>NC_083356.1:63959166-64260833 GCF_030254825.1 Meriones unguiculatus
GATCATATATCTCTAAAACACATAAAATTGATTGAACATAAGACTGTGGATGTCTTTTCATTGTTTGCCAAGGTTTGGATAAATGTCTTCCCAAAAGTTAAAGGCGTGGTCTTTAGACCACAATGCTATTGAGAGATAGTGTAACCCTAAAGAGGTAGGGCCTAGTTAGAGGACGTTAGGTCATTGAGAGCTTGTCATTAGGACCCTGGCAGTTTCCTGTTACTGTCTCTCTGCTCCATTCTGCTATGTGCTCCCACCATAAGGTACTGCCTTGCTATATTGATGGAAAACAATGAAGCCAATGTTCCAAGAACTGTGTTCTCCAACACCATGAGTCAAAATACAGGTGTCCTCCATCTAAATAGACTTTCTCAGCATTTGTTACAGTAAAGGAATGCTGGTTGATTCACCACCTCTCATCCATTCATCATTTTCCTAGTGAACAGTATGGGTAACTCATATGTGGACCCATCCCTCTCCACTCTCAGCCTGTAGCTGCTGAGACAGGTGACAAGGGGTTCTAATTAGTCTTAGTTGAGAGCTCATACTAGCATGAAATCTGGTTCGGTACAGGTTATTGAAAGCTGATCCCAGAACTGTCTTAGACTCCGAAAGAGCAAATGCTGAACACAAAGCTGAGAAGACCTGAAGAAGCTGTCCATGTTCTGATAGGCTGCTCTAGAAATGCAAATGAGGTTCAAATCCAAAGGATGAGAGAGCTGTGATGTCAGACGAGCTCATGTCCCTGACTCTAAGCACAGCGAGCATGACTGCAGAGCCATCTTGGATAGTATGGATGCTCCTCCCCCCTCCCCTGGAACTGGCAGAGTGATGAGGGAGACAGAACAAGGCACTGGTGAGTTCTACACACAGCTACGAGGCATGGATGGTGTCTGCACAGAGAAATCAATTCTTATCTTCATTAAAGGTCTTTCTTTTAGCAGCCACCATATAAACATAGTGTTGCTATAAATAATTTCCTTATTTAATTACTCAATATGGGGCTGGAGAAATGGCTCAGTAGTGAAGAACACTTGCCACTCTTTCGGAAGACCTGGGTTTGATTTTTAAGCACCTAAATGGCGGCTCAATACACTATATAACTTTAATTTCTGATGCCATTTTTTGGCCTCTGTTGGTACTGCATGTGCATGGCTCACATACTTACATGCAGACAAAATATTCATACCTATAAAATAAACATAAATACATCTTAATTACTCAATGTGGTATAGTGAATGCCTAGCAAGAGGTTTCTTTTTTTCTTTTACAATTTGGGGCTCAGACCCAGGGTCTTGTACATGCTAGACAAGGACTCCATCACTGAAGTATCCATCAGCTCCAGAGGCTCAGAAAATGGCACTCCAGAGCACAGCACTTTTACACACTGAGTACTATGACATAAAAAGGAGCAATCAGAACCAACTGCTGGAAAGAGCTTTCTCTGAAGTCATCTATCTATCTAGAGGCTGATCTTCCAGAAGATTTGCTCACAGGAAAAAGGTAGAGTTGACAACCAGAGTCAAGGCAACCTTCATCCAGACAAACTTTGTCCAGGCTATCACCAGCTCTTCAGACCTGTCATTTCCTCTAAAACTCAATCTCTCCTCTTCACCTGAAAATGCCTCTTGTGTTATGGAGAGGACAAACACACTTCCAAACCTCACTGTTGGGGTCCTGCACTCTGGCATGTAATAACTTGGGTGCCTTTGCTCCAGGCGGTTTTTCTACTGCCCACTTACCTTTCAGGATGGCTAACAAACTGCAGAGGGGAGGAGAGCCCTTTAGCTTCCTGAGAATATACATGTGACCAGCAACATGGCTTAGTGGGTAAAGGTAAGGCTGCCAAGCCTTATGTCCTGAGACTCATGTGGTGGGCAGACCCTACTCTTCTGCTTGTCCCCGTCCTCCAAATGCATGCATGTCATCATGCTCCTTTGCCACAAATTGAGACAGGGTTTCTCTGTGTAACCTTGGCTGTCCTTTATAGACAAGGCTGGCCTCGAACTCACAGAGATCCTTCTGCATCTGCCTCCGCCAGTCCTGGGATCACAGGTGTGAACTACTACTACGGCTTTAAAAGAATGTATATGACATGGGTTGGGAATGAAGCTCAACAGAGTTCTTGCTATCATGGACTGGATTCAATCTTAGCACTGGGGAAATATATATATAAACACAATTTGTTGACACCCTTATGAGACAGACACTCCTTTAATGGACTCTAAGAGCTAGAGGGTATCTGATTCACCACACAGGCACACTGCTCCTCTGCTGCACCGCAGGCAGGAATCCCCTCCCCAGCATTTCCATTGGCCTCATGATCATGTGGGCAGTGGCCTTGCTTAGATCCAAGATGGAAATGAGACTCAGCCGGGCAAGGTGGGTCAGGTTTACTGCAGCATCCTGCTTCCTTCCCATTGGGATCCTCCATCCTCCTCCTCATGCCACCTTCATACACCTCCTCCCTCTCTACAGTCCCCAGTCTGCCTTTTTTTTTAAGGTTTTTTTGTTTGTTTGTTTGTTTTTTTAGGCACTTTTAAAAATATATTTTTATTCTTTGAGGCTTTCATACATGTACACAATGTCTTTTGGTAACACCAATGGGGAAACAGGAGAAAGTTCATGAACACCTGCATTTCAACACTCTTTCCTACATCACCTTCAGCTAGGCCGTCTGCATCAGTGTGTTGATACTCTCCTATCTCTGACAGCTTCTTCAGGATTTGCTTGACCTTAACTTCATTAAATTCCAGACACAGAAATTGAGATTCCTGTCCACCTTTCCCAAACTCCAGCTCTATTGTGGCAACAGGGGTGTGTTTTGAGCTGTCTGCCTTGAATGAGACTTGCTGTCAACTCTCCAGCTCAGGCCCCAAAGCCTGTTGTCCCAGCAGTTCTGGTTCATGAGGGTCTCTTGGATTTTTGTCTTATGGCTCTTCCAAAACTTGGAAATGACTGCAGTTTGTTCACTGGTGATGCCACCTTGCTTTTTGGATTGAGCAGTCAGAAATGCCTCTAACTGGTTGAAATCCATGTCTGCAGATGCAATAGACTTAAAGAATGCTCCTCATCTTCACCAAGAAAGGGCAGGACTCCTCCAGTGGCACTTCCAGGTAGAGTTGGCTGTATAGCAGCTCCTCAGTGATACCTGATTGTCCTTTGAAAGTGTTCTGCACCAGGCAGCCCGCTCAGGGACTTGCAGCCCTCCAACTCACCCACCATGGCTAGGCAGGGCCCGCAGCCCAGCAGCCCTTAGTCAATTTTGAGCTCAAGTTCAAGGTCCCCTTTCAGCAGATGTCTTCCCGGCTATCATAGGCAGTTCTGCTCCCTGTTGCCATGCCACTTTACATATAACTCTCTGCCGTGAGGTGTGCCAGTGGTGTGCATTCATCTGTGGTTTTTCCAGGCCAGAGGGTACTGTCTTGCTCATTCAATTCTCTAGTACCTACTTCAGTGCCTGGCACTAGTTGGAAATTTAAATAACTTATTTACTTTTTATTTTATATTCATTGGTATTCTACCTGCATGTATGTATGTGAGGGTGTCTGCTCCCCTGGAACTCGAATTACAGACAGTATGAGCTGCCATGTAGGCACTGGGAATTGAGCCCACGTCCTCCATAAGAGCAGCCAGTGCTCTCAACTGCTGAGCCATCTCTCCAGCCCACTGATTGGTAATTTAATAAGTATTTGATGCGTGGATGAATTAGTCATGGTGAGAATGGACAAAGGGCCTAAGCACTATATTTCTGCATGAGACATATTCATGTCCACATGTCATCAATGTCACTTATTCATGGCTGCATACATAGAGTGCACGGGGCAAATGAAAGAGACAAAGTTCCTGCTCTCACACAGCCAAGTCACTGAATAGCAGACACTAGAAGTGAACTAGAAAATAGAAACCTCCAGACTCTGAGACTTTCTATGTAGAAATGTGAAAGGGGGGCAGGGGAGCATTATGTCGGGCTGGGCCCTGCAGTGGACTATTTAGATGATGGTAAGGAAAGCGTCACTGGGGATGTGGGCTAGTCAGCTTTCTGTCACCACAATGACATACTTGAGCTAGCCCCACTCCCAAGGAAGAGCTTTACTCTGAAGCCCCTGGCTTCAGCCTTCAGTGCCTGGTGCAGGGCACATGGGAGGCAAGAGCGCACTGAGGCCTAGAGAGCAAAGAGAGGAAGGGAGACGTCGTGGGTCCTTCCACTAGGCCCTCCTTCTCCCAGCTTCCACCACTTCCAAACAGCCACTGTGCAGACCAAGCCTTTAGCAAGTAAACCTTCAGGGGGCACTGAAGATCCAAACTATCTAACACTGGAGCTGACCCTCAAGAAAGGAAATGAACTAGCTTTCGAAACTGGCAGGAAGAACAGGGTACTTGCAAACGCTGGAGGTTCTTCTCTTCCTAAGTCTTACTTTCTTAAGAAAATGTTTTGTGTGTGTGCCTGTGTATGAGTGTCTGTGTCTGTCTCTGTGTGTGTCTCTGTGTGCCTGTGTGTGTGTGTGTCTGTATGTGTTTATGTGTGTGTTTGTGATTGTGTCTGTCTGTGTGTGTTTTGTGTATCTGTGTTGTGGTGTGTGTGTGTGTGTGTGTGTGTAGGGGTCAGAGAACAACTTGGGGAAGTCAGTTCTTTCTTTCTGCCACTCAGGTTATCAAGCTTGACAGCAACTGTCTTTACTCACTAAGCCATCACGCTGTCATCAAGGTTTATGTCTTCATCTCTAAATAGTAATAGAAGCACCACTCACCTCTAAGGTGTAGGGTCTAAACACATGGAAACAATCAGCTGTGCAAACAGCAAGCGCTTCTCGTGCATTGGCTCTTCCCAGTTACTGGTTGTGCAGAAAGGAAGGCTAAGCCATGCCAGTTCTCTGTAACAACCTTCCTTGTCCAAGCCCTCTAAGACATTTGTTAAATGGCTCTGCTCTATCCACTCCTACACCTGCGTCTCACCTCCTCAACCCTCACTCTTGTAAAAGGCAACAAAATATCATAAACACTAATGGGGAGTGAGTTCAGAGTTCAGCTAAGGAGAAGCCTCTTTCAGGGACAGTGGTGCTCTTGTGACTTCATCCTTTTTGGATGCTTCCCACAACAGCTATCTTAGCTGCCCAGTGAATGTGTTAACAAGGGCCTTCCTATAGTTGGACCTAGGGTAAGCTCTAGCACAGCTGGGACTGGCTAAGGCCACTGGTCCCTGGCAGCCAGACACCTCCATAGCTGCTGCCTTCCTGGGACTGGGTGCAGCCTGACAGTGACAGGTTTGTGCTTCTTCAGAGGGATCAAAGGGTGGCCCTGTGAGGACTCAGACATCTCTCTGCTGGGCATGGAAGAGAGTCTTGTGTTTGTAGCCAGAGCATATACAGATCACAGTCATTTCAAGAATGAAGATTTGCTTCAGTTAGAAGTCCAGAATGTATATTCTCTGAGTTGGGTGCATGCATGTGTGCATGAGTGTGTATGTGTGTGTGTGTGTGTAAGCAAAGCACACAAGTCCACACACCTACATTTGTGCTGTTGAAAGAGGACCAACAGTAGCACAATAGCATTGGCTTTACAGAAGCCTTGGCTCCTTCTCCCCGAGGCTCTAGCAGATAGCTTAATTTTATATATTCATGTTTTCTTGTCTGCTCTCAAATGGCAACATAAGCAGAATGGTGCGAGGCAAGTGGCAGAACAGGGCTTAATTATAGGCATGTCCAACTGACTGCCGATAACTGGCCCCGGGCATGATTCAGCAGTAATCTTTGCCACCATCCTAGAGAAAGCCCAATCTGGGATGACATCATGTCTCACCACACTCTTGGTTCCTGTTTGCCTCTCCTCCCCAGAGCCCCAGTCCCATCTGTGGACTTCAGAGTTGCCATCTGCATTGTGATGAATACATGTTTTATAACGGAAATAGCATTCCCATGTCCAGTGGTGCCCCTCTAGCACTTCACATTTAATGACTCCCTAGAAGAGAAAGAAATGCCACTCTGGGTAGTAACCAAGGGGCATATCCTGCAGCCTCCTATATCTGGAACTGGGTATTTAATCTCTGTACCCCATGAATATTTATACTTTGAGGCAAAGTGATTGATTTAAGTTGATCACTGGAAATCGAGGTGTGTGACTTGACTTGCTAAACAGAAAGCATTGCAATGTGGAGAGAAAAGGACCTGACTGCATCTAGCTGTGCGTAGCCCACACTTATTTTGGATTGCCTACCCCCCACTTCATCAGTCTCTCCCTTTTTCCTGACCAATAAAACCAAACAACTGTTTGTGAGAGGCACCACTATCTTCATCTACTGATTTTGGTTTTCCTTACAACTTCTGGAGAGAGCCATTGTTCATTTTATTTCAGTCATCTGTTTTGATAGAAAGGGCTGGGGTAGGTAGAGCTGGTACAAAAAAAAAAATTCAAGGAATTAATCTCAGCTTTTTCTTCTGCCTCTTGATGCTGTGATGCAGGAGCTCTTACAGCCAGTTCACAAGGGAGAAAAATGGCAACAAAGGCAGAAGTCTAGATCCTTGATGCTGCCAAGGGGCCGACAAACGAAAGCCAGTTAGAACTGCCCTGTCTCCAGACTTCTTGTCACATAAGCTAATAAATTCTTTGTCACTTAAACTGGGTGGATCAAGGCTTTCTGCTTTATAAATTCTGAAAACATCATTACTATGTGACAGTGACTTTCAAGCTTTTTGATGTAAGTCAAAATAAGAAGTATGTTGACTCTTTGAGTAATCTAGAATGTGTATGCGATACATCCCAAGGTGTGCTCTGCTATCCAGTTTCATTTCTTCAAATTCAGGTCATGACCCACTACAGCGATTTCATAGCTCACTAATGGGTCATGACCTACATTTCAGAGAACATTAAGTCATAGGGGATATAAGCTTCAGTAATATCATAGAAAGTACAACATGGTGATGAAATGTCAGCATGGAAAGGAACTGTCATTTTGAGTTGGAATGTGAACATTTTAGCAGGGGAAGGAAGCAAAAAGAGAGAGCTGGAGATTCATGGAATGACAGGAACAATGACAAAGCGGCAGGAAATACCAGTTGTGTTCCAACAGCAGTATGTAAGTCTGACCCAATGGGGAACAGAGAGGGATTGCTTTCAGGACATTTAAAATGGCAGCAACTGTGTGTTGCTTGGCTCTGCACTGTATGGGAAGCTCGCACTGGCTCATTTAGGCTCAAGGTGGATGAGAGACCTTGTGCTTGAGACCACCTTCCTCCCTGGCACCACTCAGCCTTCAGCCACTGCAAAGTCAGCACTGTGAGGTCTCAGTTACTGTTGATGCAGAACACAGAGCTGGCTTTCCAAAAAATAAAGTCCTTGGCAGGGCACAGTGCTGACCCTGCACTTCCTCCATGAAACGACCCAGGAGTGCACAAGAGAGGCCATCTTTCAAGCAGAATGGGCCTGCGGTTCTGGACTTCCCATTCTGGCTCCCAGTCTTCTAGGAAATTCACATCTTGTGAGATCCAGACCCCACAGCCAGGTTGGGCTGTGTTTCCTGGTATTTCTAAAAAAAAAAAAAAAAAAATCAAGGAGGAATTGAAATCTCTGGTTAACCTTGGTGTGTATGCTATCTGTAGGTTCTAATTACCCATGTTCTGCCTTCCCCCGGGAAAACAAAGCCTGACTCTTCAAATGGAAATTAATTAGCACTAAGTTTTGACTTCTTTTCATCTGGCCAGCAGGAATTGGAAAACCAGAGCAGCATTTACCTGGGAATCTCCCCATTGTGAATGTAGAGTACCAATTCTCAATTCTCTTTAAATTCATGGTAGTTTTAAAGTAAGACTCATCAACTTCGTAAGTAGCATTGTTTCCCCAACTGTGAACAACCTTCCTGCTCTGGGAAAAGCATCCTGTGATGGTCTGAATAAAAATGGCCCACCTAGGCCCATTAGAAGGTATGACCTTGGAGAGGTAGCAGCTTTGCTGGAGGAAGTTTGTTACTAAGGAGTGGGCTTTGAGGCCTCAGAAGCTTAAGTCAAGCCTAATGGCTCAGTGGCTCTTCCTGCTGCCTATGGATACAGATGTAGAACTCTCACCTCTTTCTCCAGCACCATTTCTGCCTGCATGCTGCCATGCTTCATACTGTAACAATAATGGACCAAACCTCCAAAACTGTAAACCAGCTTCAGTTAAATGCCTTCCTTATAAGAGTTACTATGGTCATGGTGTCTCTTCACAGCAATAGAAACCCTTACTAAGACATATTCCTTGTGTTTCTGCCTCACTGGCTTTACATGAATGAAGAAAGCCACTGTCTTGGCTAGTTTTACATCATCTTGACACAAGTTAGTTAGTTGCGGGAACAAGAAGCTGAGCGCTCACATCTTTAATCAAAAGTGCAAAGCGGAGACAATACACTCAAAGTGGGGCAATACTCTTAAAGGCCATCCCAGCAACATGCTTTCTCCAGCCAGGCGGCTCTGCTCCCAAACAGTGCTGCTAATCTAAACACCTGAGTCTGCAGAGGGCATTTCTCATTTAAACCAGGGTTAAGACTCTACCTTTCTTGGCCCCTCCTGTATCCCTTCCTATTTCCTGTTTATTTGAAATAAAGATGCTCCTCTACTTCATAAGTCAAGGGCCCAAATTAATCACCCTTCCTCTGCTTAAGCAGCATGTATCAGGTTTGTTTGTTTGCTTTTGAGATAAGGGCTCACAAAACCAAGCTGGCCTCAAACTCACTGTCTCCAAAGCACTGGGATTAAAGATGTGCACAACCATCTCTGGCCCGGCGTCAGATATTTGCTCATAACCAACACAGTAAGTGTTTTCATGCTTTCTTGTTTGGAGGTATGGTGACCTTATCTGCCTAGGACCCTGAAGTATGATGTCATCTCCCATCCTTGTGCATTGTCAGCCCCTTCCCCATGTCTGTCTGTTTCTACTGCTCTCACTATGAAGCCAAGTGGTCTGTGCGTGCCTGCTCTCCTAGTGTCTCCTCCAGTCTGCCCTCACTCACTCAGACTCCTTCTTTCCTCCCTCAGTGCCCCAAATACATCAAAGTCCACTCTTCAATGTGTCATTCAGTAACTGTCAGTACCATACTATCCTTCACCCGTTTTCTCCCACAATGTCTAGTTCATGTCCGAGAGAGAAGGGCACAAGAACTTAATCTTGAAGAAGCATTTCTGAACTGCCCTGAAGCACTCACTCACAATGCCAGCTTCGGGAGAGGAGGCTGCACTTTGCTCTCGTGTCTCACAGGGCCAAGCGCATGGCTTGTATTCAGTAAATACCAGCTGGATGAACCAATGAAGATGTAATAATTCAGAGGTTCTGTCTTTAAAGGGAATCCACTTAAGACAGCAGGTCTCAACCTGTGGGTCATGACCTTTTGGATGTCACATATCCAATATTTCCATTACAATTCATAACAGTAGCAATGAAATAATTTTAGGTTGGGGATCACCACAACATGAAGAAGTGTATTGAAGGGTCAGAGTCCTGGGAGGGTTGAGATCAATTAGCTTATGAAGACCTAACATAGCCTTTGCCAATTCTTTACTAAAATACCTAGTTAGGATGTACATGATAATTCATAGCAAGCGGAAATCTACTGTATATTCACAACAAAGTCATTTTGAATATTATACAACCAGATGAGACTCGGCCATTAACTGAGCATGTGTCTTCGCCTCCAGCAGGGCAGGCTTGGGACACCAATGAAGGAAGATAGATATTTTCTTTCTAGGTTTTGACCCCAGACTTATTGGCTTAGGATCTGGCTCAAGCAAAAGCTTAGAAACTCATCCTCTGTTGCTTGGTCCTATGTTGTGTTTTTGTGTACATCTGTGGTGTTTGTGCAAATGTCTGGGAATCAAAAGACATAGGTGTCCAGCCATTTCATTCCCCATCTTATTTATTTGAGATGGGTCTCTCACTGAACTGAGAGTTAAGCTAGTGACCAGTAAGCCCAATGACCCTCATTTTTGCAGCTCACTGTGTTGGAGTTATACACACACAATTTTTTTTTTTTTTTTAAATAACAGGTACTGGGGCTTCAAACACAAATCTTCACACTTCCCTGGTTCTGTGTTTTGAGCAGCAATCCATTATCATCTTTAAAAGAAAGCATTTTAATTATTTCATTATTTTCTGTGTGTGAGCGTCTTGCCTGCAGGTATGTGTATGTAGTGTGTGTGTGAGCTTGGTGCCTGAGGAGACCAGGTTGTCTGATCCTCTAGAACTGGAGTTACAGATGGGTGTGAACTGACATATAGTACTGAGAATTGAACCTAAGTCCTCTGGAAGAACAGCCAGAGCTCCCCAACAAAAATGCAGGAAGCTGGAGACATGTGTCAGGGTGGTGGAGGGCAGGAAGATAATGGGTGGTCTGTGCTGGAGAAGTACCCTTCTAACAAAGCTGACGCTGCCGATGGAACACAGCAGAGGGGAGGGATCCTCAAAGGGCACACTTCGGGGGGGTGAGAGAGAGAAGAGAGGGAAAGAGAGAAAGAGAGAAAGATGGAAGGGAGAAGGTAGGGGGACAGAGAAACACGAGGCAGACAAAGACGGAGAGAGACAAAGCGATCTATTTTAGAGCAGTTGTTCTTAACCCGTGGGTCACATGCAGCCTTCACAGGGGTCATATAAGACCATGGGAAAACAGATATTTACATTATGATTCATAACAGTAGAAAAATTACAGTTATGAAGAAGCAATGAAAATAATTTTATGGAAGCTGGGTGTGGTGGCCTTTAATTCCAGCACTGCAGAGGCAGAGGCAAGCAGATCACTGAGTTTGAGGCCAGCCTGATCTACGAAGTGAGTCCAGGACAACCTAGGCTACACAGAGAAACTCTGCCTTTAAAAAAAAAAATAAATGAATAAATAAATAAATAAATATTTAAAAAATTTTAGAATGTTATGGTTGGGGTCACCACAACATGAAAAACTGCATTAAAGGGCTGCAGCATTAGGGAGGTTGAGAACCGCTGGTTTGCACATCTACAAAGCCACAGAGCATACTTGGTAGACAGTAGGAGTCACCCCATGGCCTGTCTTCAGCTGTGTATCCCAGGAAGGGATCTACCAACATCCAAACCAGAGACTCAAGAGAAAGTCACACATGCTGTATCTTTTGGCAATCATGAGGTGAGATTTTCTTCTCTGGCATACGCAGTTCTGGGGTCCTGCAGATGAAAGGAAACAAAATGTCATCTAGTCCAGTGGGAAAGTCTACTTCTAAAAAATGACATATTTCAGGAATCAGAAAAGAATTTTAGAGAAAGTTTTACACCTTTATCAGAAGGAGGTGCTTTTATGAAGGAAAAGAAAATTGTGAGAAAAGAACAGGTTGAAATATAATGAGATCAGGATTAAATAAAGAACTATTGTGTGCAAAATAGAAGCACAAGGCCATTCAATGGTTTTTGATGAAAATGAAATTAACAGTGAATCAGAGAGCACTTACTTAAACAATTACTGATGTTTCTGAGGAGGGACCAAGGGAAGCTGAACAACCCCCAAAGACTGCATCTGTCATCTTACCACACCATCATGACACTTTGCCTTAATGCTTAAAAAAAAAAAATTATTTATTTAACGTAAATAGAGCCTGCTATCCAACAGCCTCCATGTCAGGATCGGGATAAAGTGGAGCCACCTGCTCAGGGAAGATCCTCCCTCTGTGGTCCTTTTCACCTCCTGTCCCTGATTCCATTATGGCACCTATAATTCTCTACTGTTTACACCTGTTACATATCTGCCTCTTGACAGTCCTAAGATGCTGGCGTGCTCATGTCTGTAATCCCCAAACCTAGTAGAGAAACCATTCCTTAAGTATTCGAGGGGACAAAACATTTCCAGGCTAGCTAACAGCAGACGTTTCTGGTGTTTTCTGCACATGCCCAAAACGTGTCTCCAGTCCAAAGTCCACTATTCTTACAATCCCATGATTGCCTAGTGTCTTATTTGTCCTTTCCTTGCTGTAATTAAATAACCTGACAAGAGAAACAAAAGAAAAAGGGTTTGTTTTAGCTCCCTGTTCACAGTAGAGTCTACCACAGAGGGAAAGCTGAAATAACAGGAGCTCAGCTTGGTCAGCACACCCACAACCAGGAAACAAATAGATGTGTATAAGTTTGCTAACAATGCTCAGCTTCTATCACCATTTTATCCAGTCCAGGATCCAGCCAAGGAATGGTGCCGCCCACAGTGGGTGGGTCTTCACCACTCAGTCAAGGCAATTAAGGCAATCCCACACAGGCAAACCCAGACACCTCAGATGGTTCTAGACTTTGTCAGGTTAAAAACCAACACTAATTGTCATGCCTGGTATTTCCTTTTTTAGGGGTCAAGGAGATAGCTCTGGAAGTACAGGTACCTGCTTCTAAATGTGACACTGAGTCCATTTTTAGGGACCCACATAATGGAGGAGAGAACCAACTTCCAGAAGTTGTTCTGGTCTCACCTCCACGTGTGTGCCCACACACGTAAACCCATACACAATAATACATAAGATAAACTATATAAAATACTTAAAGTGTATTGTTATTTGTATGGGTTGTTTCTCTCTCTCTCTCTCTCTCTCTCTCTCTCTCTGTGTGTGTGTGTGTGTGTGTGTGTGTGTGTGTGTGTGTGTGTTTGCAAATGCACCCTCAGGTAGGTTCTAGGGATTAAACTCAGATTACCAGGCTTGAGTGGCAAAAGCCTTTCTTTACACACTGAGCCATCTCACTGGCCCTTTCTTTTATTTCTCTCATGTATATGCATTCAAGACCAATTTCAAACAGCTTTCCTCTCATTTAAAAGTAGTGGGAGACTATTTGTATATGGAGAGGCATAAAGAAGACATTGTCACAGTTAGAAGAGAAATTACTAAGGCCGCTCAGTTTGCGAGGGAGGGTGGGAAGGAAGGACTGTCTATTATCTAACCCCAGCCATGCCCACCTCCAGCACTTGGCACCTCTGTAACAGATGTTTGAGTGGGTGACACAAGCTCTTTGATGGGTGGATTCTAAGTAGCAGAATTCTCTGTAGCACTCCCAAGCACCTCTGAGGTCTTAGCCATGTCTTCATGGTGACTGTGACCCCAGGAATGAGAGCCATCTCTGTTTCCAGGACCACCAAGACCTCTGACTCGGCAGCTACCAGCATTTCTTTTGTACTTCAAGGTCCTACTTGGGTCTGTCTTGTTTTAAATAAGAGACACAGTTTAAATAGGATTCTGTTGTGCTCTATGGGGGTCAACATGATCTTGAGAGACTTGCACCCACTGGAGCTTTCTATCAGCAATGCTGTGGAACCATAGAGAAAACACCTCTCCTTTTCACTGTCCAGGGAAGAAATCTGGGGGCCCAGCCTGCCAACCACTTGGTTTTGGCAAAAGCTTTATGTGTTCCTTACATCTCAATGCTTGTTTTAGCACTAGCAAGGGAGGCCTCTCAGGACCTGTTCTCCAGCTGCCTGGACAACCAAGCCTTAAGCTGAACTTTCCTCCGCTTTGTTAAGATATGAGCGGGGAAAGGAACCTCACAGGAAATCCTGCCCACAGCTTTCTACCTCTGCAGTGACTAGAAAATGGCCCAACTTGAAGATACCCTCATGGGATCTGAGGGCCCAGTCTATAGAGCTGTCCCTCCTGAATCCAGAATCTCTTTTCTGCTAGTGAATGGTGTGGTGACACCTGTGTCCTGTACCTGTGCTCCTTCACCTGGTGCAGGCTTCAGGGGTCACTTTTGTTCTCAGGAGACTTTTGTATCCATATTCCCCTCAGACATACTGCTCCTGTTTTCCTCAATAACTGATTGACTTTGGAAAAGGCTCTCACTCTGCTCTTCAGCCTGGACTGAAACTCCTGGGCTCAGGCATTCCTCTGCTGTCCTGATGAGTAGCTGGAACTGCGGGCGTGCGCTGGCACACTCAACTCCTTGCAGCAAACCATGTTCCATTTGCTTACTGAAATGGAATTTATAGATAGCACAAGTCATTCCTTTCTGTCTTTTTACATAGGAGACCCAGGGATTGCTTTCTTCTGGTGTTGTGCACGGTGACTAGTCACTTCTGTCTCATTCTGAGCTAAAAAGGGGTTTTCCAACTTCAGGATGGTTATAAGAACTTTAATAAGTTAACTGAAGTAAAGTACCCAACTGTGCCTGGAGCATCACTGAGGCTGAACCAAAGCTAAGAATGGTCACAGAATAGCTTTTGTGTTTCAGTCAGATTTCTTTTGGCAGAAAATAGCAGGAATTCAACACAAATTAAAACAGCAACAGTGAAAGTGATAAATGGTGGCTGACAACACCAGAATGGGTGATAGAATCAGGGATTGTTGCTGGAAGCAAAGCCTGGAGGACTAACTGAAACCTGGTCCTTCCAGACAAGTGGTTCAGGTCCTTTACTGCTCCTTAGAGTGCTCCTGAATGAGGACTAGCCCACACTGCAGACACTTCAAAGAGAACTGTTGGGGCCCCTGAACACCAGCATTTCCTCAAGCCTGCCAGATGATTCCAGTGATGAAGGCCGAGGGGAGGTGAGCAGCTCTAAGTGGCCTCTTACGGCTTCTCATTGCCACTTCCTTTCATTCTACCCAAAGTTCTCCTCAACCTCACATACCGCTTCCTTCTCCAGCCATCTGGACATCCATGGCTCTGCCTTGATGGGCCCAACACATGCTTTTTATTCTCATCAGTATTTCTGGGGCTGAGGAACAAATCTACTTATAGAGCCAGAAAACTTTTGACTCACCATTAACATGTGGGATGGAGACAGGACAGCTTCCCTCAGAGATGTAATAGGGTAGAGCTGGAGAAACCCATTGGCAGTATCTAAGTAGCAGAAGAGCAGCCATTCTTCATCCTGGTTGGCACCTCACTCTCAGTCAGCTCCCCCATCTAGTAAGATTTGATCTCTTACCTTCTAGTATCTTATCTTCTAGTCCTTCAACCTCTGCTGGTGGTAGGGCGATCTGCCAGGATAGTGCCAAGAGATGTCTCTAAACAGCTCAGATGGAGTTGCAAATTCTCTGACATTTAGCTTGTCATGGCCAGAGGATGATCTTCCAACATGGCTTTCCCCTCTAGGTGAGTGCATTCTTAGCATTTCAATATATACTGATATTCAAGTTTCTATCTCCTCAAATTTTCTACCTCCTTCATTTACTTGGCTATCTTTGGGTTGAGGAAATACGTGAAGAACATTTTTTTTTTTTGACCAAAAAGTGACCGGCACTATACAAGAACTCCTCAGTGGTACTCATTGCACCTACAGGTTCTTCTTTGTAAACTAGATGTTAAGAATAAAACACATTTCCAACTTTTCAGATATCTTTCCCCCATCAGCTTGAAGGAGGAGCATCTAAGGAGACCGCACACTATAACTACCACCCGTGAGTGACTTAACGAGCAGCATCACCAAACAGCCCTCGGGTGCATGTCTGCAGCCCCAGAAACTCTCTGCATAGCCAATTCCTATGGCCTATCCTTACGTTTTTCTGAATTTGGCTGACTGTAGGTTTTACCAGGTCCTGAGCAGTTCCTTTTAATCTTTATGTTTACCAATCAGCTAAAGCCATTGTAGCAACAAGATGAATGTTAGGGGAAATGGCTACAGAGCTGCTCCTGGGAGAGGGCTGGAGGAAGGCTTTTGTCCTCTCATGTGTTGCCTCTGGAGCTTTGATTGATCTTTGGGTTATTAAATTGATACCTCACAAGCCTCCTCCTGTTTTGTGTGATCTTGCCATGGTTTTAGATGAAGAGAAAAAGGATTCCAAGGGGCGTCTCCTACCACAGGTAGAGGAACACCCTTGGCTAGCACAACCCTGAGGAACATGGCTTGGAGCTTAAGTTTTATCACCCTTCCCAGCCACCACCACCTCTCCTCCCTGCCTGGGCAGGAAACCACCTGCCACAGCAACAGTCACTGCTGGGGTCACAGTCTCCATGTGCGTTACATTTGGAGATCTGTGTGAAGCTGCAGCAACCTTCTTGGTGGTCTTTGAAAGTACTCTGTTTTCCCAGCTGTTCCGCAAACCTCTGTTGGCTAACATAGCCTTGCACATAGCTTTCTGAAATAACTAAGGCTAAGGCATTCTTTCCACCCACAGCATCTGCACTGACCCAGCACCAGAAGTCAATGCAAACCCCCACCTCCTAACCAGTGTGCCTCGCTTCTGTGTATCAAGAAATGCTGTCTGCATCGCCCTGTGCCCATGAGTAGCTCTGAAAGGGGTCACTGGGCACTCCTTGCTTGCTCTATTCTGAATTTCATGTTGATTCTCATAGTGTGTCCTTTCTGAGAGTGGCTGCCTTTATCAGCATTCCACCCATGGGAGTAACCTATCCTGTGCACATCAGTACCAAAGCCCTTCCTTGCTGAGCAGCTTTTCAACGCACAAATGGAACAAAGCACCCCTGTGCATCTCTGTTCTTTTCTTGATGGACATTTGGCTACTTCCAGGCTTTGATTATTGTCCCCAGGCCACCGTATGCATTGTTGTGCCAGGCATCTTTCAGATGTGTGCAGTCATTTCTCTTATGTGACTACCTAGGAGGAGTGTTGCAGTGTCACCACAGTCTATGTTTAGCGTCACTGTAAACTGCCAGCTTCCCAAAGTGCTTGCTTGAATATACACTCGAGTATGTATTCAATCCTCATGACAGCCCTAAGTTTGTCAAACAGCTCCTGGGTGCTTTTTGAGTAGCAACTCTGTACCAGGCCTTGTTACAGGTAAGAAATACATTAAAGACAAGACACATATTCCTTTCCTTGACACGTTTCCATGGAGGAGATGAGCAAGACACCCGAATAAATGAAGAAGGGAGCCTCAGGGTTACTGTGCTATGGAGAGCAGAGCCTCGTAGAGCATGGGGAATGCATGCTTCTGCTGTAGCTGTCAGGGCTCCTTGAGGACTAGCAACTGAGTGAGCACCTGAAAGATGAGCAAGGAGTGGGTATGCATGGCTGCAGAAGAGTGTCAGAACAGGGGTACATCAAGGGAAGCAAAAGCCTTGGGGGTCTGGGAAGACAAAGGTCCACAAGGAGAGCACAGTCATCATGCAATAGATGCTGAGATTCTGCTTTTGCTATGTGCCAGGCAGATTCAGTAGGCGCAGCCAGGGATGAACTATTTAAAGATGCTTCTGTCTCAGGGCAAAGAGCTAAGGCAGATGGGAGAGTTTGAAGAGTGAACAATAGACAAGTAGGACTGTGGAGGCCATAGAAAGGCTCTTGGTTTTCCCCTGGAGTTATGGTGGTTGGCATGGCAAGAGTTCTGTCTCTGTCTGTCTCTGTGTCTCTCTCTGTGTTGGGTGTGTGTGTTGGTATATGTGAAAGTAGCACACACTGTAGAGGTTACAGATTAACCTCTGATGCTGGCCCTCAACTTCCACCTTGTTTGAGACAGCATGTCAAGTTGCCCAGTGCTGCTGGCCCTTGAGCTTCAGGGAATTAATTCTGTTGTCTTCATTTCTCATTCCTTATGGGAGCACTGGGATTACAGCCTGCACTACTGTGTCCAGCTTTCTATCAGTTCTGGAAGTTTGAATCCAGATCCTTATGCTCACACCGCAAGTGCTTTACCTACTGAGACATCTCCCCAGCCCATCATGGAAGAGTTTTTAGCAGATTTGAGAATGGTGGATTAGCCAGAAAGCAAGGACAGAGGTGAAAAGGTCCCTTAGTGACCAGGCTAAGGGACCTCAAGCTGATACTACAGCCTAGGCTGTGGGAAACATGAAGATGGCCCGAACTGAGGACATGTCTTGGAGGCTGAGCTGACAAGCTATAAAGAGAGATTAATTACAAAGTGAATGAAAATAGGGATCCACTTTACATTCTAATCAGTTGGCCTGAGCACCTGGACAGACGGTAGTGGCAGGCACTGAGCCTGGAATGACTGGGCAAGGACTTGGGGAGGGAATACAAATGGCTCCATTTGCTAACCTGCAGGCACAGATGAATGTTCAGATGGGGATGTTCAAGTGACTATAACCCTAGCATGCAGAAAAGAGAGCTAGACTGAAGATGGACACCTGAGTCCTCAGCACATATGCAGCTTTGAAAGCTGACCAGGATGACCTAGTGGGGGAAAGCAAGCCAAGAAGAGGATGGAGAAGTCTAGGAATAGCTGAGAACTTAAAGACTGATTTTACAGATGGGGAAACTGAGGCTCTGGAAGCCAAGCGAATTGTACAAGGATAGAATATGACAAAGCTTGACTTACTCCAGGATCTATATACTAACCTGCTTTACTTTGATGGCTGTATTTCTCAGCTCTGCCACTCAGGCCTTCTGTAAACTCATGCAAATTAGCCTCTGAGCAGCTCTTTCTCCTTGTGTAAGTAATGATAATTACACACATCACATAGGGCACTGTGAGTATAAACTAAACTGAAACAATGGTTGGATCGCAGTGACAATGGTCCATGGTGCTATGTGAGCCACAGGCCTTGTGTAAGAACAGCCAAGAAGCACCAAGTCTCCACAGTCAGTCATGCTGCCTCCATTGCCACGGTACAGGCAGGAGACTGAGGAAGCCAGGCCTGTCTTAGAGAGAACTTCTTTTATGCTTGTTACCAGGGCAACCTTTGGTCTTGGATAAATCTAGTCTTGTCCTTATGAAAGTGAACTGTGATGTCTATTTTGTCTTTAGAGACATGGCCTCCCTATGTAGCCCTCTATAGTGTTCAAGTACAGAGACAGAGCTGGTGCCTCCACATGAGCTTTTGGCTGCTTGCTGTCTAGGCTGACCCATCTTGGAACTCACTTTGGCAACTGGTCAGGATGATGCCTCCTGTTTACTTATGTTTGTTGGTGTTGGGTGCCTCCCGGTTAGACTCCCGCTGTTAGACTCATTAGTGCTCATTTCACAGCCCTACCTGAGGCACCTCTGCAAGCAATTCAGTATTACCAGTTTCATGAACAATGAGCACTCAAGGAGTGCTGAGGTGGCCCCATCAGAAAACTGCTTGCTGTGCAAGCACAGAGACTTGAGTTTGAGTCCTAGTGCCTATGTGAAAAGCTAGCTGTGGTGGTTTGCATAAGTAATTTCAATTACAGTGCTGGGAAGATGGAGATGGAAGGATTCCTGGGACTTTGCCCAACCTAGCCAAGCTGGTAAGCCCAGAGCCCAGTGAGAGACCCTGTTTAAAAAAAGTAGACAGCTCCTAACAAGTTACACCCAAGTTTTATCTGTGGCCAACACAAACACACACACACACACACACAGACACACACACACACACACACACACACACACACGTGCACAGGAAAACACATACACACCACTCAGCCCACTTGGGTTCTACCCTCACAGGTTCCTCCAGGAAGAAAGAATCAGTGAAACCAAATCGGAATTTCTGAAAACTTCCTTGGGACACGTCCCCTGGCTTCACATCCCTTCCTGTGATATTTTGACCTCATGCTAAGTTCTTCAGCCAGCCACAGGGTGGGAGCCATGTGAGGACACTTCGGCGTTGACCTACTTGCCTTGAGGAAGCATGGTGGACCGGAGGGAGGCTATGCTCTTCCTACACCTCAGATCTAACAGCCCAGCGGTTCAAAGCTCCACAGTATGGAGCTTTTGATTAGGGCAGAGAGAGCAGGCCCAGGAGGCCTAGACCCAGCAGCAAATGTGGGTTTGAAGTGCTATTCTCAGCTTGCTGGGCCAGTGTCTCCATTGTTCTCATTGCCTAGAACAGACCTTTATAAAAGGGTAACTCTCTCCGTGCCACACAGGAGCTTCTGTCTGGAAGAGATTTTCAAATCTAAAAGAGGGAATCAGAGCAGGCAGCAAGGAGTCCACCGAACCCGGAGCTGCAGAGCAGGCTCAGGCTGGCACTGGGCGTGGGGGCTCCTTCATGACTGCAGCAGAGCTGGCAGATACAGTCAGCCTCCTAGAAGATGCTAATGAGCTCCCGCCCTGCAGCAGATGGTGGAAAGTTAGCTTTTGATTTCTCTTGTTCCACTGCTTTTTCTTTCCTCAAAATAAATAAATAAATAAATAAATAAATAAATAAATAAATGCTAACCAAGACGTTCCTTTATTGTGCTTGATTTCGACAATGCCATATACGAAATTTTAACCCTTTTTAATTTGACCTTCTTCAGATCATGCATCCAAGGAGCAGTAGCCTTTTAGAACCCTGGGGAGAATTGCTCCCCAGCATCCTTCCTTTACTCCTTCCTCTGATTTTTTACATTTTTTTTTCCTTTTAGCACAGAGAAACTGCAATTTTTCTGAGCCTAGTGGTCTGATAGTCACCAATGCTAGAGGACCCTAGCATTGATGTGGATTTCATTTTCTTCCTGTCTGAGACAGGCAGAGAGTATTCCGCTTTGGTTAATCTTTACCTCCCCCTGTAAGACAGATGAACAGCCCTGACACACACACATTCACACATGCACTCATGAAGTGAATAACTACAGGTTGTCAAATCTCTTCCATGTGCAGGCACCATGCTAGACAACACCCTGACATTTCCTCAGCTCCAATTCTTCCTTCCTCAACCTTCACACTCTGTAAAAGTAGGTACTGTGCTCAGCCCATTTTATAGATACAGAGCTGAGACTAAGGAGCTGATGCAAGATCAAATGGCCAGGAAGAGATGGAATCCACAGCCAGGAAGTGCCATTCCCTTTGAGGCAGAATAGTTTTGTCTTCCCTGATGAATAGGTGGATGCCTGGCTGAAGTCTCCAGGATCTCAGGCATTTGTCCTCATTTCCAATTCCTGTTTAGGGGTGAGTTTTTGAGAGGCTGTCTTTTTGCAAGAGATTTGTGCAATTTAAGGAGGTGTTCTGAACTCAGGGTTGGAAGAAAGAGTGGGCATTATGCAGAGGCTCTGCATAGAAAACCACCTGTTTTCTATGCTTAAATCAGAAACCATTGTTGCTTGTAGCTCTGTGAGCAGGAGCTTTGGGCAGAGTTCACCCAGGCAGTGTCAGGATGACTCCATGTGAGATGGCCAGACTGGCCAGACCAGACCAGAGCCTTCTAAGATCTCATATAATTCAGGTCTTGGCATTACCCACTGGCTCTGCTAAGGCCAAAACCAGAAACTGCATCTTTCTGCCTCATTGAGACCTGTCCAGTCAAAGGGCCACTCTGAATTCTTTTGAATGACTCCACAGCCTGTATATAAACATCTTTGTAGACAATCTACCTTCTACCCTGTTTGGTATCTTGGTAGTGGCAGATGGCAAAGTATTAGGCTAATGTTACAGAAAATCCCACTGTGGCCACTTTGCTGGAAGGGAAAAATTTCTCCTAGAAATTGAATTTCCCTCATTCTCTCCTCCCTACAAGTAAAAGCAGAAGAGATTTGTTGGACACGGTCTGACATCACTTGTCTGTTCCTTCAGGTGGTGACAGTCTGGTGGTTCTCTGGCCAATAGAGTTCAATGCAGGTGAGACACCCTCCCCTGGCCCAAGCAAACTGCCATCTGCCAAGACAAACTGTGAGCAAAGGGAAGGGGCAGGGGTGCCTATCCTACAGAGCACACAAAGACAATGTGCCAGAGATGGTGAAGTGACTGCCAAGTGCAGAAGGCAAAACCAACCTCATCTGCATGTGAAAACAAAGCCAAACCTTACTAGAAAATGCCTTATTAGAAAAACCAGTGAGAACTTTGAGGAGATTAGGTCCTTAACTATCAGGGCATTTACAATCATTGCATACTACACAGTCAAGGTTAAATGTAGAACTGTGTACCTGGTATCCTAATTAGGGTTTCTATTGCTCTGATGAGACATGACCAAAACAATTTGGGGAGTATGGTGGTTTGATAGGAATGGCCCCCATAGACTCGTGTTTGAATGCTTGGCCATAGGAAGTGACTCTCTTAGGAGGTATGGCCTTGTTGGAGTAGGTGTAGCCTTGTTTGAGGAGGTGTGTCACTGTGGGGTAGGCTTTGAGGTCTCTTATACTCAAGCTATGTCCAGTGTGACACAGTCTCCTGCTGCCTGGGGATCCAGATGTAGAACTCTCAGCTCCTTCTCCAGCACCACGTCTGCCCTCAGGCTGCCATGCTCCCCACCAGGATGATAATGGACTAAACCTCTGAACTGTATGCATGGTCATAGGTCTCTTCACAATAATAAAACCCAAACTAAGACATGGAGGAAAGCAATTATTTGGCTTATGCTTCCAAATCACTGCTTACCATTAAAAAAAAGTCAAAAGACAGGAACTCAAACAGGGCAGGATACTGGAGGCAAGAGCTGATGCAGAGGCCATGGAGGGGTGCTGCTTACTGGCTTGCTCCCCATGTCTTGCTCAGACTGTATTCTTATAGAATCCAGGACCACCAGCCCAGGCACACCACCCACAATGGGCTGGGTCCCCCGCTATCGATTACTATTTAAGAACATGGCCCACAGCTGAATCTCATGGAGGCATTTTTAAATGAAGATTCCTTCCTTTCAGATTGTGTCAAGCCGACTTAAAGCTATTCAGCATACCTGGGATGGAAAAAGAAAGTGGACCATGACCAGATGAAGAATATTTGCAGCTTAGGAATTGCTAGGGCCAGGGACAACCTAAGAGATCACCCTTAATCCAAGCCATGAGAAGCCTGAGGCCCAGAGAAGTGAGGCGTGTACCCAGTCTGCAGCCTCCTGATGTTCTCATATAGATAGTAAAGACGGAATGAGCATCAGTTAGACTGCCGGTCAGGCAGAATTCCTGCCTGACTGAAGCCACCTTGAGAACGCAAGGTGGAATAGGATGTAGTCCTTGCCATTAAAATGCACGTCCTGGGTGTCCAGATGGCCCTGGGCAAGCTACTGGGGTTGTACCCATCCCTTAGGCAGGCATGGCAGGAAGGTACCTTCCTGGACTCCGCTGCTTGTAGTAAGTCTAAGCTTTGCCTCTAGCTCCTCACCAGTGTCTCAGAAGCACACTCCCTTAGACATGGACTCTCAGGGGTAGCGGTTGCCACCGGCCTTTCTAACTCACTCAGGCTTGGGGGTGGGGGGTGACTGGATCTCCCCATCCCTGGGGGGCGCTTCACATTAAGTCACCTTGTTCTGTCCCTATCCCTGCCAGCGCCACAGCCAGGCTCGGCTGAGCAAAGGACCGCATCCTTGCGGGTGTCTGGCCACACACCCAGCCTTGACTCAGCCTCGGTGGGCAGCGCACAGCTCCAGGCCAGGCGGGGACAAAGCCAAGTCACCGCGCCGCACCTGCAGGCCGCCCAACATCCCCGCCCTCTCCTCCTGGGTAAGGGGAGGAGGAGGGAGGCGCTGACTGTTGCCAGGCAGGCTTGGCCTGCAGCGGCTGCGGTTGGCTCCCGCTCGCCGGCCGCCCCCGCACGGCCTCCGCGCTCTGAGTCACCCCGCCCCACTGGCCGCCGCCCGCGCGTCCCACAGCTCTGCGCCTGCGCGTCTGCTGCAGCCCTCCTCCCCCTCCATCTCCGCCCCATATTTCGCGCGCGCGCATTAGACACAAAGCACGCGGAAAGATCATCAAGTCTTCTTCGCTGTCATCGCGATGTCAGGTCCGCCCAGGAGTACCCTCCACACTGTCTTGCACTGTTGCTGGCCTGTTTCTATGGCATCTTCTCTGAGCTGTTTGCAGTCTCCACCCCGGTTTTGCCTTTGCCTCAGTGACATCACTGCCCAGCACTGGCACCGCCTTAATTCTGCTCAGTGGATCTCAGAGGTTGAAGTCCACGAGACTCTCCTGGGGGTGGTACAATAAAAACCCGGATGCCAGGCTGTACCCAGACACACAGACCCAGTGCAGTGCAGCGTCGCCGGTGTTTAGAAGATGGGTGGGTAAAGGCTTTCTGTCTACTGACTAATGACAGGTTGAGGAGTATGCCTAGGGAACCGTAACTAGGATCAGCAGTAGGGATGAGATCAGTCACCAAGCCTCCCAAGTGTGTGCTTCTACGGCAAGCCAGTGTAGTGCTCTACAGCAATTCCATGACATTCTACACCCTACTTTGAACTTTTGTTTTCACAGACCCTGCTTAGGCTTGAACTTGAGCTCCCCCTGCCTTAGCTCTACAGGTGTTCTCACCATCCCGCCCCCTGCTTTGTACTTCTGTGGTATTGAATGCCAGCTGCAACCAGTAGCAGACACTGGCACTTGGGTGCCTTTTGTTTTTCTGGTATGGTACTGCATGTGGATACTGTACCTTAAGCCTGCTAGACACTAAGACACACGAATCCTGAGGTCTGTTACTTCTAGATAGATGTCAGCAAAAGCGGATTTTTTTTTTTTTTTTTACATAATCTCCAGTTTAAAGGCTTGCTAGTCTATCAAAGGAGGATAAAGAAAAAAGTTCACTGAAAATTAGGCTTAAGACATTTATCCCTTTGGCAAATGTCGTCTTATCCCTGTTTACAACCCACAATGGGGGGGGGGGGAAGGGCAAAGAACTGCATTAAGGCAAAGTATGTTTTCAGCAATTTGAAGTGTCTCTGGGGTCAGATGGCTTTGATTAAAATCTCAGCATTTCCACTTTCTAGACACATGACCTTGGACTAATTTGTGACTTCCATGCCTCCATTTTCCCTTCTGAAGTAGGTGTACATCTCCTGTACTGACTCCTTGCCACATATGGCCTAAAAAGACTTGCAAGGTATGTTGCTGTTGTTTTGTTTGCTTTGCAATGTAGCCCCCACTTTAGAAAGGGGAAACCATGGCGCAGGGACCTACTGAAGATGTCCCATTGCAGTTCAGTCTCTTCCCTCTCAGCTCTGCACTTGCCATGCCTCTTCTTTCCTGATTGGCTGTCCAGCATTCACTGTGACTTTTGTCATGACGTTTCGTAATGACTAACTTGTATCTCTGTGTGTTCTTGTGCTTCTGTGTATTTAATAACTATATGTACCATAAGTTAGCACAAACATCTAATTCTTACCCTCACTTCCCAAAATGGGGATTATTGTTTTCATCTTCACCTCTCCAGAAAGGAAACAGAAGCTCAGAGATGGGGAGAAACATCTTAGACCGCTGTTAGGAAGGAGCAAAGCCTGATATTGAAGGCAACAGCCTGGCTCCCAGGCCCTGATTCCTAACCGCTGCAGTGCGTGGCTGACGTTGTGTAATCATAGTGAGGGAGAGGGCTTGCCTTGCACTCGGCCCACTGGGCAGCAGGGTTGGAGTCTCCAACCTGCATTCACACCCCGCCTCCACGCACAAGCTCCCTTCTAGCCTCTGAAAATTGCTGACGACATGAGGATGTTTAGAGGCTTTGAAAAGCTTTGGCTTCAAGCAAGCATCCACTCCCAAGCTTTCAGTGACGGCATTGGAGATTCAGGAACTCTGAACATACCTCTCAAGCCCAGGGCTTACAAGTGACCCCCGGAAGCAGGGGGCTGGTGGCTTGCAAGTGCCATCCACTGGCTTCAGCCTCCACAGATTGCCCCTGTCCTGGATCACAGTCTGGCACCGGCCCCACACATGGCAGTTGTTCACAGTTCCCTTTACCTCATCCCTCCTCTGGTCTTCTGTCTTCAGTCATCTCAAAGGTCAAACTACAAATTCTCCTTTGCACCAACACCCTCTAGGGTACTGGCCCTCAACCTGTGGGTTGAGACTCCATTGGGTCGTCTATACTTACATTAAGATTCATAATGTGAATATTTTGTGAAGTAGCAACAAAAATAATTTTATGGTTGGGGGTCACCACAGCATGAGGATTAAAGGGTTGCAGTGTCAGGAAAGTTGAGAACCACTGCTCTGGGGCATCAGTCTTGTCACTGGGGCTCAAGTGTTTGTGGTGACAGTAGCAGTAGGAGGCAGGAAGGGTCAGGAAGTCTTATTCTTATCTTTCTAGCTTATTGTAACCACTTTCAAGACTTTGCCAGGAATATTCAGCCTTTTGACATTATGACATGAAGGTGTTATCTACAAAGTTCATGCTCCAGAACTGCATAATTGAATAAAAAAAAAAAACAGACAAAACCCCCACAGTTGATGTTTACAGTTTTGTGATAGGCTGTATTCATAGCTCTTCTTGGCCACATGTTAGACACACTTCCATCCTTAATCCTCTGTAACCCTTTTGCTTGGGATGGATTGTATGCCCAGACCCCCAAATTCCTACACTGAAGATTGCTTTGGTTTAAATATGCTTCCTTAAAAGTCTGTCTTAAACAATCTTCAAAGTGATAGTATTACAGTCCTGGGGCTACTTGCAGGTGAGTCAGGCCCAGAACTCAGCCATTATTTATGGGTGAATGTCATGGTAAAAGGCCTTGAGACTATGAATTTGAGCTCTTCTACTTTTGCAGTTGGATGGTTCAAGTTTGCTGCATGCAGTGGCCCAAACTTGGATTTCCCATCCTCTAGAGCAGTGGTCCTCTAATGCTGTAACCCTTAAATAAAGTTCCATATATTGTGACGACTCTCAACCATAAATTAATTTATTGGTACTTCAGAACTATAATTATGCCACTGTTATGAACCATGACCTAAATATGTGATGTGCAGGATATTTGATATGTGACCCCTGTGAAAGGGTTGTTCGGTGCCTCAAGGGGTCTCCACCCAAAGGTTGAGAACTGCTGCTCTAGAGCTATGCGGAAAAAAATATCTGTTCTTAATATGTCACCCAGTCTGTGGAATGCTATTATTGCAGCACAAAAGGGACAAAGCCCCAACCCCCAAGTGATAATATTTAGGTATTTGAAGTGGGGTGTTAGATAGATGAGGTCATGAGGGAGGTACCCCATAATGGGATTAGAACACATAAAAAAAGAGACCACAGGTGTGTCATACCATCTCCTCCCTCCTCTCCTTCCCCTCTTCTTCCTCTTTTCTACTGTGTGAGAAAAGAGAGGAAGTAGCCACCTGCATTCCAGGTGAGAGCCTTCTCTAGACAGCCTGTGGCATTTTAGCCTTCACAACAACGGAAGGAGCAGGTATCAAGGTAATGCCTTCATAGCCTGTAGTATTACAGTAGCCTTGATCAAGGCTCTATGGAGACCTTGAAGGAAAGTTCTTTCTCTGGCCTGAGTGAAACCCCAACATTCAAAGCTGCTCAAAACCTTGTTTTGTTGTTGTTTTAAAGTGTTAATCCAGTTGGGCCAAGGACCACCTCTCAGGAAGATGAATTTACTCTAAGCATAGTTAAAAATATGGGAGGAATAGTTATCCTTTTTTAATGAGAGAAAGTGTTTTTTCTTCCCAGAATTCCCACCCCCACCACCATCATTTACAGAGCCGCAGCCATGAAGCTGCCCAGTTCACTGAATTACTCCAAAAAGTGCAACATTTCCTTCTCATCTTTCTACCCCTGTACTAAGCATGCTTACCATACCCTTTGGACACTGAAAGCACCCCTCTCTGCTATTTGACTGCTTGTTCACTACATGGCTGACCTCCAAGCCTAACTTCAAGAACATGGAGTTAGGTTTCCTTTTCTCATCTCCCTCCCTCCAGGTATTTGCCTAGTGTTAGGCCCAGCAAGAGCCTAAATATAAGAAGGTATGAAGAGAACTCAGGAAACTAATCATCCATCGATGCAAAAACGCAAGAGACTCACTCTTCTTAACCATTGCAATGGGGTCACCCCTGCTGATCAGCTAGGAGTGGCCCCGGGAGACAAAGAGCTTAGGTTTTTAAAAGACACAAGGCGGGAATCTCCTGGGGTTTACTTCTTGGCAAGTTAGGATTGGATGAAGTGTCTAACTTTTAAAATAATTGGTCAGTTCTGGTCACCCTTAGGTCCAGTCAGCCCTGTCGTAAATATCTGATCTTCAAGTCAGTTTGGAATTTCCTGCCATCCACAGTTAAATGTGGGGGGGGGGGGTAATTAACTCATCCCATGTCTGTTCTGAGGAGTGGGGGTTACAGGCTTTGGATCAAAGGTCAGGAGAAGGATTGGGGCCATTTGGCCCAGTTTCCAAACAAAGCCCATCTCACCGGCGCCAGCCGGTGATTTTTTCTCCATTTAGTAGAGATCTCTGCTTGTTCTCTTCCTTATTTCTGCCCTCACAGATGGCTAATGTCAGGAACTTTTACATTCCTCAGTTCTCTGGAGAAGCACTAAGAGGCTTTAATTAACATGGGCCTAAAACTTGCAAATATAAGTTATAAGGCAATTAAAAGAAACATAGGTTACAAAGTTAGTCTGATTCTTTCATTTCCCCCTTTTCCTTGTAACTGCTTCAATCATGAAGCAGCTGTAGAGTGAGGATTCTATTTTAAGAAAAGTTTGTCTTTTGACTCAACATTTCAGCCTGTAGAATGGGACAGTGGGTCGAAGATCCGTCTTCTGGAATTTCTTCATGCTTATGACTGGGCCGTTGATATCTCAGTTTGAAAGAGGCTGAAATGCTGGTCAAAAGTTGGGGCGAGTACGTGGGTAGTTACCTTAGTCTGTAATTATCTGGGTTTTAGTTTTCATTCTATGTCCAGTCATATTTACTCTTTGGTAATGTTATCTTAGTGTAAGCACTTGCACTGCACTAATCTTTTTCCTAATAAACATAACCAGATGATTTACAATGCAGGGTTCAAACATTGAAAAAAACAAGCAGAGTAGCTAAGGGTCCTATTTCTTGAGTGCCCAAGGGAGTTGCTTTTAACTGAATTTCTCCTGGATCTTTAGAGCTCTCACCCAAGATACTAGAATCTCTTATTTTGATGCCAAAATCATGGCCTTTTGTCCAATTATAAGTTTTTTCTAATTTAGTAAAGATTACTAGGAGGCAGTCAAAGGCTGGTCAATGAGGCAAGGCAGTCCTTAACAGTCTCTGGTTAGTTGATTCAATTGAAGAGATGGGGACCAGTCATGTCAGCTTCCAAAAAGTCCAGATTTCAGCTTGTAGTCCATAGCTGGTCCCAGAAACAGAGTCAACCAGGTGAAAATCTGCTGAGACAAATTCAGACTAGAGACAGAAGTTAAGGTTTGTCTATTACATGGGAAAAATGAGGAATCCTAAGACCAGGGAAAGACGCATCTGGGATCTGTTTGAGCTATGCCAGATCTAGGTCTCATGACCTTTTGATTTTTATAAACTCATATGAATTTTTGGTACACAAAAGAAAATATATATTAAAAGACTCAGAAAAGTAACATATCAGCAAATCTAATACAACAACATTTTGAGAGTAACAGGTAAAACTATATCCAACGGAATGGGCACCAGTCAGGTGTTTGTTTTGTACCTTTTATAAACAACTTAAGTTTGTCCACAGTCTGAAACTCTAACATTTTAACTGTGAGCCCTGTTGGTAATCAGCCATTAAAGGAGCTCAGCTACCTTTTGTACATTTAGACAGGAATACATTAATGGCTTTACTGCTAAACCCTGGATGCTCGGATTTTTCTTAACAAAGAAACTAGAAGGAGTAGGTTTAAGATATTTCTGTGTCAAAGTCTACCCCAGAAACGGCAGACATTAAGAATACCATAATAAAAGCTATGACTTTTGGGTCAGATATATACATTAAACAGATGTTTTTAGCATGATGATAATAAGTACCTTTAAATCTATTTTCAGAAAACAACCAAAGGAAATTAAAATTTCAAGCTTGTGATTGAATAGTAAGCAGTCAGTGTCCCATCAACTTATCAGAAGTCTATTGATCAATGCCAAAATTCTGAACTTTTGAAATCTTATACCAGTATAAGCACAAGGGTAGCAAAGAGAAGAAATCTAAAATATCTCCCCTTTTTAATATGTCTTAAAATCATTTTTTATCATTATAACTCATTTTTATATATTTTAAAACATTTAGACTCTCTAAATTTTTTGCAATAATTAACCCTGAAACATTTTTTTTTAGACCAAACAACAATTTTTATTTTTATAACCTAAACTTTTGAGCACTAAGAATGTAGCTCGGTGGTAGAACTTGCCTAGTAAGTCTGAGGTGCTAGGTTCAATTCCCAGCTCTGCAATAAATAAATCATCATAACCTAAACTCCTATATTCTCAGACCCGACATAAGCTCTGTATTTTTTTTATCCAACTACTTATCATAAGACACAGGCAACTGATATAAAGCCTGTGAGCAGGGCAAACCTGTTTTGTTTTGTTTTTTTTTTACACAAAAGATATAGTACCTAGTAGTTCTAACTAACTAATGAACTGTCCAATGAGCTGATAGTGGACCTATTTGTCTGCTCTTTAGCTGCCAAGCTACAGTTAACTTAGCCTAGCCTTCCAGCCTAGCCATCAATGTGATCAGAGACCTGAGAAGGATTAATTATGAGCTAAGTAAATGTACCAATCCATGTACCAATCAAAATGACAGAGATGACTAGTTAGTCCATCACCTAGGCAGTGTCCCTGCCTCCTGTGGTCTCCTGGCTTCCTGAGCAGAGGCAATTCAGCCATCAGGCATAGAGGATGAGAAACTGCTGCTGTGGAAAGAGGAACAGGAGAGATTGACCTCACCTCACCTCAGACAATGTGAAACAATGACTCTGCAGGTGTCCACAGCTGCATCCACAGTTAGGCTGGGCCCTAGCAGTGGGCCAGTTGAGGCAGTGTTGCCCAGTGGTTAGCATACCACAATCCAGAGTCACGGTCATCTGTCGTTGTCCAAATCTTCTCGGAGACCTTGGGGAGCTACTGCCAAGATTTTGGGACTTTCTGTCACAATGAACTTACACATGTTAAAATGCCATATTCATCAGATCTCTGACAAGCTTGAGGGCCAGCATATCTGAGTTACTCTTTGTCTATTTTTATCATCTGCTCTAAATTGTGTCCTATAAAACAGAACGCTATAATCTCTAATTTGGCATATTTCTTAGATGCATGTTTTAGAATCAAATTCCAAGTAGATCCATATAGGCAAACTTCATAGTTACCCATCCTAAATTTAACCTTAGAAAAATAACCTAAACAAAAGGACTGGGTAAAGCTTAGTCTATAGTGTAACTTTAAATCTGCTCTTTCTGACTAAAATCAAAACAAGACCTTTAATCAGGCACAATTTATAAAGGGGCTAGCAAATCTTATGAATCTCCCCATCTTTTTAAAACTTAAGAGCAAAAAGCTTTACACACTGGGATCAAATAAGTTTGAGAACCAATTGCCTAACAGAACAGTTCAGAACAAACAATAGCATAGAACAATTTTAAACTGTATGAATTATTCTGTTCACATCAAACCTGTCAGCCAGATTTTTTTTTAAAGAGAACATAAGAAAACATTTTGCAATGAAGAATCACCAACCTTTTAGGCACATATACATAGGCACATATACATGTTTTAAACAAGAATTTGAATTTTAACCTTAAAACATACCCAATTATTTTTTATCATACCAACCATCTAAGACCAGTTGAAAATAATTATAAAATGGCCATATATTTAAATAGACAGACAAAACTTTTTTAATTTAGACTCAGCTGTAACTCTAAACATTACAGCAACTGCAGTTTTCTTCCTACATCTTTGTTTGATCTGTAAATTGCAATTGACTCACGCCCCCTAGGTAGGAGGAGGGAAGAGAGGAGCAAGAGGCCATGGTGAGCTCCTGCTGCTCACTTCCCTGCTGAGCTGACTTGAAGGCAAGGGGGAGGAGTTTTTCCTCACTTTTGGTGGCCTGAGCAGCTCCTGTCCGGTGCTGCTCCCTGCCTAGCCACGTACAAGGACTTCCACCAAGGGAGCCCACGAGCCTTGCCTGCTCCCTTGGCTCTCTTGTAAGCTTCACTCTAGCTTACCTCCCCTGAAGGTCCTGAACCCGCTTCCCAGCCGGCCTCTCCCTCTTTGGCTGCCCATCATAAGGGGCCACATCAAACCCGTGCCCTGCTGGGTGTGCATTGTTATTCCACAGAGGCTCAAGTGCCCAAGCTCAGCCCCTGCAGCCAGCTCCACCGCGTCTCCCCAGCCACCTGAAAGCACTCCCTCCTTGGCTCCCTCGGGAGGGAGAGCACACTGCTTGGTATCACCTGCCATGTAGCCGTGTGCCCTCCCCAGCCAAAAACAAGTCCTAATTTTAACTGTTGTCTACAAAGAAACAGACACAGAAAAACACATACATGCATGAGAGGCACAGGAATTGCCACCTTGCCTTATTTGGCTAAGGCGCACAGACTCAGATTGTTGGGGGAGCAGCCCCCAATCCAGCTTGGAGGAGCGGAATCTCTCCGCCTCCTCCCTTTACACAGGAAGGGGCAAGCTTAGTGTTCTACAGGATGCCCCGCAGCCTCGGCATTAATGACACGTCTGTCTGCCTTACTGAGACCGTTCAAGGCGAGTGGCCTCGAAACACTCAGGGGACTTGAACCCCTTCTACAGATGCTCGCGAGCCAGACCATAAACCCAACACTGCCACTGTTGGTATAACAGAACAAACATGTAACAGACAAGAGACACAGGACAAGGACAACCGCGGTACCTACTTCTGAGCTCAGATGAGTCCTCTGATAACCACTGTCCAGAGTTCTCCTCAGTACCCCTAAATCCCGGACGAGCCCCCATAATGTTAGGCCCAGCAAGAGCCTAAATATAAGAAGGTATGAAGAGAACTCAGGAAACTAATCATCCATCGATGCAAAAACGCAAGAGACTCACTCTTCTTAACCATTGCAATGGGGTCACCCCTGCTGATCAGCTAGGAGTGGCCCCGGGAGACAAAGAGCTTAGGTTTTTAAAAGACACAAGGCGGGAATCTCCTGGGGTTTACTTCTTGGCAAGTTAGGATTGGATGAAGTGTCTAACTTTTAAAATAATTGGTCAGTTCTGGTCACCCTTAGGTCCAGTCAGCCCTGTCGTAAATATCTGATCTTCAAGTCAGTTTGGAATTTCCTGCCATCCACAGTTAAATGTGGGGGGGGGGGTGATTAACTCATCCCATGTCTGTTCTGAGGAGTGGGGGTTACAGGCTTTGGATCAAAGGTCAGGAGAAGGATTGGGGCCATTTGGCCCAGTTTCCAAACAAAGCCCATCTCACCGGCGCCAGCCGGTGATTTTTTCTCCATTTAGTAGAGATCTCTGCTTGTTCTCTTCCTTATTTCTGCCCTCACAGATGGCTAATGTCAGGAACTTTTACATTCCTCGGTTCTCTGGAGAAGCACTAAGAGGCTTTAATTAACATGGGCCTAAAACTTGCAAATATAAATTATAAGGCAATTAAAAGAAACATAGGTTACAAAGTTAGTCTGATTCTTTCACTAGATTCACCGTTTGCCTGCTTTGAAATTTTTCTTTTAAACTCTAATAAAGTTGTCCTCAAGCTTTCTTTGGAGTCCATTCTTAAATTCTTTGATTAATGAGACTGATAATCCCAAAAGGGGGACCCTAACTTCCCCCATTAACATGTAACAACTCTGGGGGAACTCCTCAGTAACTTCTGCAGTCTTTTTTTTTTAATGGCCACCTGGCCCTCCAGGCAACCATACATTTTTGCTTCTCAAACCTACCTTTGAAAGAGAAATGGCCACTGTCTCCACCCACTAAGGAAGCCCCATTTTGAAAAATACATGGAACCCACAGACTACCGCCCCTCCTTGGTTTAATTCAGCCTGCCCAGTCCTGAACCTCAGAGGGATAAGACCTACCAATCTGGAGTGGCATGATCAACACGATTTGCATTTTTAAGTTTCAGTCTTGTCCCACGCTTACCCGCCCCCGGGCAGTGCTGCCTATGGGAGGGCAAACTGAGTTTCACTTCCTCTGGAGAAGATTTGAAAAGACAAAGATGGGCAGCAAAAGAAGGAAGAGGAAGGGAGGCAACCAATATTTATAAAGAGGCCCAATTGCTTTACCAGAATACTGCAAGGAACTACTCAAACACGGCTATGCACGCAGGCAGAGAGGAGCAAAGCACCACCAAGAACCCCCAGTGGTGAAGGACTGGAGGAGGGCACTATCTAAGCACACACTCCCTCCATGCCTGCAAGAAAGGAGGCCAAGGGCAGGAACAACGACCAGCTTGACTCTTCATGGCCATCCATCCTGACCACACCCACTGCACCCTGTGTTGGCCATGCAGCCACTAAGGCAGGACATCCTCCCCAGGTGGGCCAGCTATAGGGAGAGCTGTTCATCTAATGGCTTTGTACTCAGCTTGGCACTGGGCCTTCTCTGCTTCTCAAGGGATTCCCATCTGCAGCCAAGATGTGCCCCCTCTGTCAGGAAGGAGTCCCGAGCAAGGGGTCCTGAGAGTGAAGTGAGAGGAGGCCTAGGAAGAAAGCCTTGAAGGGGGTGTTGTTACCTCTGGGTATGTGCTGGGTGTTGTACACACTGCAAGATTAGGCAAACAGGCTCTGCTAGGAGAGAATCAGGCTCCTTCAAGGGAGGTGGTGTTCAGTCCCCAGCTCCTCACAACTCCAGGACCCTGGGCTCCAGGAGATCCAGGTAAGCACATTGTGGCCCTCCATAGCTGATTTAAAAATGAATGACTGACATCTGGAAACCTTCACAACTCCATAAAAGAATTTGAACCAAACAGATTCTCACCTCCCCTGACTCCAAAGTGGGGATTTGTAATTCAGTCAGAGTTCTGGATGGGTCCCAGGGGTGCAAGAGGGCTTCACAGCCATTGTTTCCCCTTTTGTAGAACCTGGCTCTCCAGTGCTCCCTGCATCTTAGGGTATCTTAGGGTTTCTGTTGCTGTGAAGAGACATTATGACTAAGGCAACTCTTATAAAGGAAAGCATTTAATTGGGACTGGGTTACAGTTCAGAGGTTTAATCCACTGTTGTCATGGCCAGAAGCATGGCAGGACAAAAGCAGATATGGTAATGGAGACGTAGCCGAGAGTTCTACATCAGATCCAAAGACAGCAGGATGAGAGAGAGACCTCATTGGGCCTGGCTTGAGCATCTGAGATGTCAAAGCCCACACCTAGTAACACACTTCCTCCAAGAGGGTCAAACATACTCCATCAAGGCCACACCTCCTAACAGTGCCGCTCCTTGTGAGCCTATGGGCATCATATTCTTTCAAATCACTATATAGGGCATGAAGAGCAACTGAACCCATATATGGAGGAAGCAGTGACCATTATTTGATTAGGGAACCGGACACAGAGAGGTTAAGTGTCTTGCCTACTGGAGCTGCTGGTAAATTGTGAAGCTTGGATTTTCGTCCAGTCCTGGTGAAGCTCTATATCTCTCCCATTCTTCACAAGCACCCAGCAAACAAGCTAGCAAATAAACACCAAATAAAAACCTGGTAGGAAAGAAAGAGAGGAGGGAAACCTTGGGGCTGTCAGCCCTAAGGCTCACCATGGGTGGCATCCAGAAGATGAGCTGTGAAGAAGCGAAGAGCTGGGCCTCTGTTAGGAATTCTTCTTGCAGTTTCTTGTTGCTGTTCTCTTTCAAAGTTTTACCTTTTAATAAATTATTTCAATTAGTATACAAAATAATCGTTTTAGTGGATGACATTTTCATGGGTGTGTATCACCTACTCTGCTCAGATTTATATGCCCCACATTTTCCTCTCTTTTCTAACTCCCAACGGAGGCACCCCTTTATTTATTTTTGCTGGGTCTCACTGTATATTTCTGGCTGGTCTGGAATTTGATGCATAGATCAAACTGGACTCCAAATCACAAAAATTACTTGCCTCTGCCCTCCAAGTGCTGGAATTAAAGACATATACCACCACACCTGGCCCCATTTTTTGTTTGTTTGTTTGCTTGCGTGGTTTTGGCTTTTAGAGACAAGGCCTTTTTGTGTAGCCCAGGCTAGCCACAAACCGTGAATGCTTGCCTTGGCCTCCATAGTGCTGGAGCAGAAGTGTGTGCTGGCAGGCTGAATGTGTTTTTGCTTGGGGTTTTGTTGTTTTGTTTTGTCTTGTTGTTGTTGTTGTTTGTTTGTTTTGCTTGGGTTGAGAGCAAGCCTGGAAGAAGATTCAGAGGCCAAACAGTCATTTGTTTGTTCACAACAGAGAACCTGGGAAGAAGTGGGAGGCATGGAGGGTTGGGCAAAGCTTTGTCATTCCCAGAAGGCCTGTGGCCCTTCAGAGAGTCTCTGTAGCCCAGAAACCTTTGATGGCTGCTCAGTTCCCAACTCTGCCAAGTGATGAGCAAGGGAAGATGGGCAAGGACCCTGGCAGTCAAGCCCTGGGCCTCCACCTGCTTGTCTGACATTGGTTCTTCTGTGTGTACACTAAAGAAGAAAGGATGCTGGCATCCTTGGACCCTTATTCTGCCATCCGTGGTCATAGAATTTAATTTGGATCTGACCCCTTTAGGAAGAGAAGCATTCTCCACCTGCTGTGCAGGTCACTGGTCACTCTCTAGGTCCCTTCCGTCCAATACAGTTGACCACACCCATAGTGCTTGGCTTGGATCTCCCTCCATAGTGTGCTCTGCTGCATTCTGGGGTGCATTCTGAACAGGGTTGCCTAGGCTGACATTATGTAAATGCTGGCCATCTTTTGTCACATCGTTTTCCTCAAGCTTCCTCATCTCAGAGAGACAAATGAGACACCAGCCTCATTCTGCTCATGCTCTGAAGGAAAGAGAGTCATCAGAGGCTCTCGGCTCTGTGCAACAGCAAGCTGATCCAAGGTGCAGAGTGCTGGGGCGGCAGATGCTGTTAGCTGACAACAAAGCTGGGCCACAGCTCTATTTAAGACTGTGGCTTTCTTACTGTGCTCAGCTTTTAGCTTTAAGGTGCATGACAAGGCGTTGTCAAGACAAGCCCTGGGACAGGATCTTCATCAGGCAGCTCCCAGGAGGATTGCCCATGTTAGAGCTGTTCCCCAGCACCCAGAAGGCCCCTCTCACTTCAGCCAAACACATGCATCTGGGTTATAGAACACAATCAAAGGGATCTGAGCCATTTTCCAGGTACAAAGACTAAAAAAATATAGCCACTGGTCATTCAGGCTACAGTCCTAGGACTGTGAGATCTGCTGATGAACAGAGGGCACTGCAGCCTCATTCTGTCCCTGTCTTATCTGATGGCAGGCAGCTTGAGTAACCTGTCCCAAAACAAATATGTCCTGACCTAGGAGCATCTCAAGGGTGTAAACTGGGTCTCTGGTGTCACACTTGGTATTTCTAACACATGATAGTACTTAAGGGACTTAAGTACTGGGATAGTACTTAAGGGATAGTACTTTAAGTATATCTATCTCCTATTCCAGACATCACCTCATCCCAGAAGATTATGTTTCAAATGGGGAAACTGACACCCAGGAGGCTGAGATTCCTAAAGTTTCAAAGCAGGAGAGGCAGAATTTGAACATAGATAGTGGTGCTCTAACATCCAGCCTCATAACTACTGTCTTGCAGAATAAACTAATAATTGATGAATCTATTAAAGAATGAGCGCATGAGGGGATGAGTGAAGCGATCCATTAACAGTTTGTGGTGAGCAGGACAGAAAGCCCATGCTCAAGACTATTCATCAGAGTACAGGGAATCATAAGAAAGAAGGGGAGTTAGTCTGATGGGGAAAGGATAGGAGCTCCACAAGGACCAAATATATCTGGGCACAGGGTCTTTTCTGAGACTGACATTCAACCAAGGACCATGTATGGATATAACCTAGAACCTCCACTCAGATGTAGCCTGTGGTAGCTCAGTAACCAATTCGTTTCCCAAAGTGAGGGGAACAGGGACTATTTCTAACAGGAACTCAATGACTGGCTTTTTGGTCTCCCCACCCCCGAAGGGAGGAGCAGTCCTGTTAGGCCACGGAGGAGGGCTTTGCAGCCAGTCCTGAAGATACCTGATAAAACAGGATCAGATGAATGGGGAGGAGGTCCCCCCTATCAGTGGACTTGGAAAGGGGCACGGTGGAGATGAGGGAGGGAGGGAGGGACTGGGAGGGAATGAGGGATCGGGACATGGCTGGGATACAGAGTTAATAAAATGTAACTGATAAAAAAAAAAAAGACTATTCATCCATTGATAGCCCTTGTTTGAGGTGCTGGTCTCATGTCCACAAAGAGGCCTCAAACTTCGCCCATTTTCAGAATGCTGGGATCCTGGTGAAGGGCTCTAGCAGGTCTGAGCATGACAAACATGGCACTGACAGGTTTTGCCTTTTACCCTTCTCCCCATCACTGGAAACCATGGTGGCCCACACCTGTAATCCCAGCACTCAGGGAAGCAGAGGCAGGTGGAACTTGGTGAGTTCGAAGCCAGCCTGCCCTACGAAGTGAGTCCAAAACAGCTAAGGCTACACAGAGAAACCCTGTCTCAAAAAACAAAAACAAAGCAAACAAACAACAACAAAGATTGCATTCCTAAAGCTAACCACCAAGGTCTACCCCTTATTGGTCCTCCTCTTGAGACTGCCTACCAAGTCCCAGCTATCAATGTATTGAAGTCCAGCAATCAGAAGCCTGTTTAGTTCACCTAATTAACACGCCCAATTAAAATTAAATACCTCATCCTAATACAGAGTTGTCTCCTTTATCTTGTTAAAACGCCATTTGCCTATTGACCTCATCTGTCTTCTCTCTATCCAGGGGCAGTTCTTTGTCCCCTGGGATAAATATCCCTTTCCCCTCTCCCTGTTCCTTTCCCTTTCTCCCTGGTCCTGCCCCTCCCCCATCTATTTTTCTTATTCCCTTCTCTGGGGCAAATGAAACTCCTTTGTGCCTAGAACTTGGACTTGGTGTGTGCTGTGCTGTGCTGGCTCTGGTCCTTTCACCAGGTACGCATCAACAATCTGGTTTCATGAGTCGTTTGATAGGAACTATAAAAGCACTGTTAAAATTTGTCCTGTGAGGTTTTAAAGTGTTAGTGTCTTTTTAAAATGCCCCTAATAACTGGCACGGTTACTCTTACTGGTTGTACACTGTGGTCCCTGTAGTGTCTAGGTGTTTTAGTTACTTTCCGTTGCCATGGTGAACACCATGGACCAAAAGCAACTTGGGAGGAATGGGTATATTTGGCTTATACATTCCAATTACAGTCCATCAAGAAAGGAAGTCAGCAGAGGAACCAGAGGCAGAAACCTGGAGGCAAGAACTGAAGCAGACATCATGGAGAAATGTCACTGGCTTACTCTTCAGGCTCTCATTCAGTGGCTATTTATATCACCCAGGACCACCTGCTCAGGTGGACCACTCTTCCACATCAATCACTAATCAGGAAAATACCCAGCAGACTTGCCTACAGACCAATCTGACAGAGACATTTTCTCAAGCAATGTTTCCTCTTTCCAGATTACTTTATGTAAAGTTAACCAAGCAGCACACTAGGTAAGTACATTCTGTGAAAATATCAATCCGGTAGATGAGAAAAAAAAAAAAGCAAGGGGTTGGTGTTTCTGTAGAAAGCACACTAGAGGTTCAGGGGAAGAGTCCTTGAAGCCTCCAGGCCACACTCAGAGATCTGTGCCTCTTCCTGATCTGGGGAGGATCAGCTAGCTATCTGTCTGTTGACTAATAACAAGATGTGTTAATACAGAATAAATGGGCAAAACATGGTGACTGCCCATCTGATTTCTGTATGAATTATAGCCAGAGACTAAGTCAATGACAATAACCACTGCAGTCTTCCTTCTCCCAGGGAACTTGGTGACCTTGTTCCTGGTCTCCTAGTCACTGCTCTCCTGATCTTCCAAGGCTGACTGCTCCAAGTGTTGCATCTCGCTTCTTTCCTCAACATGGCCCTGACCCAGACGCCCACCACCAGTTACATGGCTAGGTCATCTCTGAAGATGTGGCAATATCCCAGAACTTAGGAGGTGGAATTCAATGTCATTTTCATTAGCCTAAATGGTTCAAAGTTATCCTGGGCTATGAGAGCTTCATCTTGGCCCATCATCTTTTTCTTTTAACTCTTCCAGCACCTCCAGCTTCTTTTGGCTCAGCCTTTTTATTTCATGTTTCTCTTCCCTCTTGGCTCTTGTCTGCTTTAGTTCAGATCTCAGTGGATTATGCAGAAGGTGGCAATGGAGACATTCCCTCTCTGCCAAGCCTCAGAAAAGGATTATACAAGCCCAAAACAGGGTAGAAAGAGGCCTAGCCCCAGCTGAGGTGGAACTTCAGAACTCTTGGCAGAGGTGCCCTATGCTACAGACAGGGCCCACTGTGTGTCCAGAGAAAATTCTGCTTGTCCATCTATCATGCGGACGGAAATCTTCACATACACTTCATGAAGATGACCACAAAGTTGCTGGTAATTGTTCACTCTAATAATGGTTAATAATGTCTGGATGGGAGTCAAGGCTTCACGTCTATGTGCTAAACTCTGGCTTCTTTTCCCTTGAAAGCATCCTGTCAGGCCAACTGAGAAGGTGGTGCCATTGCCTCCATCTTACAAATGAGGAAACTGAGGTCTTGAAAATGTAATTGCTTGCCTAGAGCCCAGGCCACAAGGCTAATCACTGGAAACATCTCTCTATCACTTTCCAGTGATGATTCTTTCCCTTGAAATGGTCCTCCCATCAGTCCTGACATGCCTCCTGTTGCCTGCCTTGGGCACTAAGCATTTGGAGAGGTCATATGGCTACGAGGAATGTGGCCCTCAATGGGTCTTGGGTCACTAATTCAGTTAGACCCTCATGGGTTCCTTTCTCTATGCTCAGCTTTCTTCATTCCTTTTGCTGCTCTTTCAGACTGTCCCTTCCCAGCTTCCTCATCCCCATCAACAGATCATCTCACTGCCTCCTGCTGTGCCAGACAGTGGACTTCCTACAGCTGGGTGCACACACAGACTAGGCTGCTACCACTCTGCTTGCTATGTGCTTACTCCCCACAGTACATGTCCGGGAAATGTCCTCAGTGCAGTGTTACTGTGAAGAGGGCCTTGGGGAGGGGGTATAGTGGTACAGAGACCTCAAGAACAGAATAGTGTCTTTAACAGGGAGCTGTTGGGGTGCCAGGAGCCTGGGTTGTTGCAAAGCCCTTCACTGTCTTTCATAAGAATTCTCTGGGCTTCTGCTTCCCACTCCTAGAATTAAAAGGTGTGTGCCATCACAGTCAGCTCTGACTTAGCTTATTGAAGGACTATCTCTCACAGACCCGTTCTCTAATTCCTATGACATTCTGCACTAGAGAGTCCTCTGTGGAGAACTTTCCTCCCTGTTCCCATAGGACGCTCAGCTGCATTGCTGGCTCATGTCCAGTAGACTTGCATTCTTCTAGGTATAGAAAGAAGCTAAAGGACAGCGGGTGGTAGGAATTACAGTGGTTACAACCCCACCCTGCTGTGATTCCTGGTAGTTCCTCATGCTACAACAGTCTAACTCCCCCAGCACTGAGCACTGTTGTCTGTGCTACTTATTGCTTTTTCTTTGCCTGCCTGATCCTCCATTCCCTTGTAACTTCTGCTCTGTCTCCTGTCTTCTGCTCACATTAGAAATAACTCTGTGGTGGTTTATACCGTCAACCTGATAGGCTCTAGAATCACAAAGTTCTGGCCACATAACTCTGGGACTTTCTAGAGGTAGAACCACCCTGGATGTGGTTCGCAATGTCCCCCACCAGCTGCCAGTGGCCTTTGGTTCCAAGGACTCTGAATCCTGTGTATAGTGGATGTGAGATCACAAGGGGTGGATCTGGCTTATTCGCTCAAGTGTCAGTAGTTCAAACATGGCACCTTCTTTCCCTGAAAGGAGAAGAGGGAACCTGCTGTCTGCAGGCAGCCATGGAAGGGGAAGCTAGCTCAGGTGCAGTACAAGATGCTTTCCTGGTGCACTGTAAGCTCGATATAAGTGGGAGGTATGGGGGTGGCTGTGTCCACAAGTGCAGCTTTTAAAGGAAAGAAGAAAAGAGTGTAAATTAACACATAAAGCTGGCCACAGCAAATCTCACTGCCAGGGCCCTTGGTGGCTTCCCATTGTTTCTGGAATGAAGAAACTGTTCCCACTACTTCAGAGTCCACACAGGAATTCTACTTATCCTATCCCTACCTTTGATATTTGCACCAGCCACTCTGCCATTCACCCCCACGTGGATATTTGACTGAACCAGTGATACCTAATTAGCCTTTCTATGGTCCTGGCCAACTCTTTAAAGCCCAGGAGAAAGCTAGTTAGGCAACATCCTGCACTCAGGAGCTTCCTGTCTATCAGATAGAGACACCAAAGGAGAAATTGTCCTCAAGATGGGTGAGGCTGTGTGGAATGGGGTCATGCTGTGTGGAGGAGGGTCAGGCTGTGTGGAGGGGTGAAGCTGTGTGGAGGAGAGGTGGGGTAGTGTGGAGGGGTCAGGCTGTGTGGAAGGGTCAGGCTGTGTGGAAGAATGAGGCTGTGTGGAGGGGTGAGGCTGTATGAGAGAGGATGAGGCTGTGTGGAGGGATGAGGCTGTGTGGAGGGATGAGGCTGTGTGGAGAAGGGTCAGGCTGTGTGGAGGAGGGTGAGGTTGTGTGGAGGGATGAGGGTGTGTGGAGAAGGGTCAGGCTGTGTGGAGGAGGGTGAGGTTGTGTGGAGGGATGAGGCTGTGTGGAGGGATGAGGCTGTGTGGAGGAATGAGGCTGTGTAGAGAAGGGTCAGGCTGTGTGGAGGGATGAGGCTGTGTGGAGTGGGGTCATGCTGTGTGGAGGGATGAGGCTGTGTGGAGGGATGAGGCTGTGTGGAGGGGTGAGGCTGTGTGGAGGGGTGATGAGGCTGTGTGGAGGAGGGATGAGGCTGTGTGGAGGAGGGTGAGGTTGTATGAAGAGATGAGGCTGTGTGGAGGGATGAGGCTGTGTGGAGGGTGAGGCTGTGTGGAGGGGTTAGTTAGGTCTGGGTACACTGCCAGTTCCTGTCCCTTTATACTTTCTTCCAGCCTGAGTACCTGTTTGTAGATGCACAGTGTCTCTGGCACTGTTCTATGTAGAATCCAAGCTCTGTCACTGTCAGAACTTTCAGGTATCACAGAGAAAGCTGGTGGGCATAGGCCCCCTCAGCCACTGGGCAGAGTCAGCCTGTGACTGGAGAGGGAGGCAGGCATTATGGAAGCTCCAGAGAGGAAATGAGAATTTCTTTTTTAAACACAATGACTGCACAGGCATTCAGAGGTGGTGAGAGGGAGCAGGCAGCAAGCCACACATGTGGTGTTTATGGCCTTCAAAGCAAGGGCTGATTCTGGAGAAATATGACTTGTCCTGTGGCTGTGGTCAGAGAAGGGACTCAGGCTGTCACTCAGGTTGAGAAGAGAATTGATGTTTTCATGAGAGTGGGGCCAATATTAAAGGGAGGACATGGAAAATATTTGGAAAGAGTGTGTCAGGGGCTAAATTACTGTCACCCTGTGGGAACAAAAGGCCCAATAGTTTTGTTGTTATTTGTTTGTTTTTGCAAAGGAGACAAAGAAATGATTCAGAGAAGTGGTTCTCAACCTGTGGGTCATGACCCATTTGGGTTTTACAGGGGTTGACTAAAACTGTTGCAAACCACAGATATTTACAGTAAGATCCATAACAGTAGCAAAATTATAATTATGAAGTAGTAACAAAATAACTTTATGGTTGGGTGGGTTGCCACAATATGAGGAATTGTATTAAAGAGTCACAGCATCAGGAAGGTTGAGAAACCATCGATTTAGATCATCACTATCTGTGGTAATGATGTGCAAAATCCTCTAGACAGGAGCTTGAAAAGGTCTGAGGCTATCTCCACTTGTAAGATTAGGCAGGAAGTAAGAGCAAAAAGCCCAAGTGGTGACAACATTATCGGTGATGACAGCGGACAGCAAGGACAAATCAAGTGTTGTGCTGGCCATCTTCATGTGCCTATGATGGCTGTCTTATGTATTAACCTGACTGTGCCCTGACACTCAATAAAACATTGTCCTGGTCCTGCCTGTGAAGATGTCTCTGATGAGGGTAACATCTGAGCCAGTGGCCCCACTGTCATGAAAACATCAATTCTCCTCTCAGCCTGAGTGACAGCCTGAGCTGCTTCTCTGACCACAGCCACAGGACAAGTCATATTACTCCACTCAGGAGTTTGTATGCCCTAAGATGAGAGGGCCTCATCCGAGCAGCTTCAACTCCACCGAACAAAAAGTATGAGGTACCCACCCTTGCTGCTCTCCTGTTTTCAGCCAGGGTGCTTTCTTTTCAAGGCTCCAAACCAAAACTTCTAACCTCAATGTCAGGCATTCTGGAGCCAAGGATGAAAAATGAGCCAATACTCTAACTAGCTAGCTACCCACTTATCTAAGGGATGTGCTCCTCTGGAGAACCTCAGCCCAGCGTTCGACCTCATTGTTTCTCCCCACAGTGGAAAAGGGAACTTCACTATTTTCTCTGGATTAGAGATGTGGGAACAAAGGCTCAGGGGTGCTGAGCTCACATACAACCTGGAGAATCAAACCAGTAGCCCTCCTGAGTTCCCAGGCACCTCCCACATACACAGTGGCTGCTCAAGCAGGTTTGCATTCCAAGAAAAGGTTAACGCTGCCATCTCATTGGACCAGAGTGTCTAGCACTTCATGGTGGTCATAAGAAACACTTCTAAGGAAAAAAAATATATATTTGAGACATGGTCTTTCCATGTAGTACTGGGTGTCATGGAGCTCACTCTGTAGACCAGGCTGGCCTTAAACTCACAGAGATCTGCCTGCCTCTGCCTCCTCAGTGCTGGGATTACAGGTGCGTACCACCACAGTCATCTTTTTTTTTTTTTAAGATGCTGGGATTACAGGTGCATACCACCACAGTCAGCTTTTTTTTTTTTTTTTAAGATTGTGTTTATTATTTTAATTTATAAGTGTTTGTCTGCCTGGTGTCCATGGAGGCCAGACGATGGCATCAGATCCTTGGAACTGGAGTTACAGATGGTATGAACTGCCATGTGGGTGCTGGGAATTGAACCCAGGTCTGCTCTTAACACCAGTGCCACCGCTCCAGCCCCTAAGGGTGTCTAAAAAACATTTCTTCCCAAACAAAGGGAATAGGAATCTTGCCAGTAGTGGGATCTGAACACATGTCAAGAGGTTAGGCCAGTTGGAGTGCACAGGAGCCACAGGAAGCTTTGTAGCGGAGAGACTGTCCTTACCCATCTCCCTCCACTTCCTTCCCTCTGCTCCAGCCCCTCCCCTAGGATGGTAAACAGAGCCCAGGAAAGCTGACTCCTAGCATGCACTGCTCTGCACCATGGTGTAGCTGAAGAACTTCCTACGCCTGCTTCAAATACTGTGCACAGAGGCAAACTACCTCAGCCTCTCTGCTCAAGGAAAAAGAGACTGGAAACCTTTTTTTAAATTAAAAAAAAAATTAGGTCAAAAGAAAAAAGGAATTATTTAAAAAAAATGCAAGTCACAATTAAAGCACTTGCCATTCTCAAAGATGCCACTGTTCCCTGCTGTCCTACAGTCAGGGAGATGGGACAACAGCCACAGCTCAGTGGTCACTGAACCTGAGGACCTTCAGTGTGCAAGCATGGCAGAGGCTGCGTGTGTGCGGCTCATGGCCCATGGATGCCTCAAAGGAAGCCTTACAAATGACAGCTGTCACTGCTTTCCTGCAGGAAGTACAACAAGATGGGGCACCAGCTTTGCAGGGTAACAGCCATGGTTACCTTGTAGTAGGTATGCTTTGCTGACTCCTGGGAGAACTCAGGATGGATTTAAGTGACTGGAGACATTAGGCAACACTTGGCCACACTGGACAAAACTTGGCCCCACCAGAAGCCAGCCTTCATCGACGCTCTGCTCTGTGGATTGGAGAGGGAGTGGTCACTCACATTCATGGCTTGGGGGAAGGACCGTGAATTCAGAGCACAGGTCAGAGTTTAGCTTCTTCTGCTTGAAGAGTGCTCTTGCTTCTCGTCCTGCCTGCATTTCTAAGTCATTTCCCTGCAGATCTTCCCACATCCTCCTCCACATTCAGGGAGGGCAAAACAGGGAGGCCTCATTTCCAGACACTTTCCTCCTCGCAGGGAACGAACCCTCTGGTTCAGCTCACACAAAGAAGAAGGAGCCTGGGATGCCCACGTTCAGGCCTGGCAGCAGGCGCCTAAGGACAGCAGTCAGTGAGTTGTCAAGCCGTGGGCTGACAGCAGTGTTGGGTGCTTTTCTGCAGCACAGGGCTCAAGAGAGGCTGGGTAACCGTGAGGTGCAGAGCAGGAGATGGGGGAAGCAGCCAGTCAGAGGATTCAAGAAAGACAGTTTAAAACCAAATGAGAAGTCTGCTCACATGGTGGAGTTTCTGACTCCTGTAGCTGGATCTGACCTCTGCCTCCATCCCTGCTCTCCCAAGCTCAGGATACAGACAACAAATCTTCCTGCCCCTCACACTTGCTCACTGAGCTATCTGGGCAAGTCTGAGCTGAGCGATTGCCTCAGTCAGTCAGACGCACCTGTAGAGATGTCTGTAGGGAATGTCTTCATTATTGTTTGATGTGGAAGGGTCAAGCCCACCGTGGGTGGTACTATCCCTGGGCTGGTGGTCCTGGGTAGTATAAGAAAGTGGGCTGAGTGCAAGCCAAGGAGAGAAAGCCAGTAAACATCATTCCTCCGTGGTCTCTGCTTCAGTTCCTGTCTCCAGGCTCCTGCCTGAGCTCCTGCTTTGGCTTCATGATAGACTGTAGCCTGGAAGCTAAATAAACCCTTTCTTCTCTCAAGTTACTTTTGGCCAGTGTTGTATCACAGCAACAGAGAAGAAACTAGGACAGAAAATAGCAGAAATCCCCCATCTTACTTTCTTGTCACCTGGAATACATCTTTTCAGAGAAAATTGATGTCTGCTGTGGAGAGCTGCTTGTTTTCACTCTGGCCTTCATCTGCAGACAGAGATAGGCAGGGTGTTTTGCCAAGTTCATTTCCTTTTGTTTGTGTGAGGATCACACAGACAAGTGGTCGAGGTAAACAAGTTTGACTTCTCAAACCCCTTCTTGCTCTGACTATGAAAAGGAACTATGGAATAAAACAGCGTGACAGTTTCTCTGGGCAGCCCTCTCGAACTGATCCCATGTGTAGTGTGTTGGCTTTTATATTTTCTTTTGATCCTTACTCCCCACTCAGGAACTGTTCAACTTTGTCGGCAGGCTCCAGCAGTCCATTCTTTTAAACATGTGGCTGACATTTTCTTCCAGTAGTATAGTTCTTGACTCTTTAATTTTAGACAAATATTAACTTTCTTCTATAGAAGAGAATTTAGCCATTATGTTGTGTAAGAATGTGCATATACAACTCATTCTTCACTGTGTTAGTCACATTTTGGACAAATTAATAATCATAGTTTATGTTAACATATTTTAATGAATACCATTAAGCATTGTTCATAATTAAGACTTAAAATTTACTACATTTCCTCTCACACTGTATTACTTTCCCCTTACAAAATGCCTGACAGAATAATGTAAGGAAGAAGGGTTTGTGTATTAATTTAGATTCCACTGTATTTGTTACTAATATAAAATGTTCTCAGTTCTCCATTAGCACTGATCACTCCCACTCGCCCACACAATCCCGTGCTGATTTCTTCAGAAATGTCTCACAGCCCAACCTGTTAATTACATTTTTTCACAGGAAAACAACCTGTGCAGTGAAAGTGAGGGGGGAGGGTCCGAAGAGGAGAGCCAAGTCTAGGTTCCATGACAGGCCACCTGAAAATTCACAGGACTCAAATGCAAAGCCAGTGGCCTTATAGTGATTAGTCTAACTACAATAGTCTGGGGAGGACCTGGAGAGGGTGGTGTGCAGAGCCTCACCTGTGCCAAACCCAGAGCAACTACACCAGGAAGAAGAGGGGGACCAGGCAGGCAACCTGTGAAGGTGTCATAGTTTTTCATGTCTAGAGGTAGTGTCTCAGTCCATGACTATCATGGTAGGGAGCACAGCACCAGGCAGGCAGGCAAGCTGCTGGAGCTTCCATCCTCATCTGCACATAGGAGGCAGAGAGAGCTAACTGAAAATGAACTGAGCTTTTGAAACCTCAAAGCCGAACCCTCAGTGACACATCTCCTAGTCCTCCTCAAATAGTTCCACCAACTAGGGATCAAGTGTTCAAACATATGAACCTATGGGGCCCATTCTCATTCAAACCAACACAGGTGGGAAAATTCTAAAGGACACTGAGGGCAAAAACCTTATTCTAGAGTTGGAAAAGTCAAGAGAGTGTCACAGATGGTGAGGAGTGCTTTGAGCACAGTGACCATGGGGCTCACACTACTGACAGTGAAATTGTGCCATCCAGGAGCGGGGGAGCCCTGTCAGAAAACAGCTCTGCCCCAGACATCCAAACCTGATGGCTCACCCAAACTTGGTGCCTCAACCTAACCCTGATTCTACTGTCTGAAAACCTTGTGAGTTGCCTGGGAGCTGAGAACCCTGGAGTGTTACACAGAGGGACTTGAACATTTAGAATAGATAGCAGACTGCTTTCTGGACACACTGGAGTTGAGGGTGACATATGGACAAGAGATGCTCAAGACATTGCCCCAAAAGGCTTCCTGTTCAGGAGATGAAATGGGGTCTCAGGAGTCTGGGTTAGAAGACAGCACACCATGTACCAATAAGGATCACACTCCACACACCAAGTTGGCCTGCAGGATGAGGTTGGATGTGCCAAAACTGATAGTGTGTGCTGTAACACGACAGTGAGAGAATACACTGGGTCCTTTAGGTCCCAGAGGATGGCCTCCTAGGTTGGATGGGGGCAGGGCACAATTTCACAGAGAAAGTCTATTGACACCCAGGCAGAAGGCATGGAGAGCATCATATCAACAGTGGCCCTCTTTGGAAACATCCTGGCAGATATGACAATTACATTTGTCTTGTTTCACCTGGGGGTGGGGTATCATTAGCTGACAACAGAGTGGCTTTTGAACTTTTGGTGTTTTTTTTTTTTTTTCTGCTTTTGTAAATATTTTCCCTAAAGGGAGTCCCCATGACCTAGTCTAAGAAATGGAGGTTCAGCACTGACACCCCACATATACCAACTACGACCATATGAGGCAAGGTCTGCCCCCACAGAGCCTCTACTGTGGTCCTGGGGTATCTCTGTGAGAAGCACTGGACTCTCATCTCCCCAGCTCCAGGCTCTTCTTTCTTGAGTGGTGAGGGCTGTGCTGTCAGCTGCTCCTGATGTATCTTTCATTCCAGCACTGTGATTGCAACAGTGGCTACAGCAGGATTTGGAGAGGAAGTCCAGGAATATGTGATTTTGACTCATTGTTTCAAGGGGTATCAGTCCATAGTGGTAAGAAGGCATGTCAAAAGTGTTTCTATCCCTGGCAATGAAACTTTTCTTCTTCACATCATAGCACATAGGGAATAGAGAATGAGACCAGATGTTGGAGCCAAGCTGTAACGCTCAAAGTGTCACACTCCCGGTAATCCACCTCAACCAGCTATGCCCCACCCTTTCCCAAATCAGCATCACTGGGGACAAAATATGATCCTATGGGGGAAATTTCAGATTTAAACAATCACACACACATGACTTTGCTTATTTTAAAGTTTTGCTTTATTTTAAATTTCTGTGTGTGGATATGTGCATGTAAGTGCTGTTGCCTGCAGAGACCAGAACAGGGCATTGTATTATCTGGAGCTAGAGTTACTGGCCTTTGTAAACCACCTGATGTAGATGCTGAGATTGTAACGTCTTCAGAGCAATGTGTGCTCTTAGCTACTGAGTCATTTCTCCAGCCCATTGGATTTGTTCTTTAGTATCATCTATCTATCTATCTATCTATCTATCTATCTATCTATCTATCTATCTATCTATCTATCTATCTATCTATCTATTGTATATGAGTGCTCTGTTTTCATGCACACCAGAAGAGGGAATCAGATTCTGCTACAGATGGTTGTGAGCCACCATCTGTTGCTGGGAATTGAATTCAGGACCTCTGGAAAAGCAGGCATTGCTCTTAACTGCTGAGCCATCTCTCCAGCGCCCTGTTCTTTAGTATCTTAAAAAATGGAAGGAAGAAAGGAAGGAAGGAAGGAAGGAAGGAAGTCTCCTATTCTGTTCTCCTTTCTTTAGTGAACTCCTGTTTGGTGTTTAACTTCTTGGGTTGATTCTCTGCTTTTATCTTTCCTCTGTTTCTTGTCTCTGTCTCCTTAGTCTGTGTCCTGGGAGACTGTTCTCAAAGCTACTATGTCCACCTGTTCTAGCGAAACACTATAGTTGTTCTCACTTGCACTTTTGCTACAGCATCAGTTATCCCTACTCCTCACAGTCTGAAAATTTTTAATGGAAAATTCCAGATATAAGTAACTTATGAGTTTTAAATTGTACACCCATCTAAAGGGTATAATGAGGTCACATGCTGTTCTCATGTCCTGCCCCAGACAAGACCCTTTGTCCAGAGTATTCATGTTGTATATAGTACCTACTCTTTAGTCATGTAGTAAGCCATCTCAGTGATTAGGTTGACAATAGGGATACCAACATGTGGGTCTTAAGTAAACCTTTGATAGGAGCCTAATGCTACCTCACATTATTCTCCTCATTCACTTTGCTTTGCCCTAACATACAGACACTCCATCATCTCCTGGTATCATAATAGTGGGGGTAAATCAAAACAGTATTTTGAAGGAGACACTGGATACTCCAACAATTTTGACTACAGCATGCCATTATAATCACTCTATCATGATATAAATTACTATTAATGTCCTATAGTTAAACTTGATCATAGGCTTGTCTGTATAGGGTTTGGTATTATCTGTATGGGGTATCTGTGAGAGAGGTGTGTTGGAACAGAGCCCCGTGGGTAAGGGATGACTACTGTATTCATTTCTATTATGGACATAATTTCTATAAATGTTTTCTTAGTTTCTGAATGCCAATTTTTACCTCACTCTTGTGTCATGGATGCAATTCTTTTAGTCTTTCCAGGACACAGTTTCAATAATCAGAAGCTTGCTTCTACTTTCTGCCTCATCTCAGCTTTGAGTAAATGGGCTTTTCCTGTTTCGCTCTGTTGTCTCTCTGAATCTGTTAAACGTTTTCATCAAGTGTCTGAGTCTCAGACTGGCCCTTAAGGTTTTACAAGGGACTCTTAAAAGCTCTGCTGATGGTAGTCCAGTGTTCATGACATAATTATTCTTTGACTCTGTAGGCCTGGGAAGAGCCTTGCAAGCCTCAAAGCCTTGAATGTTAAAACAGAGATTGGAAATGACAATTGCAAAAGGCCCAGAACCAAGGCAGACACACTCTCAGGTGCTGAGGCTTTGCTCATGTGGCTGAAGATGACTCAGATGCTGCCTCTAAGTGTCCCGTGTGGTTCCCTGTGGTTCCAGCTGCCTAAGAATCTTATACAGTAGCTTTGAGTACTAGGTAGGAAAATGCATTTTGAAGGTATATGGCATGGAACAACTACACAGCAAATGCTGCAAAAATAACAGTAGTCACATCATGATAAGCCATGTATATAACAGTCACTAATATGAGATAGTCCTGTGACAAGAAACTTGCACTCTGTGAAGTAAAAGGCTGATAAAAGAGAGAGTTAAAAAAAATAACAGTGAGAACTGGGTGGTGATGGTGCACAGCTTTAATCCCAGCACTTAGGAGGCAGAGGCAGGTGGATCTCTGTGGATTTGAGGCCAATCTGGTCTACAGAGTGAGTCTAGATATCCAGGGCTACATAGAGAAATGTCTCAAAAGCCAATAAACAAACAAGTAACCAAACAACAACTACTTAACAAACAAACAAAAAATAGAGAGAGAAGAAACATGTATAGAAAGGCTTATAATGATAAAGTAGGAAAAGTAAGAGGGAAACCATGAAAACCTAAGAAAAGCTGAGCTAGGAGGCAAAAGACAGCCTGGCTGAAGATGTAGTTTGAAGGATTTGGATGGTAAGACGAGACTTTCATTAAGACAGTAAGCACAGAGCTGGAGAGATGGCTCAGGGGTTACAGCCAACCTGGATTCAGTTCCCACATGGTTCACCAGCACTTGTAACTCTAGTTCCAGGGGACCCTATTCCCTCTTCTGGCCTTTGCAGACACCTGCGATCATGCAGCATCACTTACACAGACACACATGCACATTATTAAAAAAACCTTAAAAATATAATTAAAAATTCTGGAACCTCTTTCTCTCAGGAAAAGTCCTGTTGGTTGATTATCTGAGATATATCTGAGGGAAAGGCACAGGCTTGTGTCCCTGTGATTTTAATCAATGCCAGTCAGTCAGTGATGCTTCTGCATTTTAATTGGTTGTTAGTCTTCCAGGCTTCTGTCTCAAGGTGATTGGAGTCACAAGCTGGGAAAGTTTGTAGTCCAGAGAAATAAATAAGTACTAGAGTAAAGCAAGATGTGCAGTGGAGTTGAGAAATCATAAGCACCCCCTTCTTCAGTTTCATGGCCCTTCCCAGTGGTGTGGCCCCATCCAATTTAGTTTAGGAGCAGAAAGTGATAGTGTGCTTTTTAGAGGGCCCAGGAGTCCCTTCTCCCCTTTGGGCCCGAATATTCTGCCTCTGCAGAAATGAAGCCACTACCTCCCTACCCCAGAAAGAAACTTCTAGAAGCTCCTGTCTTGTTCCTGCCAACCTAGATCAATAAACCGCTTGACCTTCAAGAATTCCATTATCTCTTTGTGTCTGTGTGGCATTTAGGGATGTGACTAAACATATCAAAGCTGCTTGGAAGTGCAGTAGAGCTGGCTGCAGGGGCGTGGATGGGCCAACCCTTAGCTGAGAGATTCAGACATCCTGGAGGCACTAGCTGGGGTGTGGGCTGTGTGCTGGAGCTAGGAGTGGGTTTTCTGGAGGGTACACAGGGGCCAGGCTTTCTGTGAGGCCTGGAGCAGTGGAACTGAGGGTGTATCTAGCATGTATATGTGACTGGCTTGTCTTTAGGGGTTTGCTGGCATGACTGACCCTGTCTGGGGTCGGGGGAGGCTGTTCTTGGTTTTTGATGGACACACACTGCTGTGGAATGTGTGCTCTGGACTCTGCTGAGGCTCAGCTTCTGCTTCAGGCAAGTCCTCTGCAGCTCAGGAGGAAGGGTCTTTGGTGTGGTGAAGGGACCACAGTGCAGCATGAGGAGTCAAGTGGTAGAGGAAGAAATAAAAGGCTGAGTGAGGCCAGTCTAGAAGAGCTCATAGAGCTCTGAGAGGACTTCAGCCTTTGCTCAGTCAGGTGGGAGCTCATGGAAATGAACAGAGCAGCACAGCCTGGGCTTTATTTTGGTTCAGATGAAAGATACAGATGGCCTACCGTGGCAATGCTATTAGGAAGAAAATCAAATTCTGAATGTGTTTTGAAGGTAGAGACAAAAGGGTTTGTGATGAGTTGTATCTAGGTGACAGAGAAAAATGACTCTAAAGTATCACCTGGAAAATCAGGAGGGCAGTGTGACATTCACTGGGATGACCTATGGTAGACTATGGGAGGAAAAGTGTGAACTAGGCTGTGCAGACACAGTGAGGTCAGGGTAAACCTCCGACTCTCAGTTAGGCATGTTGGGTCGGTGAATAGATAGATAAATTCAGTTGGATACACTGGCTAGAATGTTAGGGTTAGGAGTTGTATTTCTTACTTTCCCCATCACTGTGACTAAATACCTGACATATGCAGTTTAAGGAAGGAAGGGTTTATCTGGCCCACAGTTGGAGGTCCTTTGTGGTTGGGAAGGCATGGCAGTGAGAGCACAAGGCAGGTTACAGTTAATCTAGACTCTGAGAAGCTGAGAGAGCTAAGTACCTGCAGGTCTTTCTCCTTTTTTCTCTTTATGTTTATTCAGGAACCCAGCCTCAGTCAAACCTCTCTGGAGAAAGCCTTACAAATGTGGTGGCACACTTCTGTAATCCCAGCACTCAGCGAGGCACAGGCAGGTGGATCTCTGTGAGTTCAAGGCCAGCCTGGTCTACAAAGCAAGTCCAGGACAGCTAAGGCTACACAAAGAAATGCTGTCTCTAAAAACAAACAAACAAACAAACAAACAAAGCCTTGTGAACATATCCAAAAATATGTCCCTTAGGTGCTTTAGTCAACTTGATGATGAAAACTAGCCAGGAATCACTAGTCTTTTGGTGACATTTTTTAGCCACAAGTCTGAATAGAATCACTGGCAATATGAGCTCAATGCCCAGGACTCTGACATTTGTAGACCCAAGAGCTTAGAGGACAAAAGAGGCTGAGGTGGAGCCAGCAGAGTGGAGGGAAACTAGAGTGTAACGTCTGAGAAACACCAAGAGAGGAGTAAGCAGTGGTGTCGAATGCTCCAATGGCTCAGTTAAAAAGCAAGCCAGAACAGACTGATGAATGTGGCGACCGTGTCATTTGTGACCTTGGCAGGGGATGGCGGAGTAAAAAATTCTGATTTCTGTGTGTTTAACAGAGAATGAGAATGAAGACAGAGTCTTCATGGCAGAGAATCAGACTCCAAGCAAGAACAAAGTAGACTCTCAAGATTTTGTGTGCGTGTGTGTGTGTGTGTGTGTGTGTGTGTGCGCGCGTGGCACAACGTTTATTGGGGGAGGGGGTATCAGTCCTTCTTGGCCGCCGCCTTCCTCAAGGCTGCCAGCACGTTGCTCAGCTCCTCCCGCTTCCTCTTGGCGTGGATGTGCGTGCCCACACTCTTCTTGATGAACTTGAGCGCGCGCTTGTGCTTAGACACCTTGAGCAGCTCCACGGTGCGCCGCTCGCCGCTCGGACAGGGCGAAGCCGCACACCTCCCTGATCATGTCTCACACGAACTTGGTGTGCTTGGTGAGGCACCCGCGGCGCCGGCTGTGCCTCGGCTGGCTGACGTTCTTCGTCACCTTGTGGACCTTGTTGAGGCCCGTGGACCTTGTTGAGGCCCACGGCCTTGGGGTAGCACAGGGCCATGGCTGCTGCTCTCCCATGGCAGCCGAGACAGGAAGGACTCTCAAGATTTTATACTTCCTTTTTTACTCTGGACAAGAGAAAAAAAGAAAACCACTGTATTTTTGTGTTAATGAAATAACCAGGAGAGGAGAGTAATTTGCCAATGTAAAGGGGGAATTATTGGCTGGAGTACAGGAGAAGCCACTGATTTTAAATGTGTAATCAGGACAAATTTAGTGCCTTAACAGAAACACAAACCCAGCATGGTAATACCTATATACTATCCCAGTACTCACGAGGCTGAGGCAGAGGGAACCAAAGTTAAATGGTATGTGGACTACACAGCAAGGTCCAAGCCAGCCAAGGCTGTAAAACAAGACCCTGTCCCACGATTAGACAACAATACAAATTTATTATCTTACAATTCTGAAGGCTACAATTCCTAAAATCCAGGTGGGCTTCGTTTCTTCTGGAGGCTCCAGAAGAGTGACTTCTTGTGTTGCTGCTACCCAAAGCCTGACTACTACCTGCCTCTTGGCCCCTCTCCTCAAGTTCAATGCCAACCATGGAGGCAAGTCTCAGCTCGCCACGCATACACCACCTTTCACTTCTCTCCTCTGAGGGTTTTCTCATCTTTGAGTCACCCAGATAATCTTCCCATCTCTGGAGCCTCTACTAAATCACAGCTGCCAACTCTGTCTGCCTTGGAGACAACTCCCCACAGGCTCCGGACATCAGGGTATAGGTGTTCTTCTGCCAGCGGCAGGCAGGATGTGGGATTGGTGGCTGTAGAGGAGCAGACATGGTCACAGGGGTCTACTGAAGCCCTCTTCCGATTTTCTTATTTTCTAGGTGAGAGCAGGAGCCATGTCAAAGGATGAGGGATGATAAGGAGAGTGAAAATGCAAAAGAGGAGACAGTGGATGGGAGAATACAGTTGGGTTTTCAGTAAGCAGTAATACACATGGGAATTTGAAAGCAAAATTGACATGTATTTGTATTTCTCCGTCTGTGCTGCAGGGTGTGGGTGGCTGCTGAGACGGGGGATGGACGGTCAGCAAGTGGCTGGACTCAGCCAGACCCGAAACTATGCAGTCTACACAGCAGGACAAGGGCAGGGAGTTAATGTATAGAGAGAGGCTGGCTGCAGAATTCACGTTGGACTACAAGGACACAGATCACATGACAGTGGATGAAGGAGGACTGGTGGTTTCTAACAGTGGTTCGATTGAAGAATGCTGAGAGAGAGATTGCTCTAGTCTAGAGGGAGTGAGTTGCTGAGAAGTTAGAGGTAGATGGAGAAGCTGAGGACTGTATACACTCTATATGCTCAAAGCTAGCAGCCTTGCTGCGACTGACAGAAAGTCACACAGCTTCCCCCAAAGACTGGCTCAGAGGCGCCACGCCCACAGCCCATGCAGCCTTTTCTGAGTCACCCCTTCAATGTACCCAGGATGTGTCCTACAAGGTGCTGGGCCTGCTGAGGATCAGAGGTGAAAACAGTGCCCCTGCCTGGGAGGACACTCTATTCGTGCCCATACTACTACTCAGATTCCCATTCCCCCTTCTGCCTCTCTCTCTCACACTCACTCTTTCTCTCACTCACACATGCATGTGCACACACCCACAAAGATCATTCAATCAATATGCTAAGTCTATTTAGACTTTAGACTGTGCTTTAAATTATACTCTCTAGCTTTCAGGAATATAAAATTGCTCACATAATAAAGACTGATTTTTCTCTTTTCCCACAGTACAGTTTTGATTATGTGAGTGTGTCATACTTTTCACCCAGGCATTCAACAAAAGGTTGGTTTGAGTGAAAGACAAAAATTCTGTCAGTGTGCTGATAAGTTACAGCCATGAGTCAAATCACTAAGGAGGCAAACCTCCCCCTCTTCCTCTCCACTGCCTCCTCTCACTCACCTTCCAGACCACCTTGCTAGAGTCCTGAAGAACTGAGACCACCAGGTCAGCGCCACTGCCAGCTGGCAGAGGGAAAGCAATACCTGTGAGCATAAAGAGCACAAGCCACCTCCACCCCTCCATCCCACAGCATGTGGTGCCCTCTTCTCTACACACGTCTACCCACCCAGAGAATGGTGGGCGGCCCACCATCCAGCCAGCTTCTATTGTCTCACACACTCACCCATTCAGGTGCACATTCGCACAGGTTCATGCCTTGGACTTCATAGTCTGTAAAGTGAAGCTAAACAGAAGCTGTGTGATGGTCGGTGCTCATTGTCACCTGGGCTAGGTTTTGAATCACCATGGAAATCCATCTGTGGTCATGTCTATGAGGCATTTTCTAGAATGGTTTTACTGAAGAGGGAACACCCACCCTAAATGGACATGAATAAAAAGAAGAAAGTGAGCCAAGCCCCAGCGTAAACCCCTCTTTGACACCTGGCTTCCCATGCAATGTGACCATCTCCTCATGCTCTTGCCGCCACATCATTACCAGGACAGCTGTAAGCCCAAACCAAACACCTCCACCTTTAAGTTGCTTTTTGTCAAGCAACTTAATCACTCAACAATGAGAAAAGGAACTAAAATAAGCTGGAAGGAATAAACTCTTTTTCAAGCCTCAAATTACCAAAATGCAACCTCCATTTCTGGGGCTGCGGAAACACTCATAGACTAATATAGCCAAGGCTGTGCTTAAGATATTTAATAGGTGGTACACAGTGACCTCAGTGGAGCCTAGCATCCCTGGGACCATAGGAGGCTGTGCCTTAATCTTTTTTTGTTTACTCTGAAAACCATCTAACAGTCCTACCCTGGATGGCCTATGGACACAGCCTTTCCTGGATGGCCTAAGGGCACAGCCTGCCGTTGAGCCAGCTCTCACAAACTCCTAAGTCTAAAAGCTCTGACCACCTTGGAAATCCCCATCCAGTAGTACATGACCACATAGTACAAGCATGTGCACACACATCTCTTACTTGTGCTGGCAAAAATGAAAAATCTTGGCCACCGCAGTACTAATCTCAGTTTACTTGACTATAAAACAGGAAGCTGAGGGACAGTCCAGTTTTGAAACCTTCAGAGTGGGCAGGTCCTCAGAGCTGTGTCAGATACTCTATGCTGAGCAGTCAGGGACTCTCTGGGGGAAGCTGTCATGAGGATAGCGGTCAACCATTTGTTAAAGTTATTTTCTTGTTCCAAAACTTCAGAGGTACTTCTGCTGGGCCTTGAACTGAGGCTTGCCAGCATTATTCATGAGAAGGACACTGGCTTGCTATGGCACTACGCTTCTAATACTTGCTTTGGATATGTTGTGCTTTCTGCAGCAGTAGCATCCTCTAAAGATATGCAGTTGCAAGACCTCCAAGACAGACACAGTGCAGCCATTGTCAGCCTTCAGGGGTCCAGAGAGGTCCAAAGCATCTCCGGAGACTCAGAGACAGTGGAGGCAGCCTGGCCATCCTCCGTGAAGGAAACCCTCGATACGCATCTCTGTGTCTGTTCTAAGACCGAGTTCAAGAGGAAAAGTGAAGAAGCCAAATCCCACCCCCAGCGCCACTGTGTGACAGAGGCCCACTGGTATTGTGAGTGCCCAGGAAAGGGAGCCAAGCAGCCTGGGGCACTCTGACAATGCCGCAAGGAACAAGATCTCTTTGGTGAGAAAGCAGCAGTTCTTGGAAAGAGGAGAAATATTTCACTCAGTGACCGGAACTTAATGACCATGAAGCCTGACTAAGGACCTGGAAGCCAATTCTCTGGGCCTCAGGCCACCGGCATTGAGTTGTCGGCCAAACAGAAAGGAAGGTGAAGGATGGCTATGAGGAGAGACTGAAGGCCATGACCCAAGTCAAGAAGACAAGATACCCATTAGAAGAACGAAAAGGTGGGGACAGAAGAGAGGCAGTTTGATGGCAAGCACATTAGGCTTTGGTAGTGAGCCTGATGTGAGCTCAAGAAAGAGCTGAAACTGAAAGAGGTGGAATAAGGGTCTCCTGTGGAAGCATCCCAAGGCTGCTGTGCAAACTAGCCAGTGACAGGTGTAAGGAAAGGTTCTACCACACTGGACTGTCTGGGAAAATGATTAAGTCTGAGTGAGTTGAGGATCTGCTTTCTCCCTCCTCCAACACATTCCTGAATTTCTGCCTACATTTGCTTTGGAGACATGACCCCATTGCTCATACAATCACTCAACCTGGATAGCTGGGCATTCATCATTCCCGTCCACACACTCTCATCTTGTCCTCAGTCAAGCCAAGTCCTCTCCCCTCCCCCATCAAGTGTTTGTTCAGCTCCTGTATTCCTTGCTCAGTCCCTGCAAAAGCTTGAATGTTCCCTTTAGCACCCATGTTGAAATTCAGCCCCATTTAAGGCATTAAGAGCTAAGGTCTTCAGGAGGTAATTGTGTCCCAGGGTATTGTTCTTGACAGCAGCTCAGGCCTGCTATGGATTAGTCTCACCCATGGTTAATGGGTGATCTCTAGAGTACATCTGTTATGTATGCACCCCTCTCACCACAGGGTTCTGGTGCCATCTTGGAACTCCACAGAGAGGCTCCCTCTGGATAAATTTCATGGATGATAAACCACTTAATGAACTACCCAGGCCTCCAATGGCATTAAGCTAACCCTATATTCTCTCAAATATCACTGGCTTTCCATAAATGTCTTCCATGTACTTCTAACCTGGAAGGTCCCTTATCCCCCAGGAGTAGCTGAAGTTCCCAGATTTTTTTAGTCATTGGAATCCTCTGATGGTGAAATTGACTCACAGGTAGGTCACACCTGTCACAGCTGTGACTACTGGAGCAGATTGGGTACATCAAACATTTTCTGTTGTTGCCATAGGAATCTCAAGTTGCAACATGCTGTCATGGAGAAAAAGACAGAGCTCTTCTCTCAGCTGGGCTGGTAAGAGCTTTTCCATGTCTGTAGTTATGCAAGAGTCCTTCACAACTTCTTCAGGGAAGCATGACAGTTGATCACAAGAGCATTGAATTGTGTGACTCTTTCCAGATCATTTGTGACGACCTCATCAGTGCCTCTGAGTATGGCTCTGTTTAGAAATAAAGTCCTTTCTAATGCAACTGGTTAAGGGCATTCAGGGGTTTGGTGGGCCCTGATTCAATACAACTAATACCTGTATAAAAAGAGGCATGAACACAAAGGAATGATACTGTGTACAGATGAAAGGAAAGGCTCTAAGCAAAAGTACACCAGAGAATATCATCAAGTCACAAGGAGCTAGCCTGGCCCCTGACACAACCCTTATGAGGAACTTCCAGCCCCGCAAACAGTGAGGCAGCAGACCTGTCCTGTTCCAGCCACCCAGTTTGTAGTTCTTTGTTACAGTATCCTTAGGAACTAAAGCAGACTTCAGCCACCCAGGCCATCTTGGACAATTAGATTCTGCATGCCACAGATGAATTTGTTTATTTATCCAACTAAATAATCTCCACCACAGTCATAACTAACTGTTAGACAAGTAGAAGGGTGTGGCATGAGCACTGGGCATCTTGGGCTGTAGCCTGGGCACTTCCCCTCTGTAGATTCGATGGTGTGAAAAATGTCTAACAGGTGGCCTGTCAGCTCCCTCCCGCATTACCGCTCTGGCTCTGTTCCCACACTTTCTCCCCAAAGTGCATGTCTCCCATCAAGTGTTCACAGCAATGCCTCTGGATTCAGTATCAACGAGGTCTTACCGGCACTCTAGTGTCAGAAGGAAGGCTGTCCAGAAGCCTTGCAGTTGATTTGAGTGAGTTTGTATTCCCCTCCCTATCTGTTCAACACTAATTTCATTTCAAGCGGTTTCAAGGTGGCTTCATCTACCTGGAGATCTCTCCTGGAGATTCCTTGGGGATTACTTGGGGAAACTTGAGGACATTTCTTTTCTTTTCTTTTCTTTTCTTTTCTTTTCTTTTCTTTTTTTTTCTTTTCTTTTCTTTCTTCCTTCCTTCCTTTCTTTGTTTTCTTTCTTTCTTTCTTCTGTTTATTTTTTGTTTTTTGTTGAAACAGGGTTTCTCTGTGTAAACCTTGGCTGTCCCAGACTCACTTTGTAGACCAGGCTGGCCTTGAACTCACAGGGACCCACCTGCCTCTGCCTCCTGAGTGCAGAGGTTACAGGTGTGTGTTACCATGCCCAGATTTGAAGGCATCTTAAATTGTAACAGTGGTAAGGGGAGCAGGTCTCACACACTGGTGAGGGCCAGGGATCTACAGTCCTTTAGGGTGCAGGCAGATCCTGAAAGTTGAATACTATCCCACCCAAGTTTCAATAATATGCCTGCTAATAAACAGACCTAAGGTGGCGTTAAGGAAAGGATTACCAACTCAGGGTAGGATTCTCCATTCGTTTATTTTCATTTTTTTATTTAGGGTTCTTTTTTCTTTCTTTTTCTTTTCCTTGGACAGGGTTTTGCTAGGTTGACTACAAAATCACAATCATCCCACATTTTCCCTGAAAGTGCTCTGATTACAAATGTGCCCACCCTGAGATTTATGTTTGTCAAAACTCGGTGGCTTCAAACAGCAGAAGACAAGAGTCAGCTAAAGGCTGAACTGGGCTGTCCAAGATGGTGGCTTCCTTATTTGGGTGCCGGTTACATCAGAGACTTGGGTTGAACCACAAGCCTCTCCAGGTCTTAGGGTTTGCCCTTGAAAACAGGGAGTGGACTGCTTCCTGGCTTGCTGGATTGCCTTGAAAACACATGACACCTTTGCTGACATCACTATTGGCAGAAAAGGCAGTTCCAGGTCCAGAAATTATGATGTTCTGCGTGCACATATTTGCTGACCGCACGGTCTGAAGGGTTTGCAAAGACCCCATTGATGGAGCAGACTCAGCAAATTATATGCAAAATCTCTTGATCACAATCCCACCTCATCTTCCTTTTATTCCCAGAAGCAACTGTGAGACCAAAACAGGAACAAAACAATACACCTGGAGACCAAAACAGGAAAACAATGTACCTTGCAGGTTAAGGTTTCCATTTGCAATTAGGACAGTTAAGAATAAATTCCTGTTTTCTCTGTTTGTTTGACCATCTACACTGTCTTCAGATGTGCTTGATCACATGTGGGCAGGAAATATGTCAGGATGTATGTTTGTCCCTGATTGGACCTGATGGGAAATACAATGAAGTTTTGCCTTTTAAGCCCCTGTAAAATGTGACTTGTGACCATTTTCTTGGAACTCAGAGATGGACCTGGCCAGAGTACCCACTTGGCCAGTATTTAATGAAAGCTTGCTTCAAATCTGGCTCTAAATGGTGGTAATGGTCTTCTCGACCAATGGGAATAACAACCACTCACAGCATTGCTAACTTTTCAAGTTTTAGTCCTATTTTATGCAGGCACACACTTTCTTTCTTGAAGAACTTACTTGAATTCTTTTCACTGTAGCAAGTGAATATTCCTAATTTTGTATATTTATTCAAAACAGGGTCTCATTATTATGTCCAAGGCCTAGAGCTTGGTGTGGACTCCAAACTGCACTGGAGCTTGGAGTGCAGCCCAGGGGCTGGGCTCTGTGTCCTCCTGTCTCCGGTGGCGCACACCACCACAATCACTGCAATAAATAGTTTAGATCGCTTAAACTCTCTTTCCTGTGCACTCTATCCTTCCAAGAAAACTGTTCATGAACCTTTGGTAAAGTTCCATTATTATGATTAACATTAATCACTGCTGCGCCAAGTCATAAAAATGGGAGAAGAGTATCTATCTCCGTGTACCCTTCTTCCTGTAGTGGATGACTCCTCCAAATTTTGCTTTCTCCTCTCCTAGCATCTGAGTCTTTGGGTATTTCAGCTTTGTAGGTCAACTTCTCGCCCTTTTTGAGTCCTCAAATCCATGGACAAATATTCTATTACTTTGCTAGTGTGTTCCCTCCCAGAGCCTCCAGGGTTTATACCACACTGTCTCCGGGAATTGTCACCCCTTAGATCACAAGCCTTCCTTTTTTGTTTTATTTTTGTGGATTTTTATTACTGTTGTTATTTTGTTTGAGACAATAAAACCTTGGCTGGCCTGAAACTGGCCATGTAGACCAGGGTGGCCTTAAACTCACAGGGGCAGAGGTACTCCTGCCTCCCCAGTGCTGGTAGCACCAAGCCTAGCCAGCCTTTCTGTTTTGTAATAGAGTCTTTAGGAAGTTCTAATACAGCACAAATTGCATGTAAATTTTTGTGCATTTTTCATGTTTACATATGTCTTTGTGGATTGATAATGACTGTTACTAACAAACACACTTTGAAAGTAGTGTGGTTGGAGATAGAATTTTAGGTGAAAAGCCCTCCTCCAGAGCACTGAAGATAGTTTTCCATCTATCCTATTCTCCATGTTGCTAGTGTGCAGCATAGTGTCATACATGTAACCTTTTCTTCTTCTGGAAAACTCTTAAGATACCTGTGCTCCTACTCTGTCATATGGAGCATCTTGACAGGGGCTATGGTCAGCTGCTCACAGGTGTCTGGGGCAGTCCAGGCCACTTTTCTTAAATTATTTGTATGATGAGTTTTTACCATCATTTTCTCTTAGTTGAACCACTTCCCAGATTCTGAGCCTTCTGGGTTGCTTTTCCTATTTTCTTACATTTTGACTTCTATTGCTCTTTAAGTAATTTATCTTTAGGGTCTGTACTAGTTAGTGCATTTGTTTGTTTTGTCATCTTGACACAAGAGTCACCTGTGAAGAGGGACTCTCAACTTTATGATTGCCTCCATCAGCTTGGCCTATGTGTCTGTGGCGTCTTCTTTATTGTTAAGTGATGTAGGAGGGCCCAGCCTATTGTAGGTGGCGCCATTCCCCAGGCAGCTGGTCTAGGTTGTGTGAGAAAACTAACTGAGCATGAACCAGCAGGCAGTATTCCTCCTTGTTTCTGTTCCAGTGCTGCCTTGAGTTCCTGCCCTGATGTCCCTCCATGATGGACTTCAGTTTAGTTGTAAACAAGTAAACTCTTCCCCAACTTGCTTTTGGCCATGGTTTTTCTCATAGCAAGAGAGGAAACTAGGCCAGCGACATTTTGTCAGCTTTACCTTCCAACTCTGTTCTACAAGCTTTGAGATTTCCTCTCAAAGTCACTCTTGCCCTACTTACATTATTTCACATATCATGTGGAGATGCATGTCTTACTACATCTCAGGACAACAACTTTAATTTGTTTTCAATTTCTTTTGCTGTTCATTCTTTGTCTCTTTTGCTTTCCTACTTCACAACTCTATTTTCTGTCACATTTGACATCGTCAGTAGAGATACTTGACTACTGCTCTAAGAAAAAAAGCTGCTGATACATGCCTGAAGTCCCTGCACAGGAACAGAAGAAGAAGGATCAAAAATTCAAGGCCAGAGCCTGAAGAGATGGCTCAGCAGCTAAGAGTATTTGTGCTGGGTGTGGTGGTACATTCCTTTAATCCCAGCAATCTGGAAGCAGAGGCAGGCAGATCTATATTAATTTGAGAATAGTCTGGTCTACATGAGTTCCAGGCCAGGTCTACATAAAGAGTCTCTGTATAAAAACACACAGACAAACAAACATTAACCCCAAATCTTCAAGGTCAGCCTGAGCTACATGGTGGGTGAGTTCAAGGCTAGCCTGTGCTGCACAGCAATACTTTGTCTTAAAAGGAAAGGTTCAGGAATAGGAGGATGGGGAAAAGAGAACAGTAAGTGTGCCCTAAAGAGTTCTCCAGAAGTCTTGGAGTGCCTAGAAGGGTGGGAGTTATCTCAGGGCTGCCAGGCGCCTCCTAAGCATGGGTACAAGCTTAGATCTGACTGTCTCTGAAGTAGGTTAGTTTCTGCAGCAAAAATTTCTCTGTTGTTCTGAGATCAGCAAAGGGAAGAGCAGGGGAGAAAGCTCATTTTGAATACAAATTCTGACCTTCTCACAGCCTCCCTCTATATCTGATGTCACTAGCACAAAGTCTCTCTGGTCCAGTTTCTGTAGAGAATAAACCCCTCTCCTGCTGGAGGGGAGTAGAGTTTGGCTCATGCAAGTCTATCTGCTGTTAGAAGTACTTTGAAATAATCCCTCTGTTTCAGGTTCCATCTGCTCCCTTCCTTGGAACCTAGTCATCTTCAAATCTGCTGTTCCAGCAGCTTTCAAGTCAGGGTCGGGGAGGGAGGAACGGCCTCCCATGCTGGGGGCCTCTCAAATGACCCAGAACTCTGTAATAATAAGTGCATGAGGCATTTCTTAGCACCTACTGTGTGCCAGACACTTTGCATAAATTATCTTTAATTTGGAAAGTAGGTATTCTTGACTTTGTTTTGCAAGCAAGAAAACTCAGCAGGGTTCCATACATAATTTTTATTATTTCAATCCCCTTGATAACAGGAAGGCACTGGATTAGAGTCCATTCCTATACAGCCCCAACTTGATGGTGACAGCCACAACCTTATTAAACCTCCCCTGACCACTCAGTGGGTGACCCGCAACATTAGTCATACCCACAGACTACCATGCATGAGCATTTTACAAAGAAGCCAAGCTGGGAGATGGCTCAGGTGGCAAGGTGCTCATCCCGGAAGCCTGAGGACCTACACCCACATTTAACTGTATTCAAATCCTTTGAACCCACATTAAAAAAAAAAAAAAAAAGAAGAAGAAGCTATGTATGGTGGCACATACTTGTAATGTCAGTGCTGGGAAGGCAGAGACAGACGGATCTCTGGAACTTGGCAGCCAGCCAGTCATTTGCAGTGGGTGAGTTCCAGGCCAGGGGAGACCCTGCCTCAAAACACCAATAACAAGGATAGCACCTGAAAAATGACCCCCAAGGTTGTCCTTGTTCTTCCACTCATGAGACTACACATGTGTGTCTGCACACACACACACACACACACACACACACACACACACACACACCAGTGGCCAGTGGCATCCTTCCAGATTACTGTGACTAAGCCTCCTTGGACTAGGATATCCTGTTTAGTTGGTCCCATCTTTTCTGTGGAAGGTGAGTCCTCAAAGAAAGGGCTAGGCCCAGAGCTTACAGTGTGCAGCTCTGAGCTGACTTTGAGAGAGCTATTTCAATAGAAAACTAATGGGACTAGCCTCCTTACCCCAGCTCTGACTCCTGCTGAGTTTGGAGCAGAAGCAGAAGCAAACGTAGCCATGGTGATGGTGGCAGTCTGCTGAGAGCCAGGGAGATACAGAGGGGAGGGAGGGGGGAGCAGAGAGAGCCAGTACAGGCACCCTGCAAAGAATGGGCAAGTGGGTCTCGGGGAAGATAGTCATGAGGAGGGGAGTCTGGAAAGGGGCTAGCTTCCCCATCCCTTGGGATGCTGGATGTCCTGCCATGCCACCCACCTGCCTGTCCAGCCTCCTCCCCTGACTCACCATTCTGGTGGTAGCTTATCTTACCTGAGGTATAGCATGGTAGAGTTGGCACAGGGAAGTCCCTTGCTGGAATGATCTGCCTTCTCAGTCTCCAGAAGAAACATATAGTATTTGGAAAGGCAAGCAGCAGGAAAGTAGAGACAGGCCTTCTGTTTATGTTCCTACCCTGTGCTTAGCCATTTCCTTATGTATGTATCCTTGCTTAAGGGCTGAGCCTGGGATGCCCATCTCTTGGCACTGCTTGACAGAGAGGATGGAGAAGCCCTGGCCATGACTGCCACTGTGCAAGACGCCCTAACGTATATGCAGTGTACACTAAAAATCCTGCTGCAGTGGCACAGAAGCAGGTGATCATGGCTCATGTGCTCTGTGCCTCCCCTCCATTTCTGCTAGAGCCCTTGCCTGCAAGCCTTACTCGGAGCATCCATGGTTGTACCCCTCAGGGATCAACCTGAGTATCAGTTTTCAGGAAAGCCTGTACTGTCCCATAGGTCAGTCACATCACAGCTCAGGACCTGGGAACCTCAGCATGGTATCCTTAAGCTTCAGAACTGCTTTGTCAAGGGAAGGTGCCTCTCTCTGCTACAGGACTCCAGAGTCAGAGGGCAGTGACCAGCATTGTCTCTGACCTCCTCAGATTCCCTGTATCTGGCAGGAAGTCCTTGGGGATAGGGATGGGCCCAAGAAGGGAGCTATCCTTTTGCTCTGCTTCTGAAAGTAGCTGGTGAGTCTCCTTTTGACTCCAAGGCCCAGAAGATAGCAAAAAATCTGAGGATGCCCTGGGGCAGGAGGGAAGAGACTTTCTAAAGAGAGAGATACTTGTGCCCCTTTGCCTGTCAGACTACTAAAACAAAGACTGCAAGGAAACTTGAATTTCCCAGAAATACCACACTGGGGGAGGGAAAAAAGCTAAAACCTGGTTTTAGCCAGAAGAGGATTTACACACTTGTGACAATTTGTCAGACCACTTTGCAGGACAGACTAGATCAATAATGGGTGGGACCACATGTTGGCCAGGACTGTGAAATTATGCATAATTCTTACTCTCAACTTAAACTGAAACCTCCTGTAAGTTCCCTGAACATGGACTTGAGGACAGAGGGGACCTGACCGGAATGAGGTTGGGGGTATTCGGCATCAGGATAATGTACTTCCTTATTTGTTTCTCTTCCCAAAGTGAGCACATTGAATAAACAAATCTTCTCGTTCTTCACTATTGCTTTTCCATGTATTCAGGACAGGTGGTTGAGCCTTGCCTGTTATGGGTGCCAGAGCCCAAGTCCAAAACTAATAACTATAGACCCCATGGTTTCCTGGAACCAAATAATCATGTTGTCTCGCCCTCAAAACTACTTCTTGAAGGTGGGTGCTGCTAATGCCAGGATGCAAGGAGATGTTTTCTGCACCCTGCCTTGGTGTGAGGGAGAGTTACCTGGCTTGGGTTTCACATCCTTTGCTTTTTTCTCTGTAATCACCAGCCCTGTTTCAGTGCTGCCCCCACTCCACTCACCCTCCACATACACACTCCATCTAGCTATCTGACTTTCTCAGTATCATTTCCTCTTAAAAGCCATGGATAGGGAAAATGCCCCATGGGCAGAGTTACCTGGAGGCAAGGTTGCAGGAGCTGGCAGAGGAGGTGGAGGAGGAGGTTCAGGGCTGGAGAAGCAGAGACTCGATCAGCCCTGCTCTTTGCAAGGAGTGAGCCAGCCCTGATAACGCAGCCAGGATAAGATAAGAGGGATCCTGTGTTCACACCAGCCCTTCCACACTAGGATAGACTCCCATTGTGGAGGTCAAAGAGCATCCCTGAAAAGAAGTCCTGTGAGAGAGCAGGTGCAAAGTGGAGCACCCTGACTCTGCTTAGTTAAGCATGAGAAAAACAGCTCTGTTGGCCTTTGAGGCTCTGTTAGCCCTATGAATTTTTGTAGGCTGATTAATGAGATGATGTCAGTATCGCTTCATTCTCGAGCCTGGGTCAGAGCTAAGTTCTGAGTCGATTTTAGCCTTTTCTATCTTCCCACCTCTATACCATGAGCCTCCATATGGCCATCCAGTTCCCAGTTATAGAAAAAATGAGTCCAGTTCCTGGAAGGAGGAAGCTGCCAAAGTGTTGGTCAGTGTCCCACCCATTTCCCACCTGCCAGCAGGAGGGGTGGTAGATGAATAGGGGTGGTGGATGGGTTGTTTCTGGTGCTTAGAGACCACAGAACTAAGCTTCTGTAAAGCTCCTTGTCTTGTTCTGATTGATCAGGGAATCAGGAGACTTTGCTCCTTTACCAGGAGGCCTGGGCCACTAGAGTTTCAGCCTCAGATCCGCAGAACACTTGTGTGCCATACAGTCACACTGATCATCATCAGGACCAGAGGAGCAGAACATGGACCAGTGTGAACATAGGCAAGGGAAACAGACAGTGGCACGCCTCTATGAGGCTACCCCTACAGACAATGGCGGTCTTAGAAGGGAACTTATGGGTACTCTGATTTAGACCGCTTATTTAATGAGCAAGACATCAGCCCCAACACCCCCAACACTCCCCAAAACACCCAGGAACCTCCTTGGATGTTAGTGCTGGGTCAAGAACAGAGCTCTCCTGTCACCAGGGAGTGGTTGTGTTTGGACTTGACTCACCCATTGTAAACCTTCTATGCTGGAGGTCACCACTTATTCCTGCCAAGAGTTTACTAAGGACTGAGGTGCAAAGGTCATTTATTACTCTCCTGTTGAATTAGTTTGCTTTGTTGATTTTCATCTTCATCAAAGGTAATCATTCATGGTAGACCTCTTACAGCTCAGCCACTGTGTCAAAGGTCTGGATGAGATTGTGATAGGTGATGGGGGAGGAATGGTAGCCAAAGGTTTACAGGTGGAGCATGTAGCATCCACCATGTCTGTAGCTCCTGGTCCCTGCAAAGGCCTCAATTCCAAGAAGCTGTGTGAGAAGAATAACAAGGCTGGGAGAACTTCCATTTTCTTATTAGAGACCAGGGAAGAATACTCAGGGCTAGAGTTTCCCATCCCTTACAGGAAGCATAGGACCTTCTGGCTTCTTCCAGCACAATGAAATACCTACATGGAAAAGGTACCATCACCCACTTGGGTACCACTGAATGGTAGGTACTACAATGGGTGAAGGGTGTGGCAAAGAGATAAGGGACAAGGGCTGTAAGTCTCTGTTTTGTGAAGGATGGAGCTGCAGATGATGACAAAGTTTGCCAAGATTATTGAGCAGAGGAATTCCAAGCTTTTTAAGAGAACTAAACAGTCAAAAAATGAAGTATGAAGTTTAGGGGTATGAAACAGAACAGGGGACCAGTAGGAATGCACTAACTACAGCCTTTAAGGACTCCTGGCAGAATAAATAGGACCCAAGTTATGAGAACACATTCCTCTCCTTGTTAACTATGGAGCAGCTGCTGGGCTGCTGGGCTGCTGGGTTAATGTTACTTTTTGAAATCATTGGTACAGTAATATCTTGTTAATTACTTTTCTTATCTGAAGCAACATAATGAAAGAGAAGCTTACCCTGACTCGTGGTTTCAGAGGATACAAGCCAATCATGGTGGGAAAGATGTGGTTGTGGTAGCTCTATGGCAGCTCCCTGTTACATGGTCCCAAACAGGAAGCCAAGAGACTTGGGCAGGCCTACATGAGCTGTAACCTGTAAGTCCAACCCTTATGGCCTTGCAACCAGGTCACATTCCCAAAGATTCCCTCCACAGTCTCCCAAAACAGTTGACTGGGAATTGAAGTGTTCAAACAGATGAGCCTATAGGGGGACAATTCACATGCAAACCACTATAAATTCCCACCTTACACTGGTGATTAATTAGATAAAACAACCACCACAGAGCCTGGCATATCAGAGTGGATGTTGATATTAGTTACTTACTGTCATGTAACATTATCCCTAAATTTAGTGGCTCAAAACAACAGAGTTCTCTATGGAAAACTCTATGGAAAAGAAAATGAATTAGTTTAGATGGATGCTTCCAGTACAATGTCTTCTGAGAGACAGCCGTCAAGCAGTTGGCCACACAGACTCATCTGAAGGCTTGCCTGGGACTGGGGAATCACACATCTTAGCTCGTTCCTGTGGTTGTTAATGAGTTGGAGCCACTTACACTGGGTGTGAAGCCCAAGAGGCAGAGGTCACTGAGGACCATCTTGGGAAGGATTTAATGTATGGTATTCATTTTATTGTTCCTTTTTTGTGTCTTCAGATTATCTTCCACTCTGCCACCATGACTTCCTATGTCTGTTTTGTTTTGTTTTGTTTTGTTTTTTTTGTAGCTATTTTTCCTTCAGCCAAGGTGCTTCTTCTGGATCAACTTATCCTTCTACATCTTTAGGGCAAGATGAAAACCATCTCCTCGAAGCCTCTGCAAACCACTCCCTTTGCCAAGAAACAGCCATTTCCCTCTCTATTTTCCAAGAATTAAGAATTGACAAAGGCATGCCCAGGACTGGCGAGGCACCAGCTCCACTATATTGCACAGATTGCATTCCAGCTCTGCTTCTGCTGGGCTAGCTGAGCACCTGCGCGCCAGTACTTGGAAGAAGGCTTCCCTAGCCACAAGTGATATGAAGGGCTGGGGTGAGGCTTGGTTGGTAGTGTCCTGGATTTGTCCTCAGCACTGCACAAAACTGGGTGTAGTAGTGCACACCTGTAGCCTCAGCACCCGGGAGGCAGGGGACCAAAAGTTAAAGGTCTTCAACTATACAGCAAGTTAAAGACCTTGTCCAAAATGAATGCCAGCATGTATGAATGAATGGTGTGTATCAAGAAACTGAGGCCTCTTCTGTAGGCTAAACTCCTCCAGCCCTGACCAAATTTACAGACAAAAGAAAGAGCTGGCTTTCAACAGAAATGAACCATCTGGGAGAGAAATCTGAGTGTTTCATTCTTGTGTGAGTTCTCTTGTGAGTCCAAAAATTTCATCTTCAAACAAGGCTCCCTGGGCCAAAAGGGGGCCTTATTCCACACCAAAATACTGTTCTGTAGTGAGTCTTTCTGTCCAAAGGGTATACAGGAAGCTAGGGGAAAGACAACCTGGGCAGCAAATGTGGGCATGGAGTGTTGGACCCAAATGAAGCTGATTCATGGCAGTCTTCTACACAGGGGCAGCCAGGCAACTTAGAGGAAGAGACAAAACTGACAGTGCTGTCCACTTATAACGTGTAAGGCCATAAATGGCTCTGAAAATGAACAATCTCATTGAATGCTCAGAGAAACCTTTCCAGGAAGCTGGTCGTTCCCATGTTTTCTGTGAGGAGAAGTGGCTGCCCTGGGTCATACACCCATCAGCAAGCAGGGCTGCTTGAGTCCATGCAGTGCTCAGTCCAGGATGTCTCTTGCAGAGGACTGTAGAAGAATGATGGGGCTGGGGCTAGGCAGGACAAGTCAGGCTATAAGCTAAGCTAAATAACTCCAAAAATAGCTCTGATAGACCAAGCAGGAAGCCACATTTGTTTCTCCAAGATCCTTCTTAGCCAGATTCTAACAACTTTTACCTGTTGTTTCTGTATTGTATATGAACATAATGAGCAAGTTGGAAGAGAAGATTTCATTTGTCTGTTAGACAACAATATTCCATTTTGGCTGCTGTGACAAAATGCCTGCGCTTGGGTAATTTATAAAGAAGAGTGCTATTCCCTACAGCTCTGGACACTCAAGACTCCAAACTCAAGAAGCCTGCACCATCAAGACCTTTTTGGACACATCATCCCCTAACAAGAGGCAGAAGGACAGACAAGGAAACAGAGGAGAGGCTGAAGTCAGCCATCTTTGCTTGATTGGTTGGTTGGTGTCTGTTCCTTGAGAAAGGCTGGGAGCTCATAGTTAGGCCAGGTTGATTTCAAACTTGTGATCGCTCCTGCCTCTGCCTCCCAAGTACCATCATATAGACATGTACTAGCACACACACATGGACTCATCATCTTATAGGAACTGTCCCACACAATAACCACTTGACCACTCTACCCTAACAATAACAGCCTGAGTCTGCTCATGAGGGCTGTGCACATGTCTCTGCACATTGTACTGAGGACTGCATTTCTTCCAGGTGAACTTTGGGGAGCTAAAACAAGACTTCCACAGCCCTCTGTGTCCTAGCTTCATCTTTATCAGAAAATGCCTTTCAAAAACAATGACTTTTAAGAGCAATAGTTAGCAGGGTGGAAAAAAAATCTAAATCCCAGTGTTCTTTCTTGTATGAACTGGCTCTATTATTTTTCACACTCTCCATTCTTGCTTCTACAGTTCCTATGACTGGGTCAGCTCTCTAATCTCAAAGGGGATATTTCTCAAAGAAAGCAGAGAGCTCTAGCTGGAAAAAAGCATAGGGGGTTGATTCAAGTTTGCTGGGTAATGAGACATGCATGAAATTGATGATGACACTGGTCATTCTTTTTCTTTTCTGTCTTCTTGGTTTCGATTTCTTTACATTGCTGTCCAGTTTTTTAGGGATTTGGATGATGGAGTAGGGTGACACCAAAGCCTAGAAGAGTCGAGTTGAGGCAAGATGGCAGCATTTTTTTTTAATTATTTCTACACAAATTTAGATAGCACATGTTCTCTGCTGTTCATTAGGCTAAAAGATACAATGGAGACTCAAACTGCAGACTGACACCTTGTCCTCTAGAAATCTAGAGCTGTATAAAGAATACAAAATGTATATCCATAGCTTAAAATTAGACAGCATATTATGTATGTCACAAAGTAAGCCAAATTATTATTCCTGGGAAAGAAGGTAATTTTACCCCAGGGTAGAGCAATTCTAGGCTTTAAGGACAAGTGGTGCTTGGTGAGACAAGTCAGGAACACAAGACTATTGTATGGTTTCTCTGACGAGACCTTAGACCTGACATACTTCCAGAGACTAGACAGCTGAAGGTTGTATCAGCTGAGGGCCAGGGAGTATGGACCTACTGCTTAATAAGTTGTAATGGGTTAAGTCTGTTTTTTTCCCCAAGACAAAAATGTTCTGGAGCTTGATTGGGCAGCGATGGACTATGCACAATACTACTTAACTGCACCCTTAAAAATGGTGAAGGGACTGGGAAAAGAGCTCTGACCAATATTTGCTGTGCAAACTATGCTTGGACCCCTAGAAACCTCATAGAAGGCTAGCTATGGTGTGAGTACTGTATTTCCAGTGCTGGCGGCAGAGCTAGGTAGATCCTCAGAGCTCACCAGGCGGCTAGTCATTTTGAACTGGTGAACACCAGCTTCAGTGAGAGGCCCTGCCCCCCAAAATAATATGGAGAGCAATAGAGAAAACCATCAAACACTGATCTCTGGCCTCACAATGCACACTGTGTACATGTGTATGTCACATACACATACATAAAAGTTGTGAATATGGTAAATTATATACATATTTAATCACAGTTAGAGATGTTTTCAAAATTATAAATGAAAAATTATAAAACTGCAGAAAGTGAAGAAATTATGCATCTAATCAGGGATATCCACGAAGGCTTTGCAGGGCAGAGAGTACTGAAGGAGCCCTGTAAGACAGATGGGTTGCAGATGGGCAGGAAAGGGCATTCCAACAAACAGAGCTATAGTAGAAAAGACACATCTTTAAAAGAGAGAAGGGGAAGAAGGGGGAAAGCAGAGATTTTTTTTTCTCTGAAGCAAACTTTAAAAGAAAACATCTTTCTAGTGATCAAACTGCTGGTGACTCTGGATCTCGGTGGAGCAGGGCTCTCCCACCACCTGCCTCTCATCACCTCATCCCCCCAGGCCCCTGCTCTCTGTCTGCCTCTTGTTTTCCCAAACTCCGTAGTCTTTGAATGTTTTAAAAGGAACCCTGACACAAGCTTACTTTCAGGCAGGCAGCAGTCTTCCAGACGGTCTCTAAAAACAGCAAACCCAGAGACCTTTTATTAACACACCTTGCTTTGCTTTGCTTCTGGTGTCCATGGAGGGAAAAGCAAAGCAAAGCAAGTAGGCATGTCCCCACAGTAGGCATGTCCCAACTGTACAACCAACCTCTGACAGACATGTCATTGCCAGTTCTTCCGATTCATGCAGCTCCACTGCTTAGCTGAGGACCAGGAAGGAAAGAGAAGAAATCCCGATTGATACTTAATTGGCAGGCAAAACCAAAAGGAGGGCGGGCTTCTCTGAGAATTGCTTCATTTTTGGAAGGATCATTGCAGTTAGAGCTTATTCTCAGTGTTCATAACAGGCTCTTAGGACCAGGCCTTTTTTTTTCTCCTGCAGAAAATGGCAACTGCAGACAAGGTACGTGAGGCTGCAGGATGAGACCCTTGCAGACTGGGGTCCTGACATACTGTAGCTGCCAGCAGCTGTTCCCTGGAAACCCACAGAAAGCCAGAATGCAGACAGGGGACCTCCTGTCATCACGTGAGGCAGCATGGAGCGCACTCAGACACGTGTGGCGAGAAAGCAGGGGCACATGCTCAGTGCAGCAAACCCAGGGGAAGAGAGCTCTGATCTCTTCAGCCCTCCAATCAGCAAACTGGCTTGCATTCAGTTTTATGCCATTTCAGTTTTGCTCTGTCCTTAATTTCCATCATTACCTTCAGTTCTGAGTGAGGTTCCACTTGCTCTTGTTAGAGATGTAGAGATGTTAGGAGGGTACGAGGTCTGCAGCGGCACAAGAAGCACTGTGGCAGGCCCTGCCTCTTCTCCTGTTGATTTCATAGGGCATTTTCTCAGGATTCCTGCATAGCCTACATTTAAGTAACCCAATGAGTGCTGGGAGAAGATAGATCTCTGCATCGGGAGCCCGTCTGACATGCACGTTGATGGGACCGTTACCAGGAAGTTGAGGGAATGAAACATAACAGGCATCACAAGCCATCCTGAATAGAAGAATCTACACCAGCGTCTTGACCAAGCCCAGGGTAATACAGTAGTTCTCTTCTGCTATAAATATTGAAATTAATTAAACATTTTTCCCTGCAAGAAAAGCACATGCTTCCTTTCAGTAAAATGCTTAGAAAATTCTTATTCAAACTAAATGAAAATGAAGGTTGTTTGTTTACCCATAGATACCAATGGCTGGCTTATGTGTCTATAATGACTAGCCAGCTGCCTAGTTGAATACATGAATGTATGAATAAATGAATGAATATAGTAAAGTGGTAAAAGGAAAAAATAAACACAGAGAAAGCAATTACAGACAATGGAATAGTAGGAGGAAAGGGAGAATAAACCACTTCTCTAAGCAGGTTTTTATTTTGTTTAGGAAGAAAAAAAATAGGGGAGAAATCCTGATTGTTCCATCACACATTTTCATTATTCAACATCTTTAAAGGAAATTAGCAAACAAGAACGGCAAGTCCACAATCCAATTTATCAGTAAATCAGATCTAACAGATGAACCCATTTATGAAAAAGTAAATTATTGTGATTAGTAAAGATTGCTAAAGATCGACTGTTTCCTCAAATTGCTTCTTGTGACCACAAACACATGTACACACATTCATACACACACATATATTCATACACACACACTTACAAGCCATTGTTTCCTGCCTTCCTTAGAATGAACAAGCTAGATGAACCAGATACCCTGTTCTCTCTCGAGCACCCTTTTAATCTACCTCTCACCCCCAAATAGCTACCCCATCTCCACACCAACTAGGATTCAAAAGGTCCCCCTCAGCACCCTTTCCTGTTCCCCCCTCCCTCGCTCCACACTCCGGCTGCTTGTGAGAGCAGGCAGGTGCCTCCTCCCTGGCACAGACCTGGCAAATGCCTGGCTGAGTGTCCTTCCCTGGCAGCACCTTCTTTTCTTGACACATGGGAGGACTGCAGAGTGTACTAGCTTGGAGTACTTGCTGCCTAAATCAGGATGGATGCTGCTTTTCAAGGCCTTCAGTTGGTGTCCCAGAACCTGGGCTCTACTAATTAAGTGTAAACCCTTCCTTTTTGCTTCCACTCCCAATCAGGCACCCCAGCACATTCCCTCTCTCTATATAAGAGAGAGGGTCATTTTGTCTGGTGTGCCTGTCTTTTGGAGCCTGTTCCAGCTCATCCTTGCTGGGGGACTAGCATGACAAGCACATCAGCAATGGCACAGAGGCTGCTGTTGAAAATACCCCTTGTCCTGCATCCCTCCTCCTGTAAGCACCACTACTATTTCGCCACCATCTCCACCTCTTACCCCTAGTATCTGTAATCTGGATGTGGGGACCACCACTCAAGTGAGATAGACAGGAGGAGACCATATACCACTTTCAGGAAGCAAGGATGTCCAAGTAGGCCTTGCCAAGCTTCAGCACAAGGAAACCCTTGGCTTTTTGCTGTCCATTTTACAAGTAATTGTAATTCTATCTCAGCTAGCATCTACAAGGCTTCCTCTGTACGTCTGTACTTGAGCAAAACTCTTAAGGTAGAAAGGATCCTAGATGTGAAGTAGGACTTATGAAAATTCTGTGGTATGTTTGGCCTTCTGTTAGAGGATGTGCACCTGGATATTGAAGACATGATGCCATGCCCAGTTGTCTGAGCCTGAACTCACCATTTCTCTGCCATTTCTCAGCAGTTATCCAGACTGTTGCTCCACATTGCTCTTCAGTTAGAGGACCATCTAGGTGTCAATCTGCTCAGGCTGGAGGCCTTGTGTGAGAAGGTCATGATCCTCCTGAGTCCCCTTCACTCCCCACCCCGTCCAGTTCTCAGACAGACTTTGATACACAGAAAAGACACATGGTAGAAACTCTCCTTCCTCTCCTGCACTGAACCAAGTGGCAGCCATTTGTCCTCAGTGGAGGGAGCCTGGCCTAGCTCCTATGTAAAAGTGGATTAGGGATGTAGGAGACATAGAAGGGGAATTGGAATGTGCTTGGCATCGTGTTCTGGCCTATCTGGCTCTAGTACTGTCTTGAGTCAGTTTCAGTCATGTTGGGCTGGGCTGGAGCCAGTGATGAGCTGGAGTCTAGTTTGGTTGCAAGAGTCTTGTGTTAATTTTAGGAATTTTGCAAGTCAGTTTGACATTATGACCATTAGTGTTTAGTTAGCCACATTGGAAGTATTGTTCATATTGCCTTATTTTTTGAGATTCTCTTGGTAAACATGCAACTTACCTGTTTGGCTAGATTGGCTGGCCAGCAAGCCCAGAGCCCTCCTGAAGCAGTTGTTAGATATTTGACATATACATTTCAGAACTTCACCTCAAAGTTCAAAGGTCACCACTGAACCCAAAGGGCATGCCCTCAGCAGCAGTACCCCCCCAGGAGATGGTCTCTGAGTCTTCTCCCTCTGTTTAAGCCCTCCCTGAGGCAGGCACCTCTGTTCAGAACTCCCTGTGTGAAGAACAGTCCTCTGTCCTTTTCATGTTATTCAGGTCAGCCCAGCTCATGACACGGTGAGTGTATGTGGCCCAACCGGGCAGTGCTGCCCTTCCCCCGCAAGGCCTGGTCCATCTGGGAAAGGAAAAAAGGGCTTTAGAAAGATGTCTCACTCCATCACCCTCTGTCTGCTTGTGGTATCACCCACAAAGAAAGGAGAATGGGAATCCCATGAGGTGGGTAGCAAGCTAGGGCTGTGCCTGTGCACAGGACTTCTTCTGGGCCAGTCCTCATCACCCTGGACAGTGGCAGCCTCAGTCCGAGGCCACCCAGAACTACCGGATCTTCTCAGGATAACGTTGGCTGTGACCCTTGAAAACAAACAGAAGGAAGCTTGCCTGCTTGCTTGCTTTGTGTGTACGTGCCTGAGTGTTTACACGCGTATGCGCGTGCACGCTTGTGTGCACTCACGTAGGTTCAGTTGCATGCATATGCACGTGTACATGCGTGTGTGTGTGCATGTTCATGTGTGTATGCGTGTGTGTGTGCATGTTCATGTGTGTATGCGTGTGTGTGCATGTTCATGTGTGTATGCATGTGTGTGTGCATGTTCATGTGTGTATGCGTGTGTGTGTGCATGTTCATGTGTGTATGCGTGTGTGTGTGTGCTGTGTACTCCTCTGTCTGTATATATGTGATGGTGGTAAGCACCCTGGGCCTCACACGTGCTCCCTGCCTATGGACATATTTTTGAGAAAAGTAGTAACTGTTCTGAAAATAGTATAGAAACATGGAAATCCAAGCCTGTTGTGTTCTGGTTTTTGTTTGTTTGTTGTTGGCAGTGCTGGGTTTGCCAGAATCAGGAGTCTTTCAGAGAGAAGAAGATGGAGACTACTGGCCTCTGACCTGAAACAGGACAAAATCAGGCTGGAGGGATATAGAGGTCTGTGGGCACAGAGGAGCCCCAGGGCTGAACAAATGATGCCAGGCACAAGTGCCCCTGTAGAAGAAGCAGTTTCTAAAACAAAGTACCCCCAGCATCCTGCCTGGCAGTGTGATCAAGGCCCAGTGCAAAAATGCAGTGAAATTTTTCAGGCAACAACTTAGACTGGCTTACCTCAAACTGGACACCAGTGACCTTACAGGAAACCACCCACCCCAGGAATGGCTGATGGATGTGTGGTATTGTTGATTTTCAGTCTGCTGATGGGACCCTAAGAGCAAAACCAATTCTTCCTCTCATCCTCCTTAGCTTCCTGCCCTGACAGAACCTTCCAGAGCAGAGTGTCAGACCTAAAGAATCATAGTGACTCTTGTCATTGTCCCTAGAAAATGCTACTTTCCAGAGATGCAGTCCCTTTCCCTTGTCCTCTGTCCTCTGCCCCTTGCCCTCTGCCCTCTCTATTGGAAACAAGTGTGGTAGGGACTTGTGGAAAAGATTACAGGGTGGCTGGCTGCCCTACTTTTGGCTCACCTGGGAGAACAGCTGCTTTCTATGATTTGCAGGTGTCCCCAGGCTGCAATCAGCCCTGAAAGACCCTTCTCTCATGTGGCAGCTATGTGAGAGCTGTTCAAAGGACGCTGCATGGCGGCTGTCGGCCACACGCTGGGCCCTTTTGAATTGCCCTAGCCCCTGATCTGTCTACATACCTGACACTGTGCACAGTTTATCCTCCTAACACATGCTTAGGTGATAAACCGCTCTTGAGGAAGTATTCAATATCTGTGGCATTTCTCAACTTTCTAAAAGGTGGCTTTGGGCTTCAAGAGGTGTTGCTTCTCCTTGTGTATGTAGCAGCTTCTCAAGCTAACTTACTGCCTCTGCACAGGGACTTGAACAGATTTTGAGGGATACTGTTGAAAATGTTTAGATTTTTGAACCAAAGTCTCTTACCAAGTTATTTTTAATAGAAATGATTCCGTTTCTAAATGCTAATTTGAATAAGTAACGCTATATTTATTTCAACTATAAATTTTTACTCTAGAAACAACATGTACATTTTATTATAAATGTATTTTTGGTATAACTTAAGACTTTAAAAACCCAAATTAAGCCTTTTATCCCAGCTCTCAGGGAGGCAGTGCTAATTGGTTTTCTGTGAGTTCAAGGTCAGCCTGGTCTACAAAGTGAATGTAGGACAGCCAGGGCTACACAGAGAAACCCTGTCTCAAACAACAACAACAAACTCAAATTAAGTTATTCACTCACTGCAACATATTTAGTTTAAACATTAGAAGGCAGGTCAAAGAAATAATAAACTACATTGTTTGGGTTTAAGATATGTGAAATCTTGAGAGAATTTTATCAAATGGGGTTTCCTGGTGTTGGTCAGTGGGGCATGCGCACCATCAGTCCCCTCGGGTACTAGTTTATAAGCACAGCATCCCCAGACACACTGATCACATTCTAGAACTGACCTGACACTGGGGACACTGATTAGCTAGCCTCTTAAAGAGAGCTGGGTGACCTCCAGCAAAACAATCAAAAAAGAAAAGTAGTTCTGCAAAGAACCTGTGACAAACACTAGCACTCCCTGCCATCAGATCCTGCTTTGAGGGGCCCTGTATGGCTTCTACATGTCCAGCATATGCAGAGGAAAGAGTCAGTCACCTGACTCAGAAAATGCAAAAGTTTCACTCATCTCTTGGTGCACCTTCCTCCACAGGGAAGGGCTCAGGGTATCTCTCAATAGGTCAAAAAAGGCAATATTAACAAAGCTTTCAAATCACAAGGGTGATGGCATCCCATTCCCCTAGTGCGTATCTCCAGGTGTGCCAGATGTGCCATCAGGGAATGGAGAGAGTGAGCCTTGATCCTGGTTAACCTCGGGCATGATCTCTCCAAGGGGTCTCAGCATCTTCCAGAGCCCAGAGTGGTGAAGATAGATCTGGGGTGGCTGTGAGAGCTTCTCTCAGGTCTTCTCCTGCGGTCAGAGTTAACCAACCAGCAGAGGTCCAATCATGAAAACCCAACTTTGCAGCCTAATGGGAAAGAAAAAGTAAAGCACTCAAGAATGAAAGTGGGGATATGTTGTGAGTCTGCTTGATGAACAGTAAAGTCTAGGGTGCCTTAGGCTATGAGGAAGAAGACAAATGTTAACCAAGAGAATTCTGAAACCATAGTTCTTCAAGTGAAAGGCCCAGTTAATGTTTCCATAGGAATCCAGTCTCATCGTTTGTCTGTTTGCTGAAATAGTCAGCTGTCAGCCCAAACAACTCATTCCACTGGGCTGAATCATGTCTTGCATTAGATCTTTGCATCTTTTTGTATGCATCAAGAGCCACAATCCTGAGGCTATGCCACACAGAAATCACCTTTATATGTGTTCTTAATTTAAGAAACAATTTCTGCAGGGATTAATATCCATATACAGAGCCACACTCTGTAGGTTGGGAGAGCATCTTTCTCCAGAAAATATGAAAGGAATCTTTCAGACAGCCAAGGAGATCTGCTCACGCCAGCCCTTGAATCATGCAGAACACAGAAACAGACCCAATGTCTATAGGGTCAGGAGCTCTGAGGAAAAAGAGACCACAGACTTTGGACACAGGTGGGATTTCAAGAAGCAAACTCTGGGATGACTAAACTTTCATGCTACCTGTGCTTGCTATTTGAGACAGGGTCCTATGACCTCATCTACCCCAGTCTATCCTCACAGTACTGGGATTACATGTCTGCATCATCACACCCATGTGGTGCTATGTATGAATCCAGGGCTTTGAGCATGTTAAGGCAAGCACTCTACCAACTGAACTTCATCCTCAGCTGCTGTTTGTACATTATTCTTGCAAAGCCTGAATTCCTGGGCATCAGTTATTCTCCAAACCTAGGCTTGCCCTGCCTCAAAGCTTTTAGAATGTGGTTGCTCAAACAACCAGAACAAAAGCAGAGTGAGGCTTGTCTGTGTGAGGAATGACCTCTATCCTTCCCAGAGGCCTAGATGAAGCCTTATTTGTCCAACTGATAATCAAAGTTCTTCCACATGTGTACAGTATGAGCTTTGCCCACCCTGCCTTCTGGGACCTATGGGGTGTGTTGGATGTGTTAAAACAGCTTCAAGCTCCAGAAAATGCCTTAGCCAGATACTGCTTTGGGCCTCTGGAACCTTAAGAGTTCTGCTACAGCAAGGACCCAGCACTGTAGTGTTTCTGTCTTCTGAGCCAGAGAAGACACTGTGCCATAGGACTGGGGCAAGATAGGGAGCAGGCACCTTTGGTCTACAGCTCTGAGGAGAGAGCAGAGGATACTTTCAGCTTCGAGAGCTCTGGCTTAGTGGCCAGGGCCTCACAGAAACAATAGAGCACAGAGGCTTCTGGGAGACCCCACACAGGCAAGCATGCAGATACATACATGTATGTTCTCTCTAGAATCTTCCTGCTTGTGGCTGTGAAGCCCAGGACTTACTTTCTGCCAGTGGCAGTGATGGGTATAACCAGCAGGTCCAACTGCTAGAAGTCCTGGCTGTTTGGAAGGAGAGTTGCCCTGCTGCGCAGCCAGGAGCATTAGTCTCCAATGGGGCATCTGGCACATAGGACCATGCCTGGCTCTGAAGCCAGCTCTAAAGATCCCTGGATCTAGGGTCCTGGTAACTCCCCTGTTCCTCAACAGGAATGGACCTCTTGCGTGGCACTGGGCACTGCCTTTCCCTGCATGGAAGGTAGGTTGGGTGGAGCATTCTCCTGGAGTTTTGCCAAAGAACACCTGTTCTGAAAAATGGTGCCGATGACTCAGCCACTCAGCCCCCACTCTTTGAGTGCCTGTTGGCAGGGGCTTGGAACAGTTGTAGGGGTGGCTCTTGGGTGACTCATAAGTCAAGAGGCTGACTATTTTCACTCCCAGGGGACTCAAGGCTTTCTCAGAAAAAAAAAAAAAAGTAGGTGGAAGTAACAGCTATTCACTCTCTTTCCTTTTGGCTTCCACGTACCTGGGATGACCATAGGAAGTGCTAATGTATTTTTTTTTCACTGCCTCCAAAACTTGCTGAAAGTTTCTGGTCTTTGTAAAAAGAAAAATTGGTTTAGGAAGCTTGAAAAAAAAAAAACCTTCCAGTTTAGATAATCAAGCACTAAAGTCAGTAATCTGGGGTTAAAGGAATAGCTCACCTATCAGGGCCTGCCTAGCCTGTGTGATGCCTGGGTTCAATTCTTACCACCTGGTGTGATGGCACACATCTCTAACCCTAGCGCTCAAGAGACAGAGGAAGAGAAGTTCAACATCATTCCTTCTTTGCCTTGTGGCTAAGTTCCAGTGTAGAAGTTCAAGATCTTTCTCAACTATGCAGTGGATTTGAGGCTACCTGAGATACATAAAACCGTGTCTTTCAAAAGTCAATAAACAGCCCCTAGCCAAAGTCATGTTTTTGTTTGTCAACTTGACACAAGCTAGAGTTATCTGAGAAGAGAAAACATCAATAGAAAAATGTCCCAATAAGATTGGCCTATGTGTGAGCCTGTGGGTATTTTCTTGATTAGTGGTTGATGTAAGAGGGCCCAGACATGGTGGTGGTGTGCTCCTCCTAGGCAGGTGCTTCTGGATGCTGAAAGAAAGCAGGCTGAGTAAGACATGGGGAGCAAGGCAGTAAGTAAGCAGTGTTCTTTCGTGGCCCCTGCTTCAGTTCCTGCCTCCAGGTTCCTGCCTTGAGTTCCTGCCCTGACATCCATCACTGATGGAGTGTGACCTGTGAACTGTAAGCTGAAATAAACTCTGCAAGTTTTTTCTTATCATGATAATTTATTAAAATAATAGAACCCTAACTAAGCAGCAAATAATCCAAATCTCTATCACTCACTACGGTAACCACCAGTCACAACTGACCATTTAGTAAAATTGATGAAGAAAAATCTGGCACCCCAGCTGTAAAAGCCACATTTATTTTAAGTTCTTGGGAGCCATTTGGCTGCAGTACTGGATTGCTTTGACTTTAAACAGCTCAGCTTTCACGGAACATCATCACAGAAACTTCCGTGGGACAGAGGTGATCTAAAGACATGGTGCTAAGGGCCACACAACTATCCGTTCAATCATTTCCTCAGAAAGTCAAGGGCCAGGTGTGGATAGTGAGAGAATAAGGATGAACAGGTGGTTCCTATGCTCTAGGCATTTGTCACTGGCTGGGAACACAACTGTGTCATCAAAGACAGAGACCTGTCACCCTGAGGATGAGGCACTGCACACAAGTGAGCAGAGCTCCTACCAAAGGTTAGCTTCCAGGGAGTCAGCTGTGGGGCTTAAGCTTTCCAGTCTTTCATGCAGCATCTGCTTGACAAAGAGCTTAAACCTGAGTGACAGCTGCCATCCACAGAGCACTGAGGCTAAAAGGGAATCCAGGGAAGCTGTCGAGGTAGCCCAGTCAGAAGAGAACTTGCTGAGCCAGCATAAGGACATGAGGTCAGACCCTGATGTCCATGTGGAAAGCTGGAGTCCTGGTCTGGTCTACACGTCTCCCTAGTGCTGAAAGACAAGACAAAAGATCTCTTGTGTGGATATGTAATGCAAACCTTTAATTCCAGAACTTAGGAGGCAGAGGCAGGCAGATCTCAGGGAGTTTGAGGCCAGCCTAGTCTACATAGCAAGCTCCAGGACAGCTAGGGTTACAAACAGAGACTTTGTCTTGAGAAGGTGAGGGGAGAGAAAAAGAAAAAAAAAATCCTTCCTGCACTCTGGACAATCAGTGTAGCTAATCAGTGAACTCCAGGTTCAGTGAGAGATCTTAATCTCAAACAATAAGGTAGAGAATAACAGAAAACAATCAATACTTTTAAAATGTATGTGTAGCCCGGCACAGTGGTGCACACCTGTAACCCCAGCATTGGGGGAAGCAGAAGCAGGCTGATCTCTGTAAGTTCAAAGCCAGCCTAATCAACAAAGGAAGTCCAGTCCAGCCAAGGCTACACAGCCAAGGCTACACAGAGAAACCGTCTCAAAAAAAAAAAAAAAAAAAAAAAGGAAAAGAAAAGAAAAAAGTATATGCACACAGACATGGGGTAGTGGAGCACACTTGGAGGTCAGAGAACAACTTGAAAAGGCCTGTTCTTGTAGTTCTCCTTCTGCCTGGAGGGCTGTCTCCCACCAGCCCACAAAGTCAGAAGGGGCATGATATGAGATGCAAGGCTGGAAAGGCCAGCAAGCACTATATGGAGATCAAACACTGGGAACCACTTCAGGGAGCTGGTTCAACTTTAATTCAGAAAACAAAGGCTATAGACCCCTTGGGGAGTTGGTAGGGAGCTCCAAGAATAGGTGTACATAATTGGTTAGAACTAGGCGCTTCAAGGATGCTTGATTTACATTAAACAACACTCTCCTATCATATGAACAGAAACATAGTACCTAATTATCCTATAGGCACAGGGAGGGGAGAGCTAGCAGGTACCTGTGTCCAAGGCCATATGCCACATGTGGTTGGGGGCATCTATGTCTAGAGACTCCAGATGAAGTCAGGCAGGTTCTTCTGAGACACTCTCCAGATGAAGTCAGGCAGGCTCTTCTGAGACACTCTCCAGATGAAGTCAGGCAGGCTTTTCTGAGACACTCTCCAGATGAAGTCAGGCAGGCTCTTCTGAGGAGAGGGAGTCTTGCACCTTAACCTGGGGCTCAGAATGGCTATCTGGACTGGGAGGATCACAGCCTCAAACAGTGGGGTCCTCTCAACAGGCTCTCTCCCTCTACCACATGGGTCCAGGAGATTGAGCCCAGCTTTCAAGCTTGGTGGCAGACATCTTTACCTATTGAGCCATCTAGCTGACCTGAGATACCCAATATTGACCTCTATCCTCTACATGCTCTCTCTCCCTCTCTCCTTTCTTCCCTTCCTTTCTCCCTCCCCACCCCTTCTCTCTCTCTGGGACTTAAGTTCTTCCAGGTGGAAGAACTTCAGGATATTAAGTGTTCAGTCAGGGTCTCAAAGACCAAGTAAGTAGCTCTACCATTGAGTTCTGTCTTCTCATCAACCCCTTTCTTCTTTTGCCTTTTTATTTTCAGGCAGGGTACCATGAAACTGCCCAGAATGAGCTGGAACCTTGTAATCCTTCTGCCTCAGCCTTCTGAAAAGGTAGAATTGTAGGCCTGTGCCAACAGACCCAGCTTAATGGTGCCTACTAAAGAGAGCAACTGGAGCCATTGTGATGGTTCAGCACCTACCAGCAAGCCTGCCAACTTGAGTTCAATCCATAGAACCCGTGGTGGAAGGAGAGAAATGACTCTTGGAAGTTGTCTTCTGGTCTACACAGACACACCCACACACCCCACACACACTAAATAAATAAAACAAAATCTGAAGAGAGCAATTGGTTAACCTGACAGGAACATTGTCATATGTAGAGTTGAATGGAGTCATCTGCTTCCTGGAATCTCCTACACTGCTTCCCATCTTGCTTCTAAGAAACATGTGAGCAACCCGCTGCCTCTTTCTGCAGTACAGCTGTTCCTTGTTTGAAGGATTTTCATGAAGTTGTTGGAAATGTTTTTTACAAGGAGTCTAAACTGGGTAGGCACATTTGACATGCACACAGTATGGGGTCCAGACAAGTGACTGCAAATTACACTGAGTGACCATTTCTTACAGACTTCTTGGCCAAGTCCTCTCTGAAGAGGAATAAAGACACCAGAATAAAGGGCAGACTCGGGCTTTACTCCAGAGACAGCACCTAAAAATGACTTGAAAGAAATACCTGGAAGAACCTAAATCAGCACTTCCAAAGGAGGAGGACCAGAGGAAGGTGAGAGAGGAGGAGCCCTGTCAACCTGGTAGGAGCCATGGTGACTTCCAGTCAGAGCTGTCTCCAAAGACACGTAGGAGTTGTCTGGGTGGTGGGTTTGGTTTTGTTTGTTTTTACACTCAGGAATTGCTTGGAGTGATTTGTAAGTTATGAAAGAAGGTACAGGCTATAAAGAGCTTTTCTGAGAAAGATTCCAGGAAAGAGGAATTTATTTGTGTGTTTGTTTATTGTGTGTGTATGAGTGTGTGTGCATGCATGAGAGTGCACAGTACTTAGAATAGGGCACACATATTCATAGGATCAAAACTCTAAGGAGGTAGGACAAGGTCTGAATAGAGAACCTTGTCACCTCTGCCTGCCCAGTCCCCACTCTGCTCCCGCATTCATTCACAGGAGCCAACACTTAGGCTTTTGGACCCATCCCAATTTCCTTTACACCTATACAAGAAAATACACATACATTTTTCGTTTTCCCAATTCTACTTTGCACACATAGGGCTTTTTCTGCGTGCTGCTTAATCCTTTCATGGCTGTTTTAGAATTCTGTTCATACAGAGAGCATGGCTTCATTCTTCCATCCAGTCACACAGCACTCCTGTGCACAGTCAGGCTGTAAGCTAGTTAGTGATGCCCTGCAGATGGGTGCTGAGCTGCTGCCTAGACTTAGTCACATGAAGGCTGTGACAGATACTCCCGACACACATTACCTCACACATACAGTAAGGCCCAGGAGAGGAGGAGGAGCTAGGCTAATTTACAGTCCTCCCATCAGTGTTTTAAAATGTCAGCAGAAAATGCTATCAAAGTCTTTGATTTTTGTCAGTGTAATATGTTAAAAGGATGGCTCAGTAAAAACTTAATTGGCATTTCTCTTATTGAGCTGAGGTCAATCAAATGTCTTGTATGTGTTTGAGTCAGTTGTCATTCTTTTCCTGTGAACTGAGCTTGTGTTTTTCTCAATCCCCTGCCCCATGGGATTATTGGCTATTTAAAAAAAATCAATTTCTTACTATTCTTTCTCCAACTTTCTGATTAATTCAAGATTAGTTCTTTGTCTATGATCAGAGAAACAATTAATATAAACATACAGAGAGCTAATAAGTAACTCTCTTGACCATTTTAATGATTAAATATAAAAGTATTTTCAAGGAAAGCTAGCTTCAGCCTCAACACTGACCCAGGTTTCTGGCTGTCTCTTTTTATTTGTTTTCTTAGGGCCTTATTATTAACTGCTTCCTCTTCCTAGAATAAGACTCACTTTCTCAAGGCACATGGCACTTCCTCATTAGAAAGAGCACGTCAGGGAAGAGGAGGGTGATTCTGAAACCATGAGGTCCTTCCCAGTAAGGCTAAGCTGGAGGGAAAGAGCTGCAGAGAGAACTACAGTTGAGAAGAGCTGCAAGGGTAATGTTGGGATCGTCCAGAGGATGAGCTGACTAGAGGCTCAGATGAGGACAATGGCAGAGCATGTGAGGAGGGTGTTAGTCTGGATAAATTCAATCAGTGGACAGAACTTCCTGATAAAAAAAAAAAAGGTAATTGCTGGAAAACAAACCAAGAAATTAATGCTTTCCTAATGCTGGTTGTTCTAACTCAGTCAGACAAATTCTTTCACATCATGAAGCTTTACAGCAAGGCCTGTGCAAGTTCTCAGCCAGGAATAGAAGGCATGCCTGGTAGGATCCATCCCTTCTCTGTGGTTGCTGGCTTTCCTATTAGCTCTTACTTGACAGTCAGCATTTTTTTTTTTTTTTTTTTTTGCTACCATCTTCTGTATCTCTTCCTCCTGTATCTCCTCCTCCATCTCCCCAACTCCCTTAAGGAGTCTGGTCTTCCCAGCATCCTTAATTCAATATTTATGTAATCTGAACCCAACAAGGATGCTCTGATCAGCGGCAAGGGCTGGGGGGATCACCCAAAGCTGGCCTTCAGTAGCTTTCTCTTGGCTGTGTTTCCCAAATGCACTCTTCTCTGGGGCTTCTGGGGACAATGTAGGGTGAAGGCATACTTCTTTTTGCAGAGGTACTGGATAGACACCTGCCATTCTCTCACCTCCACCAGCAACAGGGAAGGCATTCTGGTGCCTGTTTTAGCAAATTCTTTTCTAAGTCCCAGAGATTCTGCCTTTTCTTTTCACATTGCCCAAGCCCTCACCCCAGCAAGACCAGCACGTGCAATGTAAGAGTGGACAGGAGCTGGAGATGCACTTTTTCTTGTTACAATTAAAAATTCCCAAGGCCCGACTGCCTGTCTCCTTCCATCAGAAAATCAATGAGATGGTGGGACCTAAGCGGCTCTTCACTCTCTGAAGCACACACCTCAATAAGGATGCTAAATAATGAAAACAACCTTGGACTTGCTGCAAGGGTTTCAAAAAGTGAAGGCCAGTTTAGACATCTGCATCAAATATCTGAAGCACTGAGCCCCTGCAGGAGTACTGAGCAACTCAACTGTGTTCTACCCTCTCAGGCCAGCCACAAGAAGAATGCCTGCATTGAGGCTACATCTAGGAAGTGTTGCAGAGTCAGCTAGCTGTGGGACACCAGCAGAAACTGGACCTCCTGGGAGAGGAAAGCTGGGAGAATCTGTGCTACACAGGGCTGTTCACCAAAGAACATAAAGAAAACGCAGAAGGAAAGGCATACGTCAGTACTGATAAATATACAAAGCTGTATTTCCTCTCAAGCTTTCTAACCATTACTAATCAAGCATGAATTCTTTTCTTTTCTCTCCTTGAAAGTATGTACCATCCCTGGGAGCCATAGCTGCTGACATGGGTCCTTGGGCTGCAGAGAAAGTAGGGACAGCATGATCTCTCTTGTGAGGTTAAACCCTGTGGCAAATAGTATCAATAAGAGTCCTTACTGGTACTTTAGGAGTTCAAGTTTCTTGTAGAGAGGAAGCGATGAGCTGCTGGCTTATTGGGTGAATGGTAGCAGGCAAGAGCAGGGCTAAACCTAGAAGGAGCTACTTCCACAATCTAGGAAGGGCTTGCACTGCTGCATTGAGCAATATGCAGGTGGGGATACAGGATGCCTGGCCCAGGGGTAGGATGCCTCTTCCCCAGCAACTGGAGACTGAGAGAACAGGAAGAGCAGAGAGGGCCAGTCACTGGGCTCTGAAGCCCCTTTGGTGACTGGTGGTGCACAGAAAGAACAGAGACCTGCTCCCTCCCCACCTTCCTGCTCCTAAGTTTTTCCAATTTTTCATTCGTTGATTGTTTGCTAGTTTTCCAGTCTTTCTTGTGTGTCCATTTTTTGCTAGGATTTTAATATGGATGAATGAATCCTGCTTGGGAACTTCTCAGCTGCCCCTAACCATCTCCCCCTCATCACAGGCATTTATTGCTTCAGGCAAAGAATAGCATCACAACACAGACAGACAGATGGCCTCTGAGACTCAGAAGTCAGACATTTGTTTCCTGTTTATTGCAGCCTAGTGCCTTGGCTAGCAACAAAATCAAGGTCCTGTTGGTGACTTTTGGAGTGACAGATTTGTTCTGGATCTTCACTGTGTCCTGCTTTGTGGCCATTCCTACATTACAAATGTGGAGTAGAAAGAATCGATAAAGATAAATTAGTACGCAGAACACGATACCATTATATAAAAGTTTTAAATGGATACAATAATAGACACGGTATTGAAAAAGCACAAACAAGTAACAGCAAAGGGAGGATCTTCAGGGCATGTCAGCTCCTTCATCATCACTTTTGTAAGTGGATGAGAGTGGGGGTATTTGGCACTATCTGTAGTAATTAATTTTATTTTTAAAAAGAGAGGGATCTCTCACAAACATAGTAAAATGCTAACATTTGTTTATTCCTAATAGATACAAAGGTGTCATGTTGTTTTCTGATTTTTCTGCATGTAAAAATATTTACTAATATTTACTAATTTTTCTTAAAAGTTTAAAAACCATACATACATACATGTATACACCATGAATACACATGGAATTCATCACACATACCACACACAGCACATACATGAGTGTCATACACACATAACACACACACACAACCCAAAAAGGCCCTAAACACTTCCATTCCTTAGTCGTATATTTGGAATTTGGAGACAAGGATCTAAGTGTGAAAGATGAGAGAGAGAATTGGGCTCCAAAGATCACAAGGATGGAGTGACTGTTTCTAGAGAAACAAAAACAGACTTCAAAATCCTGGAAATATGGTAGGCTTTGACAGAGTGCAGGAGCAGCTCAGTGTTTCCCAAGGCCCAAGGCAAGAAAGAAGCTGAGAGAGAAAGGCCCCACAACTGCCTGTTCCTGCCACCCTCAGAATAGATACAAATAAGGGTGAATAATAGGAAAAAATAAAGAAATGTACATCACCTGAGAATTTTACTAAATGAAAGATACAGCCCCTGCTCCCAGGAGTCACAAGTTTATCTGGGAGTCAGGAAAGCAAACAACCCATTAAAATGTAGCATCCTCAGGAGTTGGGGTATCTAAATGATACAGAAGTTTCTTGTACAGAATTGAGACCTACTTCTGTAAGTCAGATTTTCCTAAACATGATGTAATATGTTGGAAAGCAACTTCAGAGAGGAACTGTTCGCTCTGGTTCATTGCTTCAGAGATTCTGGATCTCAAATGGTTAGAGGCCCTGTTATTTCTGGGCTGTGGTAAGCCAGAAGAACATCATGCGGGACCAAAGTTACCCACTTCATAGCAGCCAAGGCATAGAAGAGTAACAGAAAGGAGAGAGGACCAAAAAAAACACCGTTTAAAGGCACAACCCCAGTGACACTCCCCCACCCCACCCCCAATCCCAATGCTCCAGCTGCTGCACCCAGCAGTTTATTCTCTGGAAAACTCTCCAGACCTAGTCATCTCTGGAATGTCTTCACATGCACACTTTGCTAGTCTCTTAGGTGTCTCTCAAGCCAACCAAGTTAACATCAAAAAAATAGTCCTACCATTTCTGGGATGTGCATGGGTTCTCAGTGGCTGAGTGACATATTGCCTCAGCATTTAACAGCTTAAAACAAAAAGCATTATCTCATGATGCTGAAGCTCTTAAGCAGGGTAGGGCAGGCTCAAGGCATCTCAGTAAGAGTACCAGGCCACTAGCATCTAAGACTCTATAGGGTAGACGGTATGACCCCAAAGCAGCTCACTTACGTGGCTGCCCCCTGGCAGGAGGTTACTTGAGATGTGGTCCTTTCTGTGGAGTTGCAGGCATTCTTCAGAGTCAGCCACTGTTGGGAAAAAGTAGGCATTTAAACATCAAGTCTAGACAAAACTGTACCACTCCTAGAATGGAGTGCTCAAGTGAGTCCAGAAAGTTCCATCAGATTCAGGGACCAGAGAAGTAGAAGCCACATAAGTCACAAGCTCTGATGTAGTTTCTCTACAACAGAATGGCAAAATCCAAAAGGGCTGGCCAGGGCTGTCAGGCAGCAACTCTCTAACCTGAGCCTGGGACCTGGGTACCAGAATGCTGGCTTGCCAGGGCAGGTTATAGCCATAGGCATGAAGGCCTTAGATTTGAGGCTGAACTGCCCTACTGCTACTTAAACATTGGTTTAGAGACCCAGCCAAGCATTTCCTACAAAATCAAAAGAATAAAAAAAATCCAGCTTCAGTAAGAACTACATCAAAGTTTTTCAATCTAAACATCTCAAATGAAATCACTTTAATTTCTGCACTTGTGCTTTATCATGTTTTAAGAGTCAGCATCATTTTTCTCTTTTAAATTTACATAATGGTGGGGAGTGGGGGAGGTTGCAAAAGGCACTGAATGGAGGCTATGATCTACCGTATCACAGTTTGCTGGTGTCTACCAGCACGGTTCTCACTCACTGCTGGGCTGTGAGTGCCTTGGGCAAAACATCCAGTAAAAGGGACAGCTAGGAGTGGAAATACAGTGCACCCACCAGCTCACCAAAAAATAACTTCTTTTGTTGCTTTTTGTTGTTGTTGTTTTTGTTACTCCAGGGTCTACTGGCTGCTGGTTCCCTGTTGGATTATGGAAGAGCTGGGCTCTGGAGTTCTTGGCCCTTGGAGAGAAAGGAGATTAATAGTACCCTGGGCAAATTCCTCCTGCTAGAAGCAGCCTACCCATTGTCCACATCCACATCCACATCCACAATTGCTCAAATCAAGTTCTCACCAGGCAATGGACACTCTAAGAATATCAGGACCCTCCCTCAGCACATTTGGCAGAGCTTTCACTGGGATAGGATTTTCACAATCCTATCCCAGTCTCCTTACAAGTTCCTCTGCTCATTAATTGACTTTAAATCTGAGCAGACTGAGCTTCCAAGAAGACAAAAACCCAAGGTCAAGTAGAGAGGGGTGAGAAAACAGCTCGCACTGAAGAGCTTACCCTCTGGATGGCTGGAGAAAAGCATACTGAGAAAGCTGACTTGGCTGAGCCTTCCCAGCAGCATCTTTCAGCTGCTTCCCTCAACCTGGCCCACCTGTCAACAGCTGAGGTACTCTTCAGGTGCTCCTTTCTTTGACAGAATTGGTCCAAAGCAGCATTAGGAAGAGGGAAGTGAGGCTAGCCACCTCCCCTCCACCCTGAATGCCTCTCAGCCCCTATGAGCTCATCTGAATCCACAGTAGCAGCTTGCACTTTATTAGCTCACAGGATTTGGAATTATGGGACCGTAGACTGAATTAAACTGAAGGAACTGACATATGCAAATGGTCACGTGCCAGACCAGACCAGTTTTGTAACAACCTGTATCTCTCAGGACCTGTTTATAAGAGACCTAGAATCTTCCTTTTTTGGCAACTCTTCAGTTTGCCCAGACATGACTTAGCACAGAAATTGGGTTTGATTTTTTTTTAACCCTCCTTGTGACAATGTAGCTTTGCAGTCAGGGCAGGCTCTGTGCTGAATTATCAAACAGTGCAGACGTTTTCCTCCCGTCACAGCTGCTTGTCAGGCCAGGCATTTTAATATGCAGCAGGGCTGAGACAGATTCCAGTCATGTTTGAACAGTTGCCAAGACTTCAGAGGCACCAGGCCTGCAAGGCTCTAGGGTCATGGGGGCCTCAGCTTTTGGCACATGCATAGTTTGGTGACATCTAGCTTTTGTTCTGAAGGAAATCTTAAGGCATCTAAAACCCACACCATTAACCCTCTCTCCCAGCTTCTTCACCTGTTTTGCTATTTTGGCTAATGGTACCACCATCTCTCCAGTTGTCCAAATGCCCGTCTTGGATGCAAACTTGACCCTCAACAGGTGATTGGTCCCAAGTTTAGCTCTGGGACTTGTGAAATATTTCCCAATTCTAGTTTGCCTACCCTATTCCCACTATTCCTGATTTTTTTTTTTTTGGAGGCTTTCAATATCTACATTGATTGTTGATTAACAGGTTGGTTGGATGTTTACTGGTTGTGCTGGGGCTCAGACCCAAGGCATCTAGGAAAATGCTGTCCCTACAATACAACTCCAGCCCCTTTTCTAGGGCCTTAGGCACTCTTTCAGTTAGAACCCCATTTACCCAATCCTTTGGTTATAACTTCATCATATTATTATCCAATGTCCATAGTTCATATCAATAGGAAGATACAGTCTATTTTGCATGTTATTCAGTGGGAGCTCAGTTTGGATGGATTCTGCTGTCTACAATCTTGAGTAAATTACTTTATCTGTAAAATAAGAATAATAGCCTGGGCATTAAAGGAGATAAAGTGAATAAGGGACTTGGTTCGATATCAGGAATCCAGAGAGTACTGGGAGATGTTCACTTTCATTATATGCAAATGCTGGCTTCTCTGCTTTCAACTTTATGGAGTTTGGGGGGACAAGGTCTCAGGCTGGCCTTGAATTCTCCATCCTCCTGTAGAGCTCTGGCTGTTCTGGAACTTGCTATAAAGACAAGGCTGGTCTTGAACTCCCAGAGATCTGCCCACCTCTGCCTCCCAACTGTTGGGGTTACAGGTGTGCACTGGTTCCCATCTTTATCTTTCAAACCCCCTCCTCCCGGAATTCTTGTAAGATAAACGCATATTCTCCAAATGTGGCTGGCTGATGTGTTTATGGTCTTGTATAAACCATTTTCCTTTTTGTTTCTCTTTTCTCTTTTTGCAGTGGTAGGAATGGAACACAGGACTCTATGCACATAAGAAGTGCTCTACCATCCAGCTGCACCCCAGTCACATGTTATCCACAATTAAAGGCTATCTCAAAAGTTCCTGCCCAGAAGTTGTTCCAGTGCTCTCCTCTTGGCATTTTCATTTCATTGGCATTTTGTTGCCACAGTTGCTCTGAACCCTTTATTATCCTTTGTGATGCCCTTGGCATATAGTACATAGCTCAAGAGCAAAAAAAGAGAAAGGTATGTGTCCATTTACTCAGCAAGCATGTGGAAAAAAATTCTGGGCATCCACTATCTTGAACACTGAACACACTACTTATTGACATGATCCATAGCAATCAGAATGCTTGTCTGCAGACAACTGTGTACCTTTAGTTTAAGAAGAGTGGCTTTTATTATTTTTATCTATGTATTATTTATTATAGCAGCATCTTGGGACAGGCCAGGCTGGTGTCTATAAAAGGGCAACAACAATGCAACTCAAAGCTATATGGACTAAGGAAATGAACAAATGGTTCAGAGATGTTGGAGTGAAAGCTCCGTTGACACAGACTGAAGAAAGATACTCCCACTGAGCTCCCAGAAGATGCCATCTTCATTGCTTGTGTAATGTTCATCTTCCTTACTTGATGAAACTGTAGCACAGATCTGCATCCCAGTCACAAGAAAGGGTCACAGGTAGGTTTGTAGCTTTCTAAACCCACTAGGGAGCGTGCTGTAAAGCCTTGGAATCAGGGTTGAATATGTTAAACTACAAAATCCTTTCTGTTATAGAACCCCAGCCTGGGGAGAAAGTCATGAATGCATGCAAATATCACGGTGTGATCAGAGTGGTGCAGCTGAGCTGTGAAAACCAGAGAAATGATCCCCCAGCCAGGCAGGGGGATTTTGTATAAAAAGGAAAGCTTTGTAGCCCCAGAGTTTTTTGTTTGTCTGTTTGTTTGTTGGTGTGCTTATTTTACGGTACCAGCACATCCTACATGCCAGGCAAGTGTTTCTCCATGGCAGGCCACATTGTAAAGTCTTGGTGATGTGGAGATGGCTTAGCAGGCAAAGCATTTGCCATCCAAGTACAAGGACTGAGTTCAGAGCTCCAGTGCCCATGTAAATGCTGGGTGGCTGTAGTGGCCTCTCTGTAATCCCAGCATTCAGGAGGGGAGGCAGGCATTCCTGAGGCAAGCTGGCTAGCTAGACAAGCTGAATCAGCCACCTGTAGATTTAAGAGAGACACCCGACAAGCTGAGTTCAAAAAAGAGACACTACCTCAATATATAAGGTGGAGGATGATCAAGAAAGGCATCTAACACCAACCTCTGGCCTCCTTATGAATACACATATACACATGTGTGTGCCTACACACTTGAACATGGATATACTGACACCCATCACACCCATCCACAGCAAATAAAGATAAAATTTACCCTGAAGGTACTGGGCAGTCATGCCTGATTTAAGCAGGTCATTTGCTCCTGCGTTGGCTATAGAAAGTTCTACTTGGTTTGGAGAATGGCAAGGTTAATAGGAAAGAAGTCAGTTGGGAGTCTACTTCCTCTAGGAAGAGATGATACTATGACCCACCCAAGGAGGTGACAGTAAGGCTAAGAAAAGCAGACAGACGTGAGGACTGCCATAAGCCAATGGTAAGTGGTCAACAGCCTGGTTTGAGTGGCTGGAAGGCTGCCGTATGCCTCATCATTAAAAGGTATGTGTAGGGAGAAAGCAGAGTCCAGTCTCTAATGCAGGAACTTGGAAGTGTGTGTGCAGATAATCCAGGTCCAGATATTTAGAAAACAGCTGGGCAGTCCATGTCTAGTACTTGAGTGGCCTGCCTTTTCACTTCTCCCCCATCTCATTTTAAATAAATATTTTGGGAAATACATGTGATTGTGAGAATTTGACTTCTAAATTTCTGTGATTTAACTTAAGTATGTCCAAGCAGAGAACTAATATCTAGGCACAGAAATAGAGCAAGAGTGCTCACATGACTTAGACTGAGCTTACCAAAGTACAACTAGGCTTCTTCTGGACCCATTACAGAGAAGATAGTCTTTTCTTGGAGAACTGACAAGTAGAATGAAAGCCTGCAACATTCCACCCAGGAGCCAACTTTCCATCATGTAACCATGGCTGTGTGTCAGGGAACAGGGATCGCCAGAGGCTGTGGCTAAAGCCATGACCACAACTACTCCAGTGGATATTCAGAAATTCTTAATAGACAGATTCCGGGTTTTCTTGGGGTGGAGGCATGTGCAGGGCAGTAACACTGGGCATACTGAGATGCTCTGCATGACCATTTCCTTTGAGTGTTTCAGGATACAGATGAGGAGCACATAAGCACTGACCTGATGGGACCATCCACACCCTCCTTCATTGGGTAATCCCAGTGTAACAGCAGGGCTAGTCTCCATTGTCTTACAAGCCGATTTCTGATGGCTGATGGGGCAAGGCAGCAGGTCTGATTAAGTTGTTAAAATAAAGGCTACTTTAAAAAAGAAGGGATCTAACATATGAAAAGAGATATGCCATATTCTCTTGGTAGGGCAAGCCACGCAGAATCCATTAACTTCTGAATGCTTCTGAACATCTATAGTTTATTCTACTGAGTGGAACTAGTCACCTGGCCACTGCACTCAATGTTGTTGTGCCCTTGACAGACAAAAGGGTACCAGACATTAGGAAAACTTTCAGTTCTGACTATAGGCAATTAACTCACCCGACCTCTTGTTTTCTTGCCATTTCTCCACCTATACAGGAACTAACAAATGCCCTGCGCCTTAATTACAGAAACGACCCAGAGGGTATTAGCAGTTTCCTTCTCTCATGCTGAGACTATAAAAACATGTTATAGGTGGAATTTGTCTTGGCCTCTTGGAGAATCAGGGGACAGGATGCAGAAAAGAAGGGGAATTCTGAGCAGACTTGGTTGCTCCCTCATAAGCTATAAGGGCAAACAAGCCAGGGCTTCCCACAGGCCACCCTGGAGTCTCTGAGTTGAGTCTCCTGCGCCTGACACAGGGAGAAAGGAGGCAGGAGTGTGGTCAGGCCACACAGAAGCATTTCTTCTGAGAGGAACATTAATGTATCAGGTATTGTATCAGCTTAATTGTTACTGTGACAAAATTAGCTTTAGGAAAGAGGGGTCATCTGGACTCACAGTTCCAGGGTAGAGTCCATCACAGCAAGAAAGCCATGGTGACAGAAGCTTGAAGCAGCTGGTCACCATGTGTCCAGTCAGGAAGCTGAAGAAATCAATGCCAGTACTCGCATAGGCTTCTCCTTTCACTCAGTTCAGGGTCTAACCTAGAGCATGGTGCTGCCAGAACGTGGAGTAGATCGTCCCAGCCCAGCCCAGTAAATCAGTCTAAACCCTTTCATGATTGCCTACAGGTTTGTTCCCTTGATGTTCAAGTTGACAATCAATATTAATTATCTGGGCCCGGGGTTATTACTTAGCTGATAAAAATGTTAGCTGTGCAAACTCAAGGATCTAAATTCACATCCCCCAGCAATGATGTAAAAGTCAAGCATGACCACATATGAGCTTGTGAGACCAGTGCTGGTAAGGATGGATGAAGATCAGGAAGTGATAGGGTATGATACCCAATGTTCTCTGGCCATCTCACTCACATGTGAATGCACAGGCACTTACATACATGTGTACACATGTACCATGTGTGTTCATGTGAACACATACACATACATACACAAATTAACTATTGTAAACATACACACACACCATGGAAGTTTCTAAACCATTAGAAATTTGGGCCAAATGTTGATTTCTCCTGCCATCATCCTCCTGACAGAGCTGTCTTGATTATTATCTTTGGCACTGTGAGCTCCACAGTGCTGGGCATTTTGCTAAACAGATACTGTCCCTTTCTGTTCTCCCACTGTCTCTCTGAGCAAGTCCTTTTGACTTGCTCCTGCTCTGCTCCTGCACACTGGCTCACAGGTACCCTGCTTGCCTCCTCCCAGGGAAAGCAGTGTGTCAGATGCCCCTGCCATGGAAGACTCAGGAGAACACATGGAAGAAGAGCCTGGGGTGGTAGCTGGTCATGGATGAGGTATGCAGGTGAATGGCTGACAAATTCGTGTCTGGCTTATCCCAAGGGAGCTTTGGATGCAATACAGAGAAACACAGACTGTTCTTCCCACCATCTGCTTCATGTCACACCCTCCTGGGTTTTCTGGATACTGCTCCCTCACACGCACACACTCAAATGCTGCTGTAACTTGGCTACATCTTAAAATGATGAAATAACCCATATACCTGGTGAGTGGAGGTCTGGGAGGAAACCCCAGTCCACGATCCAGGTGAGCTCTCAGATCTGACTCACCAAAGCACTTTGTCACACTTTCTAAGCCTAAAACCAAGATGCTCCAATCACTGGGTTCTCACTGGACAAATTTGGGCTTAAGGCAGCTGTCAGCACTGGATGAAAACTAACACTGTTGCCAGGGCTGCTGTAGGTGATCTCCATAAACTACACAGAGCTGCTGTATGGCCCACTCCAGAGCTGGGCACACTGAGGTGCAAAGAGGTTACAGAACCTGTTCAAAGAGCACATGGAATGCTGGCAGACCCAGGACTTGAACCCAGACCTACCTGATTCCCAGCTAACACTGGGGTGCCTCAAGAAGAGCATGTAAACTATTTACTCCTACATTTTAGATTGAGATCTGATCATTTTTTCCTTAGCCCAGCTTTTCTCTTACAACATGTGACCTATTCTAGAGATGGCTGAGCCCTCTGGATAAGATTAAGACAATCTTATGAAAACTACGTCTGACCAGACCAATAGGAACAGAGAGATGAGGATACAAAACACAGCTCTTGGTGATGTAAGGGAGCCTGTGGCTTTTGTGGCCTGCTGGTGTTGGGACAGGTACAAATGTTATTAGGAAAGCCATAAAAATAACAACCCAAATTAAACTTTAATCTCCAAGCCATTGTAAAGGTAATGAGTACACTTTATAATAATTTCTGGAAGTGAGAGTGGGGAAGAAGTGCTGGAGAAGATCTGGGCTCCAGGATCTTCATATGTGAACCAGAGTTTAGAGTGCCAACTTTACCCACAGAGGACTGGAATAATGATGCCTCTCAATTAGCTAGAGGCAGATTTAGGAAAGGCTAGCTTTCCCATGGGCCTGCCAGCCTCAAACTTGTGACTAGAAGTGACCAGAGTGACCACACAAACCAAGGCCCATGAGACAAGGTTAGGTTACTCTTCCCTCAGGCTGGAAATCCTGCTGGCTTAGAAAGCAAACTTCCAGGCCACAGACATTCCAGCTGAGTGACCCTGGCTTAGTCCACCACAGGGATTTCAACTGCCAGAGAATTCACTGACCACCCACAGCTGCCCTAGGCCTCTCATTTCAGGGTGAGTTTGGGTCACCACTGCCCTCATGCCTCAGTAGACAACAGTCACCACTTTCTGGGTTGTGGCGAGCAGAAGCCTAGCAAAGGTAACTACACATCCCCCTATCGTCATAGTGACTTTTATGTATACGCATAAAAGAGAGACACAGACAGACAGAGTTGTATTTATAGAGTTGTATTTCTCTATGGATGGGGTGTGTATGTATCTGTCTGGGGGAGGGGGGTGCGTGCCCGTGTGCTTCTTCATTTCTGTGAGCAGCTCTGCACTGAATGTCAGACATGTACCAGGCATCATTGATGATGATTATATCCTGACAATACAGACATCCTGAGGAAGATGTAGTTCAAAGTTGATGTCCCAGCATGCTGTATTGCAGGCCACTCTCCATTGCTGGTCCATTAGTGGTAAGATGCCCTGCACACAGTGCTCTGAGATTTCCTCCTTCTGAAAGCACTTATGAGCCCAGATGGGCTTTCTGCTCCATTCTGCACTGCTTCTACCTAGGATGCATCTTGCTCTCTTGCCCAGGCTCACACATCTGATCTCTAGCACATATGCTCATCCAAAGCCTGTCCTTCCATGGTCCTTCTGGAAGCTGGGGTTGAGCACTCAGCAGGGAGTTTCTCTGCCTGAGCTCAAGCCCCATCTTCACCAGAAACCAGCTGGAAAATATTTGTTTCCTTATCTCAGATAGGCACAATGGTGCTTCATTTGCTGTGCTTCATTAAATAAGACACTATCCTTCATAAACAACTATCTATTCTTCATAAACAACTATCTATTCTTCAAAAACAACAACTATTATAATGTTGCAAAGCCAGTATCTTTCTTGGGTATCCTTCATTTCATCAGCAGGCCTAGGGGCCTTTCTGGTTTATTTAGGCAGTTATGGTTTCCAGCATGTACCAGGCAGTATCTTGCAGGATGTGTGCATACAACTGGCTTTGAGCCAACTGAGAGAGAGGCACTGAAAAAACAACAATGTGGTAGAGAGGAAACTGCAAAGAGAGGAAGGACCCTGGGGTAACTGACAGTGGGACTGTTGGGTTGTCAAAGCAAGATCATGCAGCAGCCATGACAAAGAAGCCATTGGGATAGGCATCACTGCTCCAAAGCCCCACAGGAGCCCTGACTTGTAACATGTCCTACATACTGAAGGCAATGGTAACTGAAGCTTTTAGATGCTCCTACTTGCCAAATCCCCAAGTCCTGAGTTTATAAGTCATTAAAAATGAGGCTTTGCACTCCAGCAAGTACGTATATACACACATTAGTTGGAGTAGTACTCATAGCAATCAAAAAATGAACACAACCCAGATCTCCATCAATACATGGGTAAATAAATAAAACATGGAATGTTTACATATGGAATATTATTTGGCAAGAAAAGAAATAAGGGACCAATGCATACTACAGCTTGAATGAACTTCAGAAACATGCTACATAAAAGAAAAGCTGTAAATGTGAGGTCACAGGTTGTATCCGTTTGTATGAAAATAACTAAAATAAGTAAATGCATAGTGATGAGAGGACTTCGGTAAGGAACAGTGAGAAGTGACTGCTTAATGGATATTGGGTGTTCATTTCAAATGAAATATCTTAGAGCTAGATAAAGATGCTATTGGTGTAACGCTGTGAATGGACTAAACACAATGAAATTGTTTGCTATAGAGTGACTCATTTTAACTGGGTGGTGGCTCAAACACACAACCTTAGTACTTGGAAAGTTGATACAGAAGGATTACTACAAATTAAAGGCAGATTGAGATACAGAATGATACCCTGTCACCCCCCCAAAAAATTTCATTTTATGTGAATGTCATCTTATCTTTTTTCATCTCATTTTTAATGCCATACTGATACCAATGTGCTCAGCTCTAAACCATTGCTTTTACCCTTTCCTCCCCAAATCTGGCCCTAATGTTTGATTATTAATTGAGGGAAAGAAATAGCCTGCAGATCTGGAACCAGAACAATGATTCATCCTTTGATGAGGATTATTTTTAAAAGACCCAAGAAAAACGCCAGGTCAGGGCATCTGGAAAAGATGGATTTGGTTTCCAAAAGGCCTTTTGTTCTGAGTTGTGATTTTTTTCTTGTGCTCAATTAAAACCTTCATTCCAGAAATATCAGAGTGTTTAATACCTCCCCCACACCAACTGTACAACCTCACAGACGCTTTCTAGATTTGTAGCCAGCCCTGATTTCTTCAGAATAGGCTGGGCCAACTCCTGTAGTGTCCCTGCCTAACATATGGAGATAAAATCTCTCTTCATACCCAGGCAGCCACTCCTTCAAAGGTCTTTCCAAATATCTATGGCTACTTTCAAAGGATCAAATGCTAAACTCCAGGGCAGGTAGAGTATGTTCTTAATGTTGAGAATTTAAAAAAATTCAAGATTGTCTTTCTGTTCACCCTGGAATCTGTCCTTAGTCAAGCAGTCCAAAATGGCTTAACAGCACATCCACACTCCACCCTGCACGAGGAAGAAAAGACAGGCAGGAGGGGTCCCACATCTGCTGCTATCTAGCTAGCTAAAACCTAGTGATACAGTTGTACCTAGCTGCAAAGGGGGCTGGCAGTATGCCCAACTTAAAAAATGGGGAGAATGGGCCCTACTCCTAGTGAGGAGTTGTTGGCAGTTAACAGCCACTTGGAGAGAGGTCAGTAGGTTTCTTTAGTGGTGTGGCCACTGACAACTGGCTGGTATCTTCATCATGTAAGAAATACCAATTAAACCCAGGGACAGGGATGAAAGTGAGGGAAGACCTTGGAAAAGTAAGGGGTCCAGAGGAGAGTAGGAGGGATATAAGACAGAATAATGGGGGATACGTGTGATCAAAATATATTATGTTGTTAAAATATGTTAAGTTGTTAAAAAATAAGTAAATGCTAAAAGCAGAGAAAAAGGATTCTGGGAACTAAATGTGAAAGTTTTAGCTTTACTAGCCAACATGGTATTCCTTTCCCTTGCCAGGCTCCATCTCCACTGCCATCCACAATGGCAAATGGGTGCTTTTATTCATGCCCTTGCTATAATGACATGGTCTATTCATGTTTCCACATCTATGCTCTTTTCCATCCCCTCAGCTGTCACTTCTGTCCCTCAACCTTCATAGTCAACACTGGCTGACACTTTCCATACATTCCTGACCTTTGAATTTCATGCATCTAAGTCTTGGTTTCAAACCTAGACACTCGGGGCCTGACAACATGTCCCCTGAATTCCTTATTATCTCTAGATTAGTGCTCAGCACAATGGCATGTCTACCAAACACACTCTGAAATGAACTGCATTTGATTAGAATATAAGGAGTAACAAGATAAAATTCTTTCTTGTTACTGAATAGTCTTCTCTCTGTGTGTCTGTTTGTCTGTCTTCCTCTCAGGCACACACATGCACACACATTATTCAAGAAGCAGGTATGGAGTGTTGGGTAGGTTCAGCAGGTAAGCACACTTGCTGCTCAGGCATGGAGACTTCCGTTCAACATCCCCAGGACCCACAAAAAAAGCCAAGTGTCTATGGTCCTACCACTGGTGGGGAAGGGGACAGACATAGCTGCCAGTCTTTAGGTTCAGTGAGAGATTTTGCCTCAAAGGAATAAGGTAGAGAGAGGTAGAGCAACACACCTGAGCTCCTTCTCTAACCATTGTACACATACAGGAGCACACACATGCATGCACATAAAATGAAGCATGCACAACGCACCCCACCTATTTTTAAAAATAAAGTTTTAGTCTTTACGTTCCCTACCCCCATTTAACTGTTTACTGTGCAACTTCATGTCAATACTATCCATACTGGTTTAAAAGTGAAATAGGCAAAGCATAAGACAAACATTTAATAACAGGCTGGGCACACCACAAGTGTCAATCAACATTAAAGGAAGAGGGCCAAAGGCAAAGTATCCGTTTAAACTGAGTTAAAGTGTTTAAGGCTTCCCCAAAGGGGAGGAGCTAGGCTTCTGGGTTCTGCCTTTCTGGTTTGAATTTTGCCTGGCCTCTGATTGCAGGGCTGCAGAATAAGAAAGGAGCGACAACATGTGTGGACCTGTTACCATTCAGGGTGTGTGCACACCCTGTTATATTCCAAATGTGTCATTCTGAAGATTTGGAGTCTGAACATTGCAATCCCCAAATTCCCTTGTAAACTAATTTCCAATTAGGGTCTAAAGCTGGGAGACACATGTGGGAGGCAGAGAGCAGGAGGATGGAGGAAATGACTCGAGTGTGTGTGTGTGTGTGTGTGTGTGTGTGTGTGTGCATGTATGATGCTACCTGCTTTTAAATGACTATATATTCTGTATCTTTGACATTTCTGGCCTCAGAGTCAAACCACTCTCATGTCACAAAACCACACCATGGCCTCTTGGCATCCCAGATAACTTGTAGCAGCCTTGCTCCCAAGGTGGGCTACCTCCACATCCCAAGGTTTTAACACTATATACCTCCTTTCTTTTGTCTCTCCAACCCTGAGATGACTCCTGTATATAAAATCCACCACCCCTTTTTGGATATTCTAACACCTGAGAAATTCATACACTGTCCTAACTACGTCAAGTTAAAATATACAAACTGGCCGGGTACGATGGCACACACATGCAATCCCAGCATTTTTGGGAAGGGAGAGGCAGGCAGATCACTGTGAGTTTGAGGCCAGCCTGGTCTACAAATTGAGTCCAGGACAGCCAAGCTACACAGAGAAACCCTGTCTGGAAAAAAAAAATCCAAACTGGGTGGTATCAGCACATGCCTTTAACCCAGGAGATTTCTGTAGGCCAGCCTGATCTACAGAGTGAGTTCCAGGACAGCCAGGGCTACACAGAGAAACCCTGTCTTGAAAAACAAAACAAACAAAAATGTCTGGCATTGATTAAATTTTTCAGGCCACATTAAAAAAAAATATGTCAGGGAGAAAGGGGGGTACGTAAATGTGAGTTCAAGTGCCTTTGGAGACCAGCAGCATCTGAACCCCATGGAGAGGGAGATTCCCATGAGTTACATACCTGTGAGGATTTTGTTTTGCTTTGTTTTTGTTTTGATGGGGGGGATTGTTTGAGGAGGGAGACCCACCTTCATTCCGATCATTTAAGATTGGAAGATCCACACTAAATCTAGGTCACACCTTCTGGTGGCAGTTTACTTAGAAGGACATGGACGAAGAAACCTTTTGCTTTTTTGCATGCTTGTTCTCAATCTCACTGGCAAGTTCATCTACGTCATTGCTGAGCCATTTCTTCGCTAGTGTTAGAACTCACTTCTTCAGGATTTCAGTGTAGACTGAAAACTTGCAGCAATCTAGGACCTCTGTGGGACTCCAGCACCAGGTTGGGACTGCTGAGACTTCCAGTTTGGTGGACTGAACAACTAGATCCTTAGCCTTTCAGGAGACAAACATTGTTGCATTACTTGGACCATTACCTGTAAGCCACTCTAAAAATCTGCCCAGCACTGAAAGACGGTACACCAGGCTATCGTGAAACTTTGTCCCCTGCCATAATCATTTCACTGTCCCACTGGTGGTCTTCTTAATCATATCTTTTATTTTATTTTATTAATTACACTTTATTCATTTTGTATCCCCCCATAAGCCCCTCCCTCCTCCCCTCCCAACCCCTCCCCTTTCTGCATGCATGCCACTCCCCAAGTCCACTGATAGGGGAGGTTCTCCTCTCCTTTCTGATCTTAGTCTATCAGTTCTCATCAAAAGTGGCTGCATTGTCCTCTACTATGGCCTGGTAAGGCTGCTCCCCCCCAGGGGGAGGTGATCAAAGAGCAGGCCAGTCAGTTCATGTCAGAGGTAGTCCCTCTTCACATTACTATGTAACCCAATTGGACACTGAACTGCCATGGGCTACATCTGTGCAGGGGTTCTAGGTTATCTCCATGAATAGTCCTTGGTTGGAGTATGAGTCTCTGGGAAGTTCCCTGTGTTCAAATTTTCTTGTTCTGTTGCTCTCCTTGTGGAGACCCTGTCCTCTCCAGCTCTTACTATTTCCCACTTCTTACATAAAATTCCATTCACTCTGTCCAACAGTTGCCCATCAGGCTCAGCATCTGCTTTGATAGTCTGTAGGGCAGAGGCTTTCAGAGGCCCTCTGTGGTAGGTTTCTAGTTTGTTTCCTGTTTTCTTTTTATGGCTTTCAGAAGCCCTCTGTAGAAGGTTCCTAGGTTGTTTCCTGTTTTCTTCTTCTTCTGATGTCCATCCTCTTTGCCTTTCAGGATGGGGATTGACCGTTTTAGTTAGGGTCCTCTCTCTTGCTTAGTTTCTTTAGATGTACAGATTTTAGTGGGTTTGTCCTATGTTGTATGTCTATATGAGTGAGTATATATCGTGTGTATCTTTTTGCTTCTGGGACAACTCACTCAGGATGATCCTTATCTTACCTGAGACCCCCTGGTGATCAGCAAAGTGTAAGGAAGGGTGGAAGGAGCGGGCAGTACATTATTACCACAAGCTGGATGACATTATCTATTATTTGAAAAAATAAATGAGAGCTTACATGTCCAAGCATGCTGCAAAGTCAGCTCAAAAGCAGATTTGAAGAAAATCTTTTACCGCCTGGAATCTTCCTTCATGCGTGCATTTGATTATATGAAAACAACTTAAGTCTTTTAATAAACCTGAAGACTGAGCATGCGATAAAATGGGAAGCATCACTATTTGCTTAAATGGCTGCAGCCAAAGGGAACACAAAGTTGCAAGAGAAATTCAAAGCATCTAGGTAATGACCAGAATCCTGGTCTTCTGAAATGACTGTATTTTATTGTTGTTTCGATTTTGATGTTTTTGAGCCAGATCTCTCTATGTAGCTCTGGCTGTCTTAGAAGTTTCCAAGTAGACAAACTAGCCTCAAACACAGAGATCCACCTGTTTCTGCCTTCCAAGTGCTGGGATTAAAGGCATGAATCACCATGCCACCAAGCTAAAACGATTATTTTATAGGAAAGTTATCATTATGAATGAACAGATAAAATATATTAATAATTTTTAAAAGCTCATAACTTCATAACGGCGAGTTTTCAGTTTTATCTAAGTATATCCAGAGTGTCTTCCTTGCCTGTCATGACTAAAAGGAAAGACATTATCTGAAAAAAAATTATGGATTTGCTGACTCACACCCATACCTCTGGGTATGTATAGCTGTCATTCTCTGTCTGTCTCTGTGTGTGTGTGTCTCTCTCTCAGTCGCTCACATGCTTTCTCTCATTCTCGCTTTCCCTTTCCATACTTAAATATATATTAAACCTTTTCAAATAAATTTTGTTTTAAAAGAGGCTTGATGATGTGGGCCCAGGTCTGCTCCCCAGAACCTGTGTAAGACAGCCATCTGCAGTGCTTTCCCACCTCAAGGTGGGAGGTGGGATAGACAGAGCTTGCTACTTTGTGGATTCTTCTTTCTTCCACTCTTCTCCACCCCTTTTCTTCTTCCCTTTCAGCCCCCTAACACTAGAGAAGATAAAAAAAAAAAAGGATAGAGAGGAAAGGAAAGAGATCCCTGAATACCTGAATAAATACAAGAGTTGGAAATGGAGTGACATTGTTGTTAGACTACTTCCAGCTGATTAGGGGCATTGAGCTCCCTGGGGCAAGTTTGAGCTTTGATGTCAGGATATATAATTTCTTCTTGTTGTTGTTTCTTCTTTGTGCATGGCTACTTAACAAACCAAGACCAATAGCAACTAACAATCAACCAACCACTTATACCCTGCCTCTTGGGGCCCTGGCACTTATATACTCTCTGAAAAGTCCCCAGAAATCCAAATGTTACACAATTAAAGAAACTATGTGTCCCTTTTTTTTAAATTTTTCATCAATTACACTTTATTCATTCTGCATCCTCCCATAAGCCCCTCCCTCCTCCCCTCCCGCACGTCTCGCCCCTGGGGGCAATGGTCTCCTGAACCTACTCAGACCTCGGACACCACCACTGCTAGTTCTAGAACTGACGCAGGATGTTCCAACGAGGGGTTAAGGCTTCTCATAATATTTCCTATAAGCCCACACCTGTTTGTCTATATCCCCCATTTTTATTCATTATTAGCCAGATAGAGCCAAGTAATTGTGGTAATGATACTTGCTTTTTTGCCCAATGCTGGAATGCTAGTAAATTTAGGTATGCCCTGGTTACTCGCATGCCTCGCTGGGTGCCTGAGCCCGTTGATGCCCCTCACGCTATGACTCTCTTCAGACAGAAAAGGGATCTTGGAACTACAGCCACCATTGTTACTACCATCTCATTGGCGGCTGTTGGAGCTACCACCAGGGCATTAGCCATGAGTCATACTGGGCAGACTGCTCAAACCCTGAATAATCATTTAGCCAATGTAGCTCATGCCTTAGTTGTACATAAAGGAATTAATGCTCAACTAAAAGGAAGCTTGATGGTGTTCAATCAGAGGATTGACCTCTTGCAGGAGCAAATTGATACCCTATGGCAAATCGCTCAACCTGGCTGTCAATGAAAGTATGCTGGACTTTGTGTCACTAGCATACAACATGAGAATTTTTCCTGTGCTGCAAATCTGTCTAAACAATTGTCGAGCTATATTTTAGGTAATTGGACTGGAGAATTCGATACTACAATGGAGCAGCTGAGAGTGGCCATTGTCACAGTAAATTCTACCAGAGTGGACGCAGGACTGGCCACAGGATTATCAACATGGATTGCTGCAGCCATGAATCATCTGAAGGAATGGGCGGGCATGGGAGCGTTAGCAGGCCTTCTGGTGTTGGTCTCTTTGGTTTGCCTGTGGTATGCAAGATTAGAGTCTCACAACAGTGTGATGCAGCCATGATCATTCAGGCCTTTACAGCCATTGAAGCAGGACATTCTCCCCAAGCATGGTTGGATACCATAAAAAGCTAAAATGATACGCTCAGGATGCGAGGCTAAGCACTGCACTCAGGGTCAGCCGCTTTCGACCCAGAGAAGAGCATGTCTGATTGCAGGCGGGTTGATGCCCCAGGTCCCGCCTCTGAGAAAAAGGTATCGGAGGGGTCTGATGCTCTTTGGGTGGATGACACCTAAATGAACATCTGTACAAAGTCCCAGTTTATTTCTAATATCAGAGATCAGACCTCTACTCTTGCCTGATGCGTCTAAAACAAAAAGGGGGAACTGTAGAGAGCTGCGGAATGCTATGCCTTAAAGATGGAGCTGGTTTCCGCCTTCCACCTTCCCGATGGTGAGTGCTCTCTGCCACGAACAACTCCACATTTGGCTAAGGCCGAGGATCTGGCTTGCTTCCATGTATGTGGACCTATCTGCATTGCCCCCGTGGCACGCCTGGGTTGGCTACCCAGAGGCTATTTAAGCTGTGGGCTGGCTTTCCCCGGGGTCCGAGGATTGTTCAATGTTCCTGAATAAACTGCATTGAAAAAAAAAAAAAAAGAAACTATGTGTCTCTGGCAAAATCACACCCTTGTTAGAACGTGAGACAAATCATAATCAGCTGCTGCAAAGCAGCCCCATATCCCACACCTGGGATTAAAACAAAACCATATTCTTATAATATTTCTATGTTTTTTAAAGAGTCCAGAATTTTTTAAAATACCAGGTGGAGCGAGAAGAATCACTTGGAAGTTCCTAGGACAGCTAGCCTGGGTAGAAGAGCTCAGCAAGGGTGTAAAATGAGAACTGATGACATGACATGTGTGCACTTGTGCTCACATACACGCGTGCACACACCTGCAATCCTTTCATTTTAAAGGCATCCATTTAGAAAAGATTAACATGAAAATCTCTATTCATTCTCTCACTACTAAGCAAATTGCTCGCTGAGTTTGGGTTTCTTAGCTCAATAATGAACATAGTCATGACACAACCATGCTTTGCTTAACAGTGGAGATGTGTTATGAGGAACACATCATCAGGCAATTTCATTGAGGCATGAGCAGCCCTGGGGACCAAGTGTTTTGCATAGCCCAAATAAGAATTTTTAAGAGATTTCCCTTCAAGTGCTGACATTGTACCCCCTGAATGCAATCATTTGAGTCATGAGGAATCACTCTGTAGCATTATCTAATTCCCAACTTTCTGAAACAAACTCTAGCAAGTTTTATTAGAGAAAAACGACCTATAGTTTACTTTTTGCCCATCTCTCTTGATGTGTTTCTGAAACCAGGGCACCAGGAGCAACCACAGCCAGCTTGTACTTTCCACATGCTGTGCCCAGTTCAATATCATGGCTACTGCTGTGGTAGACCCCAGGTTTGGCCAATCAAGCACAATATTCTATTTCAGATTTCCTCAATGCTGGGAGAGCATGAGCAACTTAGCACCGCCCCTTTTATACTCTTCGGAGCCAGCTTGTGCCCACACGAACTTTCTACTTTTTGTAACAAGAACTAATCACTCTGGAGACTTTTTCATCTCCTTCATGGCCACTGTCTTCTTCATCTTAGATATGGGATGGCTACTAGATCAGAGCATCCACCAAGATGGCCAAGGAGCCAGAGAGCATTCTACTGTTTAATCAAAGGGTATACATTTGCTATCATTGTTGTGGGCAACAATGGTACCAATGAACAAGCCAATCATTTTTACAAGATTCAAGTTTCTTAAATAGCCCAATAGACCAGCCAAACTGGCATGTCATATTGGTCACAAGCAAGCAGGAATACAGGGGTGGGTTCCAGGGACCAGATACACATGTCAGATCAGGCTAGTGGTCCTTGGTGTCTGATGGGGATATCAGAGCCTCTCATATGCCACTGATCATGGCAGTAAGTAGCAGTGTTCACAGAGTGATGGAGGCTGTGTGGCTCTGATGGTGCTGCCTGTGCACTCTTTGAGTGCTTATTTTCTGTCTGTGCAACCTTCAGCAGGCTAATTAATGCCCTCAGTGGGATAATCTTCTGTGCCACCACTGGGGTATATAATTTAAGGTCACTCTGAAGTTAAATGAAGACAACAGCAGCTGCAGCCTGTTTCATCCAGACCAGAGCTGAGGCAGGACCCAGCACCCACTTCAGTACATGCAAGCACCGTTAATAAACTGGCAAGGGCCACTTGAATCTGGAGACTGGGGAAAAATGCTGCCACTGAGCATGAGCCACTCAGTATTGTCCTATGACTAACACATTCTGCTCCTAGGGAATGGCTGCCTCCAAAATAACATTCACAAGTTCCAAGATGAGTGCCTCTGGGGGAATATGGGCCATTTTTAATGTTTTCATGTCTCCATCAAATTTATAACTCCTCCATGTAAGTATAAGCCATTGTCATTCACTTTAGTCCTACTTTCTTATGACTACTTCCATTGTTTAGAAAACAAGTTGTATTTAAAATGTACTAGGTAATTTTGAAGCTGTAGACATTCTCTACCATCATATAACAAAGTATTTCCCAGCATGGCAGATAACCAGAATGCTGAAGCTTCCTTGTCACCCTCATGATGCCTTGGACAAGGGACAGAAGTACCTGAACTGTGCAGTTCTGGTCTGAGTACTTTGTCATCACTGTCGACTTGACTAGATTTGGAATCCCTGGGAGACAAACGTTGGCCATGTCTGGAGGACATGAGTTTGGGTTTCTTAGCTCACAGAGGTTTGACAGAGGGGGGAGAGAAACCTTGAATGTGGAGTGCCTAAGGGAGCTCCCCTATTCTCATTATTCTGAGGAATAAGGAAGGGGATGCAGGAGGGAAGGGGACCTGGGAAGAGAGGAGGGAGAAACCTATGACAGAGATATAGATTGAATTAATTAATTTAAAAAGTGAAAAAATTAAAGTGAGTGCAACATAATACAGACTGAATTGAAAAAAGAGACTGAGGAAGCAAGCTGAGCACAGCAGTGGTCCCCTCTGATGCCTAACTCCAGAGCAATGCTTCGCCACGTTCCTGTCATCACAGCTAGAAGCCACTCTTGCTACCACACCTTTCCCCACCAAGATGGACAGACCCTCATGCTATAATTCAGAATTGGCCCTTCCTCCTTCAAGTTGGTTCTTGTCAGATATATTATCATAGAAATGAGCAAAGTGACCAATTTAGCTACCTTCCTGAGGTAGTCAGGATGCCATCTTGGATGCACTTGTCCAGAGAATCCTTTTCAATTTGACTTATGCATGTGGTAAGCAGACAGTGCTTGCCATGTGGGCCTCTGAAGCCACTGAACACCCTCATAACAAGATGGGGACACACACACACCCTAGGGAGCAATTCATGAGCTTGCTAGCCAAGGGAAAGCTGTCCATCTTATGACACAGACTCAGAAGTCACTGATGTCTGTCACATTATATTCATTATAAGGGCACTCAGTCACTAGGTTCATCTTACATGTGAAGAGAAGGAATTAGCTCTGCTTTGTGTTGGAGGGGGAGATGACACAAGGAGATGCTCATAACAAGTCACCTATAACAGTGCTACACATGCACAGGTATTGGCCAGGGGTCAACCTGGAATGTCAGGCATTGTCCTCCCTGTTTTCTGAGACTGGATTAGAGTAAACAAGCTGGCCAGAAAGCCTCAGGGACCCACCCATCTCCACCTCCCCAGCATTACAGACACAGCCCACCATTACTAGCATGTGCTTTGTTTATGTGGGTACTGGAGACTGAACTCAGCCTCTCCTGCTTAAAGTATTTAAATAGGGTTTCAGATTTGTCCTCTGAAAAGAAGGCAGGAGGGGCAGCGAGGATGGTTTGGAGCAGCGATAGAGTATCATGGTGTGTACTGTCTGGCTCTGCACACCCTTGAGGTCTGTGCTAAGAATGACCACAAGTCCCACTGGTTCCATTGGAACCTTGCTTATTCCTCCTGGCTTTCTGCTACGACAGAGATGGGAAACATCTAGAATGTTTCTCTTCCTCCCATAAGAGCTGCCTGCCTTCCTTATCCTTAGATTACCTAGAGAAGAAAAGCACCCTGTGGTAATCCTGACCACCCCAGGCCTGCTGAGAGAGAGCTGTAGGGTGTGCAAAGCAGAAATCCAAGCAACTCACCCATTCCTAAGGAGATCACATGCAGAGCTTGCAACTCAATCACAGTGTTTCTATAGGCATGAGCCCAGACCACACCCCACCGGGAACTGCCCAGCCTAAGGGATGGCAGGATTTGCAGCTCTCCCAATCAGGAAAGGGAGGAGGTGCAAAAACACATTACAGGTTTGGACATGGCATCCAGGAGTTGGCACACTGAAGAATACATAGTCTTCCAGAAACTCCTTGCTGATGCTGAGTGGGGCTTAAAAGCTAGGAATAAGCACTCTGGTATGATATGGATACCAGAATGAGGAATGGACATTCTAATTCTACTGCCCAGTCAGTCAGCTTCAGAGGTCCAGGCCAGGTAGAAGATGGACAGCATGCCTGCATTTCTGACCTAGAATGTGGTGACTAAGATTATTGGAACAAAGGCAGGCATCAGTGCGCAAAGCCTGCCCAGGCACTGGCTGAAGATCAAAAGGAGGGCTATGCAACTAGCTAGATGCAGCATCTGCTGCTGCAGCAGACCTTTGCCAGAGATGGTGGCAATGACAGAGAGAGCTCAAAGCCTTGACCCTTGCATACGCTGGGCACCAGGGACTTGGCATAAGAGGCAACCATCTCCAGGATGACTCAGCAGGTACATCTGGGTGCCAGAGCAGGTACCTACGGTTGTGTTTGGAGCCCATGGAGCGCTCAAAGCTCACTTGCTTTCTTAAAGGACAATATCATAAGGGCAGGAGGCAGAGGCCAGCTGGGCAGACACACTTAGGCTTGTGTCCTCATGATGCCATGCACTGGTTACATCTTACAAAAGATTTCTTCATCCTCAGTTTTCTTGCCAGTCACAGGGGAAATTGACATGGTAAGAAGATGACTGGGAGGAAAGACTCAGCACAGTTCCCAGCCTCTAGTAAGCAGTCAGCAAGTCGTTGCTATTTTTATTGTTGCTATTTTTACAAACACTGTGGACAGCTGCTGCCAGACTTTGTTTGGTTTTGTTGCCAGGCATTTCTTCCTTGGAGAAACTGGCATCCACCACCATCCTCATGGCTCTGATGTTCTACTGATCTGAGGACCCCCTACCACTGCTCACAGGGAATAGGCAAGTGACCAAGTCCTGTCAATCAACCCTCTTGGGAACTGAAGCCTAAATATAGACACACAGGAAATCAGTTCTGGCAGAATCACACCATGATGGGGAATCCGTGTTGACTTCCTGGAGCTGTGCCTGCTGTCATGCCTCCCCAGGTCTGAGTGCTGAATCCTTTCTCCAGTGACTAAGTAGTCCATTCAGTGAGCCTCCTCATTAGCCTAAGTCAGTAGGTTTTGTTTTTGTTTATGTATTGTTTTGTTTTAGTCTTTGTAGCCAAGGGTTTTTGCTGGACAAAAACAAAACAAAACAAACAAACAAACAAAACAAAACAAAAACAAAAACAAAAAAAACTCCCCTTCCTCAATACCTCTACAGAGATGATTATCTGAGAAGAACATACCACCTTCTTTCTTCATGCCAGGCTCTCAGGATAGCTAGATAGACAGACAGACAGACACACACACACACACACGTGTATAGCTATAAGTTGTATATGTATATGTGCAGCTAAATGTTAAGTACTTAGTAAGTACACGTGGGTGACTTACTGGCCATCTGGAAAAGACTAAATCAGGAGGAGACCAAGATGGTGGCAACCAGCATGCACCAGGTCCGAGGGCCACAGGATCCAAAACGCTGAAATTGTTGAGTGGAGGGGCAGCTGAAGCCAGAACACTGACATTGAGGTTTCCTGGGAGAGAGGGGACAACCCATGAGCTGAGACTGTTCAGAACCAGTGACGCCTCCAGGGACTGAGAGTGGCGAATAGTCAACCCCCCTGCACTTACCCTTGCTCCAAGCATGGGTCTCCCTGCTCATCTGAGGCAGCAGTGGTTGCCCCAAAGCAACACAGATGCTGAGAATCATAGCCAAATTTTGGACAGAGTACAGGGAATCTTATGAAAGAAGGGGGGATAGAAAGACCTGGAAGGGACAGGGGGTCCACAAGGAGACCAACAGAACCAAAATTTCTGGGCCCAGGGGCCTTTTCTGAGACTGATACTCCAACCAAGGACCATGCATGGAGACAACCTAGAACCCCTGCACAGATGTAGCTTATGGCAGCTCAGGCTCCAAGTGGGTTTCCTAGTAATGGGAACAGGGACTGTCTCTGACATAATCTGATTGGCCTGCTCTTTGATCACCTCCCCCTGAGGGGGAGCTGCCTTACTACACCACAGAGGAAGACAATTTAGCCAGTCCTGATGAGACCTGATAGGCTAGGGTCAGAGGGAAAGTGAGGAGGACCTCCCCTATCAGTGGACTTGGAGAGGGGCATAGGAGGAGATAAGGGAGTGACAATGGAATTAGGAGGGGATGAAGGAGGAGGCTACAGCTTGGATACAAAGTGACTAAACTGTAATTAATAAAAAATAAATAAATACATTTTTAAAAAATTTTAAAAAGACTAAATCAAGCTAATATATGAGGATATAATATAAATTGATATAGGATTTAAGTGTATAAAATGAAATTTAAAGTCATGAAAAGGAAACACAGGTGACTTCTTTATGACTTGAGTCAGGGAAACCTTTCTAAGTATGAAAATATTTTGCCATAGTGGCACATACCTTTAGTCCCACCACTTGGGGGTCAGAAGCAGGCAGATCTCTGAGAGTTCAATACCACCCCGGCCTACATAGTGAGTTCCAAGACAGTCAAGATTATGTAGAGCAACTCTGTATCAAAAACAAAAACCAAAAAACTAGAAAGAAAAAAAGGAAGGAAGGAAGGAAGGAAGGAAGGAAGGAAGGAAGGAGGAAGGAAGGAAGGAAATCTTTTTAAGTATCACTACATATAATTAAAAACACCAGAAAGTAATGGCAAACATAAATGACAAACATAAAGTAGATCTGTCATGAAGTATTCATCTTCCTAAAATACAAAGAGCTCCTCGAAATCAAAAAGATAATAAGAATGTGGGCAAAGGGTAAGTAAAGAAAACAAGAAATGTAAATAACTTACCAGCATGGGAGAGATCCCTGCCAGAGTGACAGATAAAGACAGAATGATGTCTGTCTTTATCCATCAAAGCAACAGAGACTAAATAGCTTGGCCACATTATTCAGCTGAACTGTATGAAAATGGCTTTCACACCATTTTGGGGTGGGAATAAGATAGCACAATCCCTACAGGGAACACTTAACAGCTTGTATCAAGACTACAAGTGCATCTGCCCTTTGATCTCCGGAAATGTACCCTTTTACAACATCAGCACACCAATGCAAAAACCTTCGTATACAACGCATTCGTGTCTGCATTGCTGCTGTTACCAAAACACTGAAATGACCCCAAAAGACCAGTTTGTAATCAAAGGCAAAGCCTTGTTCTAATTTAAAAATCCATCCATTGTTCTCACCCCATCTCTATTCTCAATTTTCAGTTTTTTTCCAGTCTTAATTTTCAGTTTGAACATTTTCTACTGAATCTCTTTTACAAAAAGAAGTATTTAATTCTATTCCCCTCCTAGTGCACACACAGAAATTCTCACTCTCTACCTTCATTACTCTTAAATTGTTACATCATAATTTTGTCAGATTATATTCAATTGTCTGGACATTTTGACATTCTATTGTTTACAACTGAGATATAGTGCAGCATTAATAAAATTCTGTCTTAAAAGGGTTTTTTTGTTTGTTTGTTTTTTCAAGACTTAATAATTGCCTTGCTCTCCTCATCAAGGAACCTTCTCTTTGCAGCAGATGGAAACCCAACGACAACCAAAGTACAGTCCTAACTAATAAATCTACAAAATGCTCCCAACGTACGACTCAGGGAACATTGAGGAGGAAAGGCTGCGAAGACTATAAAACCCAGAAGATCAGGGAGTTTGCTGTGAGATTGTGTCTCCTAGGAAATGTCAGAAGCTACACCCATAAAGTCCCACCAACAGAACTGCCCAAATGTGAACTGGGCAAGAATGATTCCAATAGACATGCCAAAGTGAATGGAGGAAGTCCACAAGGCCTCAACCCCACAAAAAGAACTACAGTAACTAAGGAATGCTGAGGGTGGGATGGCTCTGCCAGGGAAGAACACGCCAATTGGTTATCCAACTCCAAATGGTCAGCCATGAAAACCTGCAAGTAACATTATACAGACTGTACAGGGGGTATTCATATAACAGTTAATGAAAAAAGAAGCCAAAAGTTTAAAAGAGCAAGAAGGAGTAGACAGAGGGATTTAGAGAGAGGAAAGATCTGGAGAAATGATATAATGACATAATCAAAAAAATAAAAGAAAAAATAAATGCCTTGCTCTTTATTTGGCAATTTCAAGATACTTAACAATGAATCTCCCAGATGTCCTGTACCTGAGTCTATTTCTTTCCCTACAGCTACTACTGTTTTAATACTTCATGATTTCCAGTTACTATGTAGTACCTTTCTTCTAAACCTGCTGCATAGTTACCTTCTTAAAATGATTTCAAAATTTAAAAAATATTTTATTATTTATGTCTGTGTGTGAATGTAAGTGTGTCACGGCACGGGAGTGTATGTCAAAGGACAGCTTGTTCCCGGAACTGAGTTCTCTCTTTTCACTCTGTGAACCCTGGGGATTGAACCCAGAATGTCAGAGTTGGCAAGTGACTACTGAGCCATCTCACCAGCCTTTAAAGTACGTTTGCTATCACCATAGGATTTCCTGCACTTACTCTAACTCATGTTGAATTCACTGTTGTCTGGATCCCACGCCTCCTTGATTCATTTACTCATTTTCATAATTTATACCCCCGTTGCAGTTTAAGAAAGAATGCTCAGAAACTAGGCGTAGTGGCACACGCTTTTAATCTCAGCACTAGGGAGGCAAGGGAAGGTGAAGTTCTGTGAGTTCGAAGATAGCCTGGTCTACATATTGAGTTCCAGGACAACCAGAGCAACACAAAGTGAGACCCTGTCTCAAATTTAAAAATAAATAAATATAGAGTGCTCGGGATAAACAAAATTGAGCCCCTATATGTCTAAAAACAACATTATTGAATTCTTATAGTTGATATTTAGCTATAGATGACAGAAAAATTTAAAGACAGGGTCTCACTATGTAGCCCAGGCTGGTCTAGAACTTGTTAGGCAGTCCAGACCTGTCTCAGCCTTCCAAATGCTAGGATTAAAGACTTGCACCACCATGTTGGGCCAGCATTTTTTTTCCCCCAGACTGCTCCACTCTTACCGTTTGGAGTTACCACCTCTTTATAACCAGAGAGCTTATTTTCCAAAACTGGGGGCACAGATTTATGGAGTCACATCCTCTTGCTGCATTGTCCCCTTCAGTAGTAGGTAGTGATGCCCTTTACCTTGAAACTAAATTTGACATGGTGTGAAATTAAGTTTCGTCAGCTGTCAGGACCCCAGCTTCTTTCTGATTCTGTTGGCTTCTCTCATTTCCCATCCTTTAGAGCCTTTGGTCTGTATATGTGCACCTGCAAAGGTGTGTCTCTCGCAGATGTTGGTTCTTACTTCTTTAACGCAATTAGCCAGTCTGCATCTTTTAAAAATTATTTTACTTTACATATACAAGTATATTTGTCTGTAAGTATGTCTATGTGTCACTGTGTGCCTGGTGATCTGGGGGGTCAGAAGAGGGCATTAGATTCCCCTGGAATTGGGATACAGATGGTTGTGAGCCACCATGTGGGTGCTGAGAATCAAACCTGAGTCGTCTGGAAGAGCAGCCAATGCCCTTAATTGCTGTGCCATCCATCCAGCCTGCACTCTGCACCTCTCTTTTAATGGGAGAGTTACAACATTTACATTTAGGGTTCTTACCTGTGTGCTAATTCCTGGGATTTCTTTTTTCCTGGTTGAGCTATGTACCCTTTTCACTCTCATGATATTCAAAGTGCAAGGACATGATCCTGTGTGAGCTCAGCGTTGGTGAGGACTTACAACAGATGGCATCACAGTGAGTCAGGAAGCCAGAGAAAAGGGAGGGACCATCTGACTTACTTATAACAACTATGTCATATGGGAACTAACCAGAGTTACACAATAACTGTTAAGCCCTTCTAAAGTCAGCACCCCCAGAGGCCTAATTTCCTTTCGGTAATCTCCTTCTACTAAAAGTTACACCACCTTTCAACGAGCATGGCAGTACAGACCTCCAGCTTCAGGCCCGAGGAGGTTCCATCAGGAGAATCGTGACCATGGGATCAACCTGGGCTACACAGGGAGCCACTGAGAAGAGAATCACATTCCACCACCTACCATCTCACCCCTGGGGTTCAAGTTCCCAAAGCATGAACTCTTTGGAGACACATTCAAACCTACCCAAACTGTAGTGCACTAATAATTTTTACCACTTCTCTTTCCTACCAAGTCAGTGTTTTCAACCTCAACACAAGAATAAAACATGTGGACTCTATATTTTTCTTTGCGGTTAACTGATTTCCTCTGGTTGCAGCCAAACTGAGAGAAAAGAGAGGACCTTGGTCTTTTTGTGGTCAAATAATATTTCAGTGTGTGTTCATGCTATAATTTTTAAGCTGTTCATCCATAGAGTAAGCTTGGTTGACTCTGTGTTGTTGCTGTCTTCTCCAGGACCACAGTTGCGAAATCTGATGTCATCCTATTGCTGTTTCTTTGTTGTGGGCTATTTCTTCTCTTGGGAACTCTCTCAGGAACATTTTCTGGATTGCTGGTATTTCTGAAATCTCATTCTGATGTGCTTTCATGTGAGGTTTAATTACAACTCCTACTAATTATTGATATTTGTGGCACTTCAGGGGGCCTTATTTTTTTAAAGTTTTTAAAATTTATTTATTTTTTATTAATTACAGTTTATTCACTTTGTATCCCAGCTGTAGCCCCCTCCCAATCCCATCCTGCCTACTTCTTCTCCTCCTATTACCCTCCCCAAGTCCACCGATAGAGGAGGTCCTTCTCCCCTTCCCTCTGATCCTAGTCTATCAGCTATCATCAGGACTGGCTACATTGTCTTCCTCTGTGGCCTGGTAAGGCTGCACCACCTCAGGGGAGGTGATCAAAGAGCAGACCACTGAGTTCATGTCAGAGACAACCCTTGTTCCCCTTACTAGAGAACCCACTTGGACACTGAGCTACCATGGGCCACCTCTGTGCAGGGATTCTAGGTTATCTCCATGCTTGGTCCTTGGTTGGAGTATCAGTCTCAGAAAGGATCCCTGTGCCCAGATATTTTTTTTCTCTCCTTGTGGAGTTCCTGTCCTCTCCAGGTCTTTCTATCTCTCCCTTCTTTCATAAGATTCCCTGCCCAAAGTTTGGCTATGAGTCTTAGCCTCTGCTTTGACACCCTGTAGTCTTTCAGAGTCCTCAAAGGGTCTTATTATCTTGACTTTTATTGGTGTGTGTGTGTGTGTGTGTGTGTGTGAGTTGTGAGTGTGTGTGTTGTGAATGTATGCTACTTATGTAATGAGGTAATGTCAGAAGCCACCCCCAACCCTCTGATGCTGGAGTCACAGGCATTGTAAGTACTTGACATGTGGTAGGGACAAACTCAGTCCTCCAGAAGAGCAGCAGCTCACACCCACTGAGCCATCTCTCCAGCCCCTCTCCTGACTTTTATTTCCCTGGATTTGAGAAGTGTTTCTTACAAAATTTCTTCAGTAATTTTCGGTCTCATTTATTCTCTCTGAAATGCAGAGGATATCTCGATCATCCATCCTCTCACCTTCATTTACTTCTCTCCTGTTTCCCAAATCTGTCTTTCATTTACTGCTTCATATGAGATTCACCAACTTGAACTTCTGAAGAGTTTCTAAGAGTAGTTTCTTGTCTCTAATTTTTGTAGACACTTAAATTCCTGTTTAATAAAGAGATCACACTTTTGACCTTTTCTCTTCTTTTTCTAAGATATTTTTTCTTTTTTTTTCTGTGTCTTTCTTCTTCCTTACTTTAATCTTGCATGCAATCAATTAGTTTGCAACCATCTTAAATGTTTGCCTATGTCCTTAAATGTCCCTATGTCCAATGTCTCTTGAATTTTTAGACTTATTAACTTTTTTAAAATTACAAAAGTAACAGATAAATATTATTGCCAAAGATTCAACAATAGAAAAGTATAGGGAGAAAAATGTACAATGCCCATTCACTCCCTCTCCTGGTCCCAGAGTAACCGTCGACATCAGTTTGAGGTGGCCAGACAAGCATCTCCACACAGACCAGTTGCTTCCAAGCTGATTGATACCAGTATGGTAAACTGACTTTCATGAGTTCCTGTGTGTGTGTGTGTGTGTGTGTGTGTGTGTGTGTGTGTGTGTGTGATGTATGAATTTTGTGGGGTGGGCGTGAGTTACGTATGTATATGCAGTGTCTGTGTGTATGTGTTGCTTTAATTTGTGTGTATGTGTAAAAATATATGTATGTGTTGCTTTGTTTAGCCCATAGGTTATTTGATAATTTACTTGAATGCCCAATATTTGAGTATTAAAGGGTCTTGTTCAAATCTAGATCCTCAAAGTCTTTTAAAGTCTGGACAGTTGAGGCTGTGGAGATGTCTCAGCAGTTAAAAGCACTGGCTGCTCTTCCAGAGAACCCAGGTTTAATTCCCAGTAATCACATGGCAGCTCACAACCCTCTGTAACTCTTGTTCCAGGGATCCAGTGTCTTTTTTCTGGCCTCCACAGGTACCAGGTGTGCAAGTGGAGCACAAACATACATTCAGGCAAGATGCCTACACAAATAAAAAATAAAAAAATAAAATAAATCTGGAAAAACATTGGACCCATATACTCATATCATAAAGAGTATCTTTTTTAATATTTATTTTCTCTTTAATTACGTGCCTATGTGTTTATTTTCTCTTTAATTATGTGTCACATGCATGAAGTTGTCTACACAGGTTGGAGGCATGGGATCCTGTGGAGCTAAAATTACAGGTGATTGTGTGTCTTTGCCCCTTTATTGGGCTGAGAACCAAACACAGATCCTCTGCAAGAGTAGTGTACACTCTTAATTCCTGATCTTCTGTGCCCCAGAAAGGCATCTTCTCTATGGCTTTCCTGGCCCTACTTACACTGTACTTACTGTGAATCTGTGAATCAGAGTGGGTGACCTCTAGATAAAGGTGCTGGTGATACGTGCTCTGGAAATCTCAGGAGGGTGTTCCTAAGGCCTGAACAGGAGCAAATGAAGAAAGAAGGCCTCCTTTCATGATGATATAGCTGATGACTAGCTGGGGTAGGCTAGACCCTGTGTCAGTGTGAACCTAGAATGACATCTCTGGTCAAATGTTGAAAAACCAGTCCCCTACTTTCTCCACTGATACTCTTTCTGCCAAACTTTTCAAATTGCTACTTCATAACAGCAGAGCATATTTCCTGATTTCCCAGAAAAGACTAAGTAAAATAAGAGGTGAGGCGGTAGAGTGATACACAGTTGGGTTGGTGTGCTACAAGAAGAGGACATTCAGGGTGAGCCGTCTGCCAACATGACCTTATCATAAATGGCTGCCACTAGCCTTCAAACAGTTACTCACCACGGCGGACTCTCCACCACTTTCTCCGTGCTCAGGATCAGGACACAGTGCAGTCAATTGTTCCTAAACAATATTCTTTTTTTAAAATATAATTTGTTATGTATTACAATTTATTCACTTTGTATACCAGCTGTAGCCCCCACCCTTGTCCTCTCCCAATCCCTTCCTCTTTCCCTCATCTCCTCTCATGCCCCTTCCCAAGTCCACTAATGGGGGGGAACTTCCTCCCCTTCCATCTGACCCTAGCCTATCAAGCCTCATCAGGACTGTCTTTCATAGTATTCCACTGTGACCTCGTAAGGCTGCTCCCCCATCAGGGGTAGGTGATCAAAGAGCCAACCACTGAGTTCATGTTAGAGACAGTCCCTGTTCCCTTTACTAGGAACTTACTAGGAGACTGAGCTGCCATAGTCTACATCTGTGCAGGGGTTCTAGGTTGTCTCCATGCATGGTCCTTGGTTGGAGTATCAGTCTCAGAAAAGACCCCTGGGTCCAGATTTTTTGGTTTTGTTATTTTCTTTGTGGAGCTCCAGACCCTTCCAGGTCTTTCTATCTCCCCCTTCTTTCATAAAATTCCCTGCACTCTGCCCAAAGTTTGACTATGAGTCTCAGCATCCACTTTAATACCCTGCTGAACAGAGTCTTTCAGAGACCCTCTGTGGTAGGCTCCTGTCCTGTTCTCTGTTTTTTCTCTCTTCCAATGTCCATCCCATTTGCCTTTCTGAATGAGGATTGAGCATCCTCATTCAGGTCCTCCTTCTTGCTTAGCTTCTTTAGGTATATAGATTTCTTTTGCATCAAATGAGGTTTTGGGACATGCAACTTTCATCTCTCTATAAGCATTCACAGACCTTTTTTTCCCCCCCAAGGCTCATTGTGATTTAATTGCAGATAAATCCTAAAGAACACTTTTTAAAAATTTGTCTATTTTTTTATATTAATAATAGGTTATTTACTTTGTATCCCAGCAGTAGCCCCCTCCCTCATTCCCTTCTAATCCTCTCTCCCTCATCTTCTCCCTGCCCCTTTCCAAGTCCACTAATAGGGGAGGACTTCCTCCCCTTCCATCTGACCCTAGCTTATCAAGTCTCTTCAGGACTGGCTGCAATGTCCTCTTCTGTGGCCTAGCAAGGCTGCTCCTCCCTCGAGAGGTGGGGGGGTCGAAGAGCTGGCCATTGAGATCATGTCAGAAATAGTCCCTGTTCTCCTTATTAGAGAACCCATTTGAACACTGAGCTACCATGAGCTATATCTGAGCAGGGGTTCTAGGTTATATCCAAACATGGTCCTTGGTTGGAGAAACAGTCTCATTAAAGACCCTGTGCCCTGATATACTTGGTCCTTATGGCGCTCCTGTACTCTCCAGGTCTTGCTAACTCCCCCTTCTTTCATATGATTCCTTGCACTCTGCTGAAGGTTTGGTTATGAGTCTTAATATCTGCTTTGATACACTGCTAGGTAGAGTCTTTCAGAGGCCCTCTGTGGTTGGCTCCTGTCCTGTTACTTGTTTTCTCCTACATCCAATGTCCATCCCATTTTTCTTTCTAAGTGAGGATTGGTCATCTTACCTCGAGTCCTCTTTCTTGTTTATCTTCTTTAGGTGTATAGATTTCAGTATATTTATCCTATCTTATAGGTCTATATAAGTGATTATATACCATGTGTGTCTTTCTGCTTTCGGGATACCTCACTCAGGACGATTGTTTCTAAGTCCCACCATTTGCCTGCACATTTCATGATTTCCTCCTTTTTAATTGCTGAGTAGTATTCCATTGTGTAAAAGTACCACAATTTCTGTATCCATTCCTCAACTGAGGGACATCTAGGTTGTTTCCAGGTTCTGGCTATTACGAATAAAGCTGCTATAAACATGGTTGAGCAAATGTCTTTGTTGTGTACTTGAGCAACTTTTGGATATATGCCTAGGAGTGGTATAGCTGGATCTTGAGGAATCATTATTCCTATTTGTCTGAGAAAGCACCAGATTGATTTCCAAAGTGGTTGTACAAGTTTGCATTCCCACCAGCAATGGATCGTTCCCCTTTCTCCACATCCTCTCCAGCATGTGTTGTCACTTGAGTTTTTGATCTTAGCCAATCTGATGGGTGTAAGGTGAAATCTCAGGGTTGTTTTGATTTGCATCTCCCTGATGGCTAAGGACACTGAGCATTTCTTTAAGTGTTTTTCTGCCATTCTACAATCCTCTACAGAGAGTTCTCTGTTTAACTCCATGCCCCAATTTTTAATTGGATTACTTGATTTGTTGCTTTTTAATTTCTTGAGTTCTTTATATATACTGGATATTAGCCCTCTGTCAGATGTAGGGTTGGTGAAGATCCTTTCCCAGTCTGTAGGCTGTCATTTTGTTTTGATGGCAGTGTCTTTTGCTTTACAGTTTCATGAGGTCCCATTTATTTATTGTTGATCTTAGAGCCTGTGCTGTTGGGGAAGAACACTATTATTTAAAATTAGCTTTAACACTGTAAAGCATTGGTGTGAGACTGCTGAAAATCATGTCCATGTCCTTAGATTATTTTATGTAGAAGCCACAGATATGGCTTAGTGGTTAAGAGCACAAAATAACTGATTCTAAATGACTCAAGTTTGCTTCTCAGCATATCAGGCAGCTCACAGCTGCCTATAACTTCAGCTCCAAGAGATAAAACACTGTTCTGGTCTCTTCACATGTACACACACACTTTAAACACCTGGACCTGTGTTTGGTTCCTAGCACCCTTACAGGGGGCAGGGACTCACAATCATCTGTAATTTTAGCTCCAGGGGATCCCATGCTTCCAGCCTGTGTGGGCAACTTCACACATGTGCACGAATCCACACACAGATGCATAATTAAAAAGAAAATAAATCTTCAAGATGATACCGTTTATGATATGGGTATATGGGTCCAGTGGTTTTCCACGTTTATTTTACCTTTTTATTTTATCTGTATATGTGACTAGAGAGGGGGTCAAGTGATTAAGAACACTCATTCATGCAGAGGACTAGAATCTGATTCCTTCTGACCTCCTTGGGCATCAAGCATGAATATAGCACACATACATGTATGCAGGAAAAATGCACATAAAAACAAACAAATCTAAAAAGAATTTTGAAAGAAAATAAGTAAATCTTAGGTCAGGCGTGGTGACCCACACCTTCAGTCTCAGCACTTGGGAGGCAGAGGCAGGCAGATCTCTTTAAGTGTGAAGTTAGTCTGGTCTGAAATTCTGACCTATCTTAATTTTTTCATACACAGATAAATTTTAGTGTTCTTTTATAAAACCTTCCATCTGGTTCATGCTTTCCATTTATTCAAGTGCCAATGGAGGCATAGGAAAGGACCTGTACCCCTGGCAGCCTCCAGCACCAAAGCTCTCCTGGGGCTTTATTCATAGAACAGCAACGTGACCCCTGGCCTCTCCTCACCTGCCTCCAGCCTTTCTCCTCTTTTCCTGCCAGCTTTGCTCTCAGGGGTCCTTGAACTAGTTCCCATGGGCCTGTGGCTCTGACAGCTGTTCTGAGACCAGAGGAGTGCTATCATGACTACCACTGTTTATTTTGCTCTCAACAAGATACCAGCCTTCCCTCTACTAAGTTGCTTCACTCAACAATACTCACAGAATGAATTGTTTGGCTTCGGAGGGACATTCGGTCTGAGTTGGAAGGATTCTGCCTTCTCCAGGGTCACTAGGGGGTCATCTAGGGGGTGACCAAAGGAAAAGGAGGGGCCTAAAAAGTCCAGTTTTCTGACATTTCTCTTTCTTAGACCTATTCTTGACATTCCTTTGATATTATATTGCTGCCATATTTTTTCTGGTTTACTTTCAATTAGTCATAAAAAATGGAATTCTGTACCATGATGAGGTCTAAATCTTAAAATCACTTAAGATATACAGCTCCTAGGACATTCTACAAAACGTAATAAGTTTCTCCAAATGTAACCTAATTATAAATGTCCTTTTAAGTTTTATTCCCACTGGGACCAAATGTCTACAGTTAAAAATAATTCTTAAAGCAGGTCCATGTGGCCACAAAACTCTTTGGAGTCACTTAAATGTTCCATCTTCCCAAGGTATTTTTCTCTTCTGTTCCTGTGATAAAAGTCAGATAGCCAAGAGCAGGAGATAGCCAAGCCAGTGGGGTGCAGCCAGCAGAATTCTCTCAGCAGGCCTCACCTCTTATCTGACTAGACTGTTCTAGGGTACAGTGATTCCTGCCATCCTCAGTTCCAAGTTAAGCCTTGGGCACTGGGGGGTGGTCAATACCATGTCCTCTCCACACCCCTGATAGGTTGCTGCACTGAGGCCTCCGGCTCTCTCCATTCTTATGGCTCCAAGTGTTTGCTTTCTCCTTCTAACACACTGGCAACAAGTCTCTCTTTAAAGGCAACTCTGCTTTTCTGAACAGAAGACTCACCCTGACGGCTGGCCAGCATCTACTGCTTATCCTCACTGACTTAGCCAAACTGATCTTCTAAACAGCAAGTCTCTATGGACGCTTTCAGATGTGGCTTTCTTTTCACCTTCCCCATTTAACTGTCACTTATTTAAAAAAATAAATAAATAAATAAATAAAATAAAGTAAAATAAAATAAAATAAAACAAAACAAAAAAAATGGGCTGGAGAGATGGGCTCAGAGGTTAAGAGCACTGGCTGCTCCTCCAGAGGGCCCAAGTTCAATTCCCAGCACCCACACTGCAGCTCACACCCATCTGTACCCACACGGCAGCTCACACCCATCTGTAACTCCAGTTCCAGGGGATCTGCCACCTTTGTACAAACATGCAGGCAGAACATCTATGCACATACAAAGAAATCTTAAAAAAATAAAGAACAAAACATGAGTATTCTTCTGACCTAGAATCACTGCCTGAATGCTGGATTCATGAGTGTTCTGAAGTCAGGCCCAGGATCAAGATGTAGCTCCCTTCCCCAAGAAGAGCTCTATCCGGAGCCCCTTTCATCTCAGTTTCCTTGTCTGTAACATGGGGATGCTAAAACAGTGACTGCATAAAGGCACCAGTGAAGATTACAATGCAGGGGAGGAGTGCTAAGCAACAGAGCCTGGCTTGTGGAGAGCAACAGACATGAGCTACTATCGTGAGCTACTATTTGATGGCTTCTTCCAGCTAAGATAACATTAGCACAGACTGGGGATGCTGGCAGGATCCAAGCCAAAGAGGGATAGGAAAGAAATCACCCCAGCTCTCTGCATGTTCTTCCAACTCACAAGAGAAGTAATGGACTAAGAAAAGAGAGAGAGTGCAGCCAAGCTCACTCTCAGAGGCCTTGAACATGCCATTTCCAGACCTTTCTCCAAGAAGAGAAACTGTTAAATGGGACAGACACATTTTAACTTTGATTCTACAATGTGCATTTCCTCTGTGCTAAATGGTACCTTTGAGCCCTCCCCAGGAACAGAGTTAGGGCTCCAGTTAACCTATGCTGGAAAGGTTAAGTCTGATGTTGAGAGTTTTGGAAGATAATACAGTCATGAAGGTGTCCTTAATCCAGCTGCCCAGGAGCAACACAGAACAAACTAGAAAAACACAGGCTGTGAGAGCAATGTTCAGAGATGACCATAATGGGCTAGGGATGGGGTGGGGGTGAGGGGACTCTGGAAGTGGAAGAGACATAGCAACATTGCTCACCTGCTGCTTTCTTCCTGTGTTAGAACCTGTGAGGTCCGAATATGGGAGGAGCTCCAGCCTCCACACAGAGTGTCTGACATTTCTAGCACATTCTTAAGAATGTGACTTATTTAGTGCAACATAACAGGAATGTGCTGTGCAGAGGGGTTTTCTTCCTCACTTTTGCCAGTTATGCTTACACATAAACTGACCAAGGCTTAGAAATTGGTCCTCCCGAGTCTACTAATCTAGACATTTCTTAAGGTGTCAAAATGAGTTCATCTTTGTCTTCATTTTTTTTTATTTGTTCTCAGACCTATGCATTCAGGGTTTTCAGCTAATTAAGCTCTAGCCAGAGGTCAGGGAAACACACGATGAGCACTCCACCCGTCTAGAGCCCCTTGGCTAGAACGTCACAGATCTGATCAGCAAGCTCTCCAGACAGGAATCCTGGCCACTGATCCCACGAGAGCAGCCTTCCCTAGTGAGGGTGGAACTGGGAAGCATTTCACCCTTTCTGGAATCATTACCTCCCTGCGCATCATCTCACTACCCGACTGAGGTCACGTCGAAGTATTGTGTGACAACCCTCTCCAAGAACTCCTGGAATGGACTACTTGGCAACTTGAAACACTAGAAACTCACTTCCCCGAGTCTAGAGATCAGAAATCCACAACGACTGTGAACAAGGTTGTGTTCACTCTGCACTTCTGGAAAACCATCCCTAGTTAGCACAGGGGTTGCTGGCAGCTTCTGCTATTCCTTGGCTTGTAGCTCCCTCCTTCTTCTTTACATGACCTTCCCCACCTTGTGTCTCTGTGTCCTTGCCTCTAGCTCTCTCAGTCATAACAGCATTATCATGAGAGCTTTCTCAACTTTATCTTGAAAGTTTCAAAACTTGCAAAACTTGGGAGCAGCAGACACTGACAACCCTGATGTGTCTGGGACTTCGTTACAATTCCTCACATTGGCTGTGACTGTCCTGTCCAGTCCTCTCACTGTCACTGCCTCCAGAATACTCACACTGGGCTGCTCTTGGTGTGGTCACAAAATACTCCTTCTTTGTCATGCTCTTTTTCCTCCATTGTCTATTCCCAAAGTTTTCAGACATGGTTTTGCAAGAATGCAAGGTGATATCAGTATCTCATCCTAAAGGATAATTCAAACGTCTCAAAACTTTTCTGCCCAACATCAAGGTTTACCTCTCTGTTAATTCTCAATGACACTTTCCTTCTCCCACAAGAGTGGGGATTTTGTTCTCTCCTTTCCATCACCCATCCCCTACCCCTTATTTGGCTGTGATTTTCTCCCCCAAAGCATTTACCACCATCTAACAAGACTATAACCCCAGTCATGTATGGCCCCCAGCCCTTGCAAGACAAAGGCAGGTGGGTCTCTGTGAGTTTGAAATTAGTCTGTTCTACAGAGTGAGTTCCAGGACAGCTACAGTTACACAGAGAAACCCTGTCTCAAAAAAACTATATATATATATGTGTGTGTGTGTGTGTGTGTGTGTGTGTGTCATATATCCTATGTTTGACATGCTTATCTGTTGCCTCACGTCATGGGATGCTATGCTGAAGGCAGAGATCTTTATCTTTGTGTTGTAGGGGGCAATTAATATTTTCTATTGATATATCTTCTGATAAAGCTGCTGTTAATCCTAAACAGCTGTATAACCAAATCACCAAACAGAGACTATGATTTATTTAGTTAACCTAGAACACAATGCTGGGCAATAGTTACTCCATCCTAAATCTACAAGTCCTCATAGTTTCCTAACATTTAGATTCATCCATTATACTTGCTTTTTGTGAAATCTTAGGTCTGGTTCATTTCTCCACCTCCTTCCAAGACTTCTCCTCCTGCCACTCTCTCCCAGCCTCTCCTCTCTCTACTCCTTTGCCTCCCACTCCTTGTCCTCTGGCTCCTCCCCTCTCCCTCCTACTCCTTCTTCTCCATTGTTCAACATTGTGGCTGGCTGTTTTATTTTGGCATGTTTACACAAAGTTGAGACAGGTGATACTTACAATAAGTATCACAATGCAATGTCCAGATTGAAACCAGAGAGTGGGGGAGAGAAATCAGCATTTGAATGAACAAGGGTAAGGTGTATACATTCCAAAAGAACATTATACCAACATCTTTAGGGCCACCTCTATATCTCCAGAATGTAGTACTGTGCCTAGTGCACAGGGTCTTCTAATAACTACTAATAGAAAGAAGGGTGACATCAGTGGCTGTGTGCTTCACACCACTCAGCCCTTAGGGAGAAGCAGAAACCAGATGACCCTGAGCTAGTCACCCCAGAAATTATAAGGAATGAGTGTGGGTTTAGTTTTTATCAATATTCTCAACCCTGAGTGGAAGGCTTGGGAAAAACACCAGCTCTTTAACTGCCAAATGACCCCTCCTCCACTTCCTTATGACCTCTCTTCCACTTCACTATGACCACTCCTCGACTCCATTATAACATACCAAAAGTGTCCACATAGAAAGTCTCCCTCCTAATAATTTTCCTAAAGAAAGATTTTTTTTTTTTTTTTTTGTCTCAGAGAGTAAGCAAGATCAAGTGACTCTCCAGGGCCCACAGAAGGCTGAATCTCAGCCAGCTCTGGTTTCCTGGAGGATGCAAAGACCACACCCCTCCAAGCACTAAAAGGCCCTTCCAGGAAGGCAGCACTGCATCCCAAGTGTGGAACCATGCCATAAGGTCCATCAAGACCTGCTGGCCCCAGGTATGGTCACAGGATGCTTGGCCCAAGAGACCCCTGGCTGACATACTATACCTGCTCTAGGAAGCAGGTGCTTCCAGTCAGGGGATGCTCCAAGACAGGGTGAGCAGGCAGATGTTAGCTAAGTTAGCAGACGTGCATGGTGCTGGACACTAGGGGACAGAAGAAAGACCTCTGAAGAAGGGTGAGGGAGGCCTGACCCTCATACCCCTAGACCTGCCATTTTAACTTTTTTAGACTTTAATTCTATTTTCTTTGTACGGGTGTCCAGCATGCCTGTATAGATGTCTGTGCGCCACATGCCGACAGTGCTGGAGGAGGCAGGAGAGGACACTGGATCCCCTGGATGGTTGTGAGCTACCATGTGCGTGCTGGCAATCAAACTGGAAGCATAGCCAGTGCTCTTAACTGCCAAGCCATCACTCCAGCCCCAACACAGGCATGTGTAAAGTAGACAGGAAGTGATGGTGGGAAAGGTGGTCCCTACCCTAGAGCTTACACACTCATTTTCCTCTTTCCCCTGTGTTACAAGCCTGGCACTATGGCCCTTCCTGCTCAGAAATGTGGCCTACAAGCCACCTGCACACAGACTTCAGCCAGGGGATTGTTCCAAAGCAAAAATCTGTACTGGGTCCTCAGGGCCACTCCATCAGATCAATCAGGAGAACATTCAAGTATGAAGCCTACCACCCTCTCCCTTGTGCTAACAGTGCCTCTGCCACCCCCTCAACCTCCGTCCCTGTCCAAGACACCTTTTCACTCCCAACCCCTATCCAACAGACTAATCCATACAAAATCAGTGTCATATGGGTATCAAAGCAGTGGGCAAGTCTTTGTTAGATGTAGTCACCGTCTGCATGCCCTCCTGTGTCTCACATTAGATTTCCTCTGCAGGGTATGCTGATTGGGTTTTATTTGTTTGTTTGTTTGGGGGGTCATTGTTTGCTTTTTTTCCAGTGGTTCATCCTGCTTTGGTAAATCCTGCTGAAGAAATCTAAACCTTAGGAGAATCTATGCATTAGAGCTGTGGACGATCCTAATGAGCATTTTAACTATATCTCTTCACCATAGCGTCATCCCTGAGAATTGTGCTTTCAGGTTACAGCTTGTTTGTATCTCAAACATTGGAAAGGAAAAAAAATCCCAGAGAGAGATGAAACAGCAAGAAATGAAGATACAGGTTCCAAAGCCACATGCCCTCAGGTGACTCTCCCAACAAAGGCCTGTTGTTGGCACTGTCCAGATCTGCCACACCCACTGGGATTGACAAGCCTATCCAGAGGCCAGAAGAGAATATGCAGCAAGAAGAGGCCTCTGTGACCTCCCAGCCCTCCTTCTCTCCACCTTCCTGCTTTTGTACCCTCTGTTCTCTCTTCCTCTAAAGCATACTCTCGGGGCTGACGATCAACCCCACAGTTTCCTGCCCAGGCGATGCAACCCCTAAGGTCACACAAGGTCACATAAGAAGACAAACATGGCACTCAGCTTGATGAATCCTTGCTCTGGCAGGCAGGCCAGCACCATGGAGCATTAATCACTTCGAAATATAAGTACTGTGTTGGAGAATCACCCTGTGGTCAGAGAGTGGACATAGATAGAGGTTTCTGACACAAGCTAATGTCAAGGCCCAAATAAATAGTGTTGGTGATGCAGAAGAGGGACTGCCTCTTTGTTCCTTCCCTGGTCCTGCCAGCCCTGCTCTTGAATTACCCACCAAATGCTCCCAAAGCATACTGGAGCCTCTGGCTGTTGACTTCATATGGGCCTTGCCTGGTGCCTTGCAGTGCCGGCAGCCAAGCCCACTGCCCAGGCTTGGAAGTTTGCAGTTGTTCTTGTTTCTGTCTGACCTCAGTCTGGGCCATTTTCCACCCTACTTCTCCCATATTGGTGCTAATAGCTTACAAGGTTCCCACCCAGCTCAGTGGCAAGAGATGTAATCGATCACTTTCCCCTATTTTGTTAAGATAGCTCTTTTCTTTCCGGACAGCATTGGTTGCTCTGGGGGCCAGGGCAGTTATTCGTGCTCCAGGAAGGTTTTATACCCATGGGATAGCTGGTTCTGAGGAAGGAGACCATTTGTTTCCAGCATTTGCACCTTCTCTTTGCCCAGAACCAGCCAATCCAGTGTAACTGTGCTTGCAGGACCAGGGCAGGCTGCATCTTGCTGCTGGCCTTATCCCAGCTGTGGAGCCTGCAGAACTGATGCTTCCACAGCCCTTTGTCTGCACTCTTCCCTCTTGTTCCAAATAAAGCCAGCTGTGGTGCTAAACTGGACCACGATTTCTTTTTCAGGAGTATCCCAGGCATATTCTGGAGGTTTCTGCTTGTGAGCAAGGGCCACAGGAAACATGATTTGTCTGTTTATTAGGATGTTAGCCTGTGTTTCATAAAAACACTTTGAATAGGAGAAATGGCTGGAGCTCAGCCTTTCTCTTTTCCCAGGAGGCACTGTGCTATGAACAACTGCTCACCTTTAGTGTACAGACTTCCCATCTGCTTAGGTACTTTGATTTATGTTGGCTGAAATCCAGAATGGCTGATTTGGTTTATTTTAAGGAGTTTTATTTTAAGAAACTTTTGACATTTGAGAATTTAATTGGAACAATCTGTACCCAGAAAAAAAAATTTTAATGCACTCTAGGAGTAAAAGATGTAGTTCTGAGGATATAAGGTTTTAGAAGAAAAGCAAAATAGCACAAAGGCAGACCTCCGTTCCAGGCTAGTATTTGTGCTTCAAGAATTTTTGTTCAACGCATGTCATACAAGTCCTTGGGCTGGGACATCTGCCCACAACAAGAATAGACACAATGGGGCTGGCAGTGTGGCTGAGTGGTAAGTACGTGTCTAAGTGCACAGGTCCTGGGGCTCAGTCCCTACACTAAAAAGTGAAATGGCTGCTACTAATAGTATTTTAATCTTCCAGCACATTCCTCATACTCAGCTGGGGAACTCTCTACCACAGACCAGTCACACAGACATCAAGGACATATCTTGACATTTAGCTGGCTTCTCTCATGTGGCCAGGACGATACTGGGATGGTTTACAGAAATCTGCGAAATTCTCTTGACCAAATCCCAAAGTGTTCTGATTTTGAGAACCGATAAATCATATTAGTTCAGAGCTCCTCCACCTATGAAGCCCTAACCAGAAGTGCAAAACGTGTTGAGATTTAAAACTCCCAAGAAGGCTCAGCCTTCTTGTGTCTCTATGGGAGTTCAAATCAGATTTCACACTACTTTGGTGAGCTGCAGGAGAGCCATGATCTCAGAGATCACTGTGGAGCAAAGGCAAAGCTGTGTAGCCTCCAGAAGGGAAAGAGAGAGGGAAAAGCCACTGTCCCACAGCAAGGTGGATGAGAAGAAATGGAAGAGAGGCTAGACATAACTGGCAACCCACACCTCTAGGCCAGCTTCCCCCACACATGCCACTTTGATGCTGCAAACTGCCATATGGATGTAAACCAGTGGCCAAGCTCTGCAAGCCTGCCCTGGATCATTATTCATTCTTTCTGCAGCCACACTGCAATTCTGCATCCTCCCAGCCACCATCTTGGAACTGTCATTCACTTCATCTTACTGCTGATGGTCAATAATCCTGTGTTCTTTTCAGCTTTGTTTTTTTTTTTTTTTTTTTTTTTTTTTGTTTTTGTTTTTTTCACCTCTCTGATTCCATTTCCTCATCTTTGAATACCCAGCCCGGCTATGCAGACAGCCCTAAATGTGGGCAGTTTGAATTGTATTTGAGAAGTGAATTAGGAGAACAGATGCTATTAACTCTTTGAGAGCCTACTGTGTTGGTTTCCATTGAAATTTACATTTCATTGAAGATGTAAATTCCCTCCTCTCTGCTATTGTCACTATTCTCCCCTATTTACATTTTATTGGAGGCAAGCTAGACTGTCTTCTTACCTGAGCAAGTCTGTATTGTCATCCTATCTAGAATATTCCATTCCCAACACCTCTCTGGGATGGAATCCTTCATGTGTTTGAGGTCCATAAATGATATTCTGGTAGATATTTGGTAGCAGCTATCCAGCAGAATGAATTCTGATTTATACTGTTTTATAATGTCCACAAAACAAACTCTCACCATCACTGACTCAAAGTTTACAACTTGACATTGACTCAGCCACAAAATTTCTAAAGATTTAACTGCCATTTCTAGAGATAAGTACACAAAGCCTATAGTATATCCCCACCACACAAATGCCATCTTCTTAGGTATTTCCAATGTGTGGGAGGTACCCTTTCCTCCTTTGACCTTTGTTTGTGCTCCCTTGCAAAAAGTTGTCTGCATTCTGTTATGGATACAATAAATCCTGTTATCATTTCATCTGCAATGCAACTCTCCCAGGGCATGACCCGTGTCTACTTATCCCTGGATTCATGGAGTTGCCTAGAAAAATAGTGATGTTCAGTTAATGTATGCTGTTATTAGACTGATGGTGAAGATTATCACCAGTGCCTGACATCCAGTTGTGGTGAGGCTACAATGACATCATGTGTGTAAAGCACTTCCCAGAGTGCTTGGACCAGCAAGGGCTCAATTAATGATGGCTTATTGTGCTAATTGTACAACTATGGCTGAGAATGAAGGGAGCCCAGACTTGAAGTTCTAGCTGTGGCTCTCAAATGCCTACTCCTACTCTACCCGACACACATTTTATAGCCACCAGGGGAACTTTTATGAATCCTAATGCCTGATCCAATACCTTTTTCAGTTTCTGCAAGTGATTCCATTATGCATCCAGCTACTTTGTAATGCTTTCAATCTCCCTGACAGAAGAGCCAAGAGTGTCAGAAAGGAAACGACAGCTAAATAGATGGAGCCGCTCTTGTAAACACCTTACTCACAAGCAGGTATATGCCAGGAACGACTTCTCATGCCTTGGAGCCCAGCACGCAGGAGGCAAAGGCCAGTGGATCTCTGTGAGTTCGAGGTCAGCCTGACCTACAGAGTGAGATCCAAGTCAGACAGGGCAATAGAGTGAGATTGTGTCTCTAATTAATTCCAGCAACAACATAAGAAGGTACAGTAAGCAGGAGAAAGCTCACTTTCAATGTTACCTTATCTAGTGATCCTCCTAGGTGGAGGACCTGGGAGGGGAGGGATGGAGATGAATAATACAGTAGGGCGGGGAAAAATAACTCACTGTCAGCAAACTTCTGTCAGAGGAGTCCTTCAAGTCAGCACAATTTCAGAGGCATTTACATTAGATTTGGCCCTTGTGGGGATTTGGTACATATTCAACACAAGAAATTTTCCTGGCAGTGAGTGTCATTGTGTTTGCCCAATTCTTTTGTTCTGCCAGCATGGTGTTATATCAAAATGATTGAGCAATCGATGCTCACAGTGATTCTCATGAAATATTTCTGGTCCTGAGAACAAACTTCCTTTTAGTAAAGACAACATATGACTGCCTCTGAGAATAACATATTGCTTTCTCAGACTTATGAAACTAGAGCAGTGTAAGAGCTGATTGGTCTAAAGGTGATGTCAAATGAGATATGATTGGTCCAAAGTGACACGGGGTGGTGTCAAACACTAAGTAAAGGTCCTCTTGCTACACCTCACATCATCTTTTATGGATAGTTAGTACAGTACTTTAGTGTGCATCCCCCATTGTGGGGCCAGGAGCTGTTGGCCAGGGGTAGGGACAGGGTGGGGTGGGACCAAACTAGAGTAAGAATGGGGTCCAGGTGTGTCCAGACCCTAGAAATCTCATCCTGAGACTGGCAGGAGGAGGACCATTCCCCTCCTATCCCAGTGCCCCGCCCTGAATGTCCCAGGGCACACAGTCCTGCACCTCTACCTTTGCCCACTTGAAGGAGGTCATTTAGCTTGGTAGCTAGGCTAAACTTCCTCTCTCCTTATAAGGTCTTATTCAGAAGCACCTGGAATTCTTCCTCAAGCAAATGAGGCATCCCCAGCACCCTAGCCTGGGCCAATGATATACACTCATTCTGAAAGCTCCCACCTGCCCCCAATGGTTTAAGTAGCCTTTGTTACCCCAAATTAAATGAGTTGTCTCCCTGAAGCCAATCTCCCAAGAAGTCTGTTTCTCACTGTGCTCACAGCCAACTGAGGTCTCTTTCACCCACTGGCTCTTCTGCCTCCCACTTCCCTGTCTCAAGATCACTATCAAGGTCACTATCACAGCCAATTTCAAGCCAATTGCACTGTGATGGGTGGGGAAATGGAGCCAGAATGGCACCCCATGGCAAAAAATCCTTCTAGATGGACTGTCTGAAAAATAAAGCAATTCTGCTCTAATGAGCTTTGTTTTTCTCATAAGAACTATAACCTGATAGTTCATCTTATAAGAGAGATATTAAGGCTGGTTTGTGCTTGACTCACACAAAAGAGACCCTGAAATGATAAAAGGAAAGGTGGAAGGGAGGAGGCAGATGTGGTGGCATGACTATGACCCCAGAACCCAAGAGCTGGAGGCAGGAGCACAGTGAAGGCCCAGAGTCCATTAGCTTTGACTGTACCTCATGCTATTGAGCACCCGAGGTTCTGAGACCAGACCATGACCACACCTAGTATGCCAGTAAAAAGGCATGGAGGGATAGCACAGCCTCTAAAGGCCAAGGCTCACACTGCTAAATGTCAAGACTCTGGCTTTCATCAAAGCCCATTCCTCCATCTTCCTTTTTAGGGGCTGAAGGGATGGATCAGAAGTTAGGAGTACTGGTTGGTCTTGCAGAGGATAAGGGTTTATTCTCAGCACACACATGACAGCTCAAAACCATCTGTAGTACCTTTTTTAGGGGATCTGATACACTCTTCTTGCCTCCAAGAGCACAAGGCACAAACATGGTACATACACATACATACAGGCAAAACGCTTGAACACATACAATAAAACAAACAAACAAACAAATTAAAAAAAAAACAGTGAAAGTCTCCATTTCCCTTTGTGGGAGTAGCAGCCTAGGCCATCAGAGCCCACCCCCTTCTGCCAACTGCCCTCTTGTCTCTGTTCACAGACACACCTGGTTAGGTCTCATTTTTGTTGCTTCGGTGCAAAAGACTCCAAAACTTTGGTATCAGGAATGAAGATAATTGGCTCTGCTGCCCTGTAGTGTTCAATAATGGAGTCTGCTAAAATGAAGTGACAATGACTAATGGGTCACATGACATGACAGTGTATTATGTTCACAGGACCACCACAGAGCAGGAAGGGAGGGCCCAACAGCTCAGAGAGATTTTAAACTTACATACCTTCTTCATGGTGGAGAGGGAAGGCAGCTGTGGAGGAAGCTTAAATAGTTTTCACAGGTGAATGAGCATCAATTTCCACAGTGGTCTGGGACGATGTTCATCTGGCTCTTGGTGAACATCTATTTAGACTTCTTTCTGGTTTGAAGAGACAGTTGTATTCCTCATGGAAGATCTTCTCTTAGTGAGCTGAGGGAACTTCGTCACAGCCCTCCAAAGAGTGAGGAGAGAGACGGAAACAAAAGAGATCAGATGGCATTTCACAGTTGCTTCTCCAGTTAAGGTACTGGACGTGTCAAGCAACCCAGGGTGGTCTCGTTTTCTAAATCTCTGTTAATTTCCTTTCATGTCTCATTACAAATGAGTCTTTAATTATCTTAAGATATTTTCTCACGTATCAAAGAAAATGTGTGTGGAGATAAATTGTCCGGAGGGAGTCTGCTGGACTACCTCACCTCACTTCTACAAAGCCGTGTTTATTCCACTCTCAATTCAGTGTGGATTTTCTTATGGAAACTTTGGGTTGCCTTTGAAAAAAATGTTTTTTATCTATAAATGATATCCAAAAATGTTATTTTTCTCATATAACATATCGTTAAAGCTGGGTGTGGTGGCTCATGCCTGTAATCTCAGCACTCAGGGAGGCAGAGGCAGGCAAGACCAGCCTGCTCTACAAAGGAGTCCAGGACAGCCAGGACTACACTGAGAAACCCTGTCTCAAAAAACCAAAACCAACCAACCAAACAACAACAACAAATGAAAAAAATCATAGAGTTAAAATATGTGGATTTTTTTTTAATAACTCTTAAACTTTTAAAGGAAACACTTATTGGGGACCTTGTATTTTAGATCAAGGTTCTCTAATGCCACAAAGCCTTCAACTATGTGAGGTCATCAGAACATTTGGTTGCACATGACTCACAGCCTCCAAACATGACTGATCTTTCTAATACTCTCTCTCTATTCTAATTTCATAAAGTTATGGAAAACATATTTGAGCATACTCATTACCCAAGTTTGTTCCTGGTGATCACTAAGAGGAACCACTAGTTACCATTATGGTTAAAACTCACACCAATGAATCAACACATCTGCAATTGGGGATAAGGGTGTTGTTCAATGGTAGAGTGCTTGCCTAGCAAAGATGATGTGCACACTGAGATTGGAATATCTCATCTTCTCTTTGTCTTGAAAACTGGGAAGGAAATTAGAGTCTCTCTGAGCTCTCTGAAATCCTGGCTCCTTCCCAGCTGGCAGTCACGGAAAGTGTGATTGTGTTACACTGAGTGGGAAAAGGAGGATGAACCATGGTTCAAGGATGAGTTAGAACCAGGAAGACAAGGAGAGCCCTGTTATTGCCCACGCTATGTGAAAGAGGACTGCAGATGGACCTGTTTCTCTGGATGCTGAGTTAGCACTCTTTGTAAGTCTCATTAGTCTTATCCACTGACTAGAAAAGCATCAAATGCACTAAAAGAGCTAGTGTGCTACCACTTCTAACACTGGACATAGACACACAAGACTTTTAGGTATTCCTTTATGATGAAAGACATCAGAAAGCAAACATTTTTAATTTATTATTATTTTTTTACATCCCAAAGGCAGAGTCCCCCCATCATCTCCTCCCTGCCCTTCCCTACTTCCTTTCTGCCCCCACCTCCACTCCTCCTTCCTTTCTCTTCAGAAAAAGGCAGGCTTCCCAGGGATATCAACCAAAAATGGCATAATAAGATAGACTAAGACTAGGCAACTCCCCCCTGTATTAAGGCTGGACGAGGCAACCCAGTATGAAGAAAGAGTCTGAAAAGCAGGTAAAAGAGTCAGAGATAGCCCCTGCTTACACAAAGGTCCCAGAAAAAGAACAAGCTACATGTAACATACATGCAGAGTGCCTAGGTCAGTCCCATACAGGCTCCCTGGTTGTCATTTAAGTCTCCATGAGCCCTGGTTAGTTGATTCTGTGGGGTTTCTTGTATTGTTCCTGTCCCCTCTGGCTTCTGCAATCCTTCTTCCCACTCTTCTGCAGGATCCCCCAAATTCTGCCTAACATTTGGTTGTGGGTCTTTGCATCCATTCCCATAAGGTGCTGGTTGAAGACTCTCTGATGATAATTATGCTAGGCATCAATCTCTAAGATAGCCTTATATCACTGGGAATCATTTCATCGACATTTACTTATTTATTTTGTATTTATTTATTTTTCCAGTTTGTGTTTGGTTCTGTCCTAGGTCTCTGGGCTATGCAGCCTCTGGTTTATGGAACCCCCCCCCCAGGCAGTGTCAGGGGTGGGCTCCTTCTTGTGGCATGGGTCTCAAACTGGACCAGTCATTGGTGGCCACTCCACAATTTCAGTACCACTTTTACCCCACACACACACATCTTGTAGGCAGGACACACTGTAGGTCGAAGGTATGTGGCTGGGCTGGTGTTCCAATCCCTCTGCTGAAAGTCTGAAACAAAAGTTCTACCTTCAGAAGATCTGGCATCTTGTCACTTCTACAGAAAATAAAAGTAGGACACCGGCCTAGGCACTTTTCTCACTGATGTGACTACCTAATGAGAAGTAACTTTAAGAGAGGAAGGGCTTATTCTGTCTTATAGTAGGAGGGGACACAGTCTACTGTAGCAGGAACAGCATGGGGACAGAAAGATGAGGCAGCTGGTTAAACTGTATCCACCACTGGGAAAGAGGATAAATGTTCCTGCCCGGCTGACTCTTTCCTTGTTCTGAATCTAAGACCCAGCCCATGGAACCCTGCTACCCACATTTAACATAGTTCTTCCCATCCCTATTAACCCAATCTAGAGTTTCGTCTAAAGGTTTGTCCTGGATTCTAGATCTTGTCAAACTGACAGCTAATATAAACCATCCCAAGTGCCAAATGCTTACCGGTGAGAGAAAGATCAAAGTTATCAATTAACACCAGGTTCTACTTTACATAACTAATAAACAGCATTGGCCTAGATAAGACAAAGCTCTCACTCTCTCATTTATTTACTCTGTAAAAAACTTACTTCAGAGCTAGTAAATGAGTACACATTCCAGGCAGCTAGACTCCAGCATCCTGGACACACAGTTTCCACCTCATAGTTCAAGGTTTTCTGTTTAGATCCACTGGAGGGAGTAGGCAGAAGAGCAGTTTGATAGTCTTCTCCCAGACTTTCTCAGAAACAAACAGCTTTCATTCCTATTGCTCTAGACATGCTCTAGTACAGTTGGATATATATTCATATTAATATATGTATGAAATCTTGAGAAATACAGTAACTACAGCAGGTGGCCTGAGTCCAGGTGAGACTCGGCGTTTCTCTTACAAGCAAGGAAAAAACATATAGGAATTCAGAGATCTCCTCCACTGAATGACTGATGTCAGGCTCCTGCTCAGTGTTGAGAGAATATGTAGCCAAGCAAAAGAATTCAGGCCAGGCAGTGGTGGCTCATGCCTTGGATCCCAGCACTTGGGAGGAAAAGGTAGGTGGATTTCTGTCTACAGAACTAGTTCCAGGACAGCCAAGATTACACAGAGAACCTCTGTTCAAACATCAACATCAACAACAAAATTCAGGAGCTGTATTTGGTATTTACCAAGTTCCTTAATAATATCATGTGTAATATAGACATGTCATGTGACACATGATGTTTTAAAAAATCACTAGAAATTAATGAACTGTCTTTTTTCCCCCAACCATAGAAGATATCCACTTAGCTAAAATGTCTATTGATATAATTATAAAATCAAACACACCCATGGTGGAAAATAGATTGGTCAAGGAACAGCCAAGGAATTCTAATCTATCTTCTTTCCCAATATAGGAGCCTCTGCCTCGGTGACCCTGACAGATGGGCCTCCTGTCTTGTGCTTAAGCATTTTTAAAGTAAAGTATTTTGCAGCTTCCTGAATGGACAGCAGCAGCTGTCAGATAGTTCATATGGATGCTGCTCTAAAAACTGCCCTCACATCCCTAGCTCCTAAAACAATAGAGAGCAAAACCAGTACTCCTCCTATGACAGTCCTAATGAAAGAGAGCTTTTATATCACCCCTTAGCAACCTCTCTAAGCTAACTGCAATCAGCACCATCTGGATTTCTCTACCTTCATGGTTTTCAGACTTGGTTGACTGTGACTCACCGCCAAAATAAGTTCATTCTCTACATGATCAGTATGTATATATGTATATTCACACAGAGAACTGCAGCAAAGCTCCAGCACAACCTGAGACTCAGTAGATGCTACTGAGCTCATACCTTTCCCAACTCACTACAGTCTTGTTCTGCATTACACTCTTCCTCTCTTCTCTTTTCCTGGTCCTGTTCTATCCTGCTTGATCTGAGCCACACAGATGTGACACTTTTTCATGGGTGACCACCCATAGTTTGACTATGCTCCATGAGCACTCTGGCTTCTGAATGTTTCCAGCAGGTGCCACACTGCTGCCACAGGCTGAAACTGAGTGAGTGAGCAAAAAGCTTTTCCCTTTCCTGGGCCCAAAGCTTGTTATCTTTACTTTTAAGTGATCTGTCTACATTGAATTGTAACATCTTATCAGACATTGCCGATCGAGCAGCTAAAACTGCAGTGCTTTCTCTACATTAGGGGTGCCCAGGTCAGCTTTTCCTCACTCTGTGTTTATCCGTTTGACTTTTCTCAACCCAAAAACAGAGCTCTAATTTACTCCCAATGCACATCTTCTCAGTTTCTTTTTTCTTTTCTTTTTATTTTTTATCTTTAAATGCTTTTTTGTATAATTATTTTGTCATCAACCTTCCCAAATTGATTAAGTAAGCATGTTGGTTAATTTTTGGAGCTGGGAAGCGGGAACCTCAGTTGAGGAATTGCCTCCATTAATTGGTTGGTGGGCATATCTATGCGGGCATTTTCTTGATTAATGATTGATGTGAAAGGACCCAGCCCACTGTGGGTGATACCATCCCCAGATAGGTGGTGCTGGGTGGTATAAGAAAGCAGGCTGAGCAAGCCATGGAAAGCAAGCCAGCAAGCAGCACCCCTCCATAGTCTCTGCTTTAGCTCCAGCCTCCAGGTTCCTGCTTTGAGTTCCTGTCCTGGCTTCCTGTGTCTCAGTGACACAAGAGTTATTCATGTTAAGGCTATTTACCTAATGCAGTGGCTCCCAACCTTCCTAATGCTGTGACCCTTTAATACAATTTCTTATGTTGTAGTGACCCAACCATAAAAAATTTTGTTAATACTTCATAACTGTAATTTTGATACTGTTATGAAGAATAATGTAAATATTTTGGTATTGTTACTTTTAAAGTTATCTGTCTGCATTGAATTGTAACTTAGAAGTATGTCAAAGGGGTCATGACCTACAGGTTGAGAACCATTGAACTAACAGCTTTGCCTCTATAATACACAATGAAAAGGAAGCATCAGTGGCAGAGACCTAGATGAGAACATGAAAGTCCTCAGAGGGCTGTTTACTATTTCTCTCAGAGTTTGTGGTCAAACTCCATCTATATAGGATGTTGACCCATCACATGGTTAGAGAAGGCCAGTGTCCTCAGTCGAATAGTGGCTCAATATACAATGATCAGAAGTTTGTGGACTATACTATTAAGGCCTAGGACAACCCTCCAGAGACAACCCTGGAACCCAGGAAAGAGAGGCCCTTTGCTGCAGCAATGCCTTCTGGGTAGGAAGATGGGATGGGATGACTAGACACTCATTTTCTCTGTCTATAGGCATTTGTCATTGCTGACACTGAAGAACACAAACCAAAACGCCCATAAAATTGAATTCTATACAATACTGCAGGGAAACAGAGAAAAAACATGGTTTGGGTGGTCTCCATTCATTGGTCCCCACCCTCTGATGCATCTATCTGTTGTAGAGTAGGCTGCCCTGGATATAATTAGCCACTAAGCCTTAAGTGTTGTTGTCCTGTGTAGCTTCCTTTTCCTGGGGGGGACAAGACACACACAACTACTCACTGCAGAGAGGGCTCTTCATTGACTGACTGGGTGCTCCACTTGGTGAACCATAGTTTTTGTTGGACTTGCTTACAAGGAGCAGGGATAACTCAAAAGCAGCTGGATCACCAAAAAGCCCACAACAATACTGGCCACCGAAATACTAGGAAAACTGTGCTCTACACAGCCTGCAGACAGTGCCACCTTTAAAACAAAACTAAACAAAAAACCTCTTCTCTATTATCAGAAAAAGGGCTGATCAGTCTCGTCCCCCATAGCTGTGTACTTCTTTCTAAACTGTTGGGAAGGGCCCCCAGGAATCTGCTAAGTTTCAGTTCTCTGAGACTTTGTGTTAACCGTGTGAGATTACGAGCCTCTCGTCCCTCCTTGGGCGATACTTCAGTTGGAGAAAATTGCCATTCAACAGCATTAGAAGCTAGAGGGTGATGCATGCAGGAAGCCTTAAGGTGAGAAATACACAGGTTCTTAAGATAATGGCAAAAAACAGGAACGCTTGTGGGTCTAGGGTAAGGATGAAAAAGGGAATGGTGAGCTCCTGAAGAGCTTATTGCTGGGTTGAGGGCACTTAATACACCTGCACCCTCTACTACCTTCTTTCTCACTGGGTCTGTGCACAGTTGTCCACAGTTAAAGCTGTTGTCCAGAGTGAAAACACGGTATAGAAAAGATGGAGTTGAAATTTTCTTGTTCTGTTGCTCTTCTTGTGGAGACCCTGTCCTCTCCAGCTCTTACTATTTCCCAATTCTTACATAAAATTCCATTCACTCTGCCCATCAGGCTCAGCTGCCCAACAGTTGCCCATCAGGCTCAGCATCTGCTTTGATAGTCTGAAGGGCAAAGGCTTTCAGAGGCCCTCTGTGGTAGGTTCCTAGGTTGTTTCCTGTTTTCTTCTTCTTCTGATGTCCATCCTCTTTGCCTTTCCGGATGGGGATTGGACATTTTAGTTAGGGTCTTCTCTCTTGCTTAGTTTCTTTAGATGCACAGGTTTTAGTGGGTTTGTCCGGGATTGGGAGGGGAGGAGGGAGGGGCTTATGGGGGGATGCAGAATGAATAAAGTGTAATTGATGAAAAATTTAAAAAAAAAAAAACAAGAAAAGATGGAGTTGGCAAGAAAAGGAAAGAGATTATTTTCATATATATATATATTCATATATTTTTTCATATATATATATATATACTGTATGTGTGTGTGTGTGTGTGTTTTATGAATGAGAATTTCTGGAAAGAAGTTATATCTGCAAAGTCTAATTATCACTGCAGGGATGTGGAAAGGTTGGAATGTTGCAGGTCCAGAGAGCTTATCTTAGGGGCAGCTTTAGCCTCCCCCCCGCCCCATAGCCATTCTTTGCCCACCTCTGAGTCAGAACTAATAGCCTGGGAGTAGTAGATAAAAACATTTGGAATCTACTAATTTAGCAGACCACTAGTTTCCAACAACTCAAAGCTGAGTATGTTATCAGATAGCATCTGGGGCTATACGAGAGCATCCCCCATCTTGCTATGACCTCCTTTCTGATGTGCCCACCAATGTATTTTAAACTTGCCTTGATTTATGACGTTCTTGCTACTATAGAACTTCATGAAAATGCTTCCACTCGGGAACATGGAACCTAGAGTGACCTACTTCTATGTTTTCCGGGCCATGGTCACTCAAAAATTGGCTCTAGAACAAACTCTCTTACTCCCTTTGAGGTAAGAATTGTGTTCTTTGCATCGACAAGGTTGTGGTTGTGGGGGGGTTGTGTTAGGACATTCTTGTTACTATAGGACTTCATGAAACTGCTTCCACTTGGGAACATGATCCCTTGGGATAGGGCAGGCCTCTTAGTGAACTAGACTCTAGTGGTTCTAGTTACAAAACTTGAGCAGTGGTTCTCAACCTTCCTAATGCTGCAACCCTTTAATACAGCTCCTCGTGTTGTGGTGACCCCAACCATAACATTATTTTGTTAATACTTTATAACTGTAATTTGCTACTGTTATGAATACCAATGTAAATATCTGATGTGCAGGATACCTAACATTAGACCCTTGTGAAAAGGTTGTTCAATCCCCCAAAGGGGTTTTGACCCACAGGTTTAGAACTGCTGATCTAGAGTCTCATCTTTTCAAACAGACCACCTGTGAAGCAAGCTCTGCGATTTCAAACTCTGGTCCTCATGCTTGCAGGGCAAGCATTCTTAGCCACTATCTGCCCAGACCCCAGGATTTTCAATTGCTCTTCACACCAAATTGCAGACTCAGACCATCAGTATTTATTTTTTTCTTGATTCTTTTCTTCATTTCCTTTTTAAGCCAGCAGGTATTTTGCCTTGTTTTAATTAGTCATTGGCATTGCATTCTTTATGGTTTAGAACTTAGGTTAAAAGAGCATGCCTTCAAGATGTTCTGCCCCTTCACCACAATGCTTCTCACTGAATAGCCATGTGACCAGCCCACGCACAGGTAAGCAACATGTCTGGACAACTCCATACACACTTGTTTTCTTTCGCAGAATAATTTCAGGTACACAATAGACAGCATTTTGTCTCACCTTCTATAGAATTCTCACAATTGAAACCCAAAGGGACAAAACACCTTAGTGAGTGAGTGTGTGTGTGTGTGTGTGTGTGTGTGTGTGTGTGTGTAAACAAAGAAGCTAGTCTTTAAGGAATAAGAAAAGTTACAGATGCAGTTATTCCAAGCTGCATCATTTACATAATTCAATAGGAAAAAAAACACACACAAAAAAAAAACCACACACAAACAAGGATTTTTTGGGGAAACACAAATAGAAGAATATTGGCTCTTTTTCTAGCTGCTTACTAAAATCTTTGAATCATTCAAGAAAAAAAAAGATGCAATCTTTTGCTATCAAATACAAGAAACACAAGAGAACACTGGGACTGCTATCGTTTGTCCTTAAAACGCTAGGTAAGTGTGAGCATTCAGGAAGCTATAGGAGACTCCGAAGCCTTCAAAGTGCTAACACTCTGTACTGACAAGGCCATCTCATTTTCTTTTTTATATTATCAGATTGATGTGGAAACTTGAGAAAGAATGTTCAAGCTGAAATGAATAGAAGGCACAGTATTAATGAATAACTGGATTACTAAAGCATCCCTCCATGTCTCAAGGTAAACATAACAGCAGTGGAGTCTTTCTGAATTGGTTGGTGAAGAACAATTTGCTTTAGTGACTATTTTACAGCTGAATATGGACCATGCTTTGCCAGAACTGAGAATACAATTATCATGTGACTTATAAAACAAACAGCTTGGGTCCTTAGAAGTCTAATTATAAACCAGAAGACCCAGAATGTACTATAGAGGACATTTCCCATTCCATGCCATAGTATTTCTTGGGAATAATAGAAGGTAAACTTCTCTTCTATAAATACATGTTCTCATCAAAATGCTTCAGTGGCATTAGAATATAAATTCATTACATTTTGGACCAAACAATCTTCAACCAAAAATAGTCTCACCCATCTGGGCATGATAGTACATGCCTTAAATTCCAGCACTCAGTAGGCAAAGACAGGTGGAATTCTATGTATTTGAGGCCATCCTGGTCTACTGAGTTCCAAGCTAGTAAAGGCTACATAGTAAAAACCTGTCTCAAAAAGAAAAGCAAACATACTACTACTACCAATAATAATAATAATCGCCCAGCTTGAACAACTGCTCATGTCTGTCATCCCAACTGACCCAAGTGTTTTGTCAGCTTCCACCTATCAGAGCCACCCTGGAAGAAGGATCCCTTGTCATTATGTACCAAATCAAATGTTAGAGTCTCAGACAGTGATGCCACAAAAGGAATTCCAGAAACATCGTAAGCAGCATTAGCAAAATGAAACAAGTGTATGGTGACATTATGTCACTGTTCCCCAGCTTATCTTGAAGAAGACAAGTTTGTGCAGATGGTAGAGCTCTGGGAGAGTCCCTGTAAACCACCATCTCAGTAACATTATCCTAAATAGACCAGAAGACTAACCTAGAAAAAGAACCTAGGCTTTTGTTTGGTTGGTTGGTTTTTAGGTCAAAAAGACCCTAAGCACATTCTTTTGCGTTTCAGTAGGGAATGGCTCTCCTCTATCTTCTACCATCCTCTCTTTTCTATCCTTCTGCCCCCAAGCACTGAAACTTGGCCTTCCTCCAGGATACCTACGTATTCAGAGCTCTAAGTAGATGCCTGAAATTTTTCAGGAAATTTATTTCTTCATCTTTTAACCAATTCTGCCATGCAGTCAAGATATGCAGCCCTTTTGGAAATTGGCTCAGGGTCTAGCCTTCCTTTTTGATGTCAGTAAACTCCCTTGGAGGCAGGGGCTTATGACTGTGTTCATAAGGAAGGTTCTTAGCTCCAGCCAGATGGAGCTCCTTTATATCAAGCCTGGAAGAGGGGGGAAGGAGTCTGTAGCTGTCTAATTAGGCCTTTATTGTTACGAAGAGACACCATGACCACAGCAACTCTTATAAGGGAAAAGACTCAATTGGGACTATCTTAGAGGTTCAAAAGTTTAGTCCATTATCATTAAGGTTGGAAAACACAGTGGCATACAGGTAGACATGGTGCTAGACAAGAGGAGCCAAGAGTTCTATACCTTAATCCACAGGCAGCAAAAAGAGAGAAACTGTCTGTCCTACCAGATGTAGCTTGAGAATAGAAGACTATAAAGCCTGCCCCCACAGTGACACACTTCCTCCAACAACGCCATACCTACTCCACTAAGGCCACACCTCCTACTAATACCCACTCCATGTGGCCAAGCATGGGGTCATTCCTATTTAATCCACCACACACCCTAACTTGAGTGTATCCTTCTTCTCCCAGGTGGAAGCTCTCTGGTTTCCTTCTTCATAACCCAGACATGGAACTCAGGTGGTGATGTGACTTGAAAAGTCTCTGTTCCAGTTCACCAGGAGAGAGATGGTCCCCAAGTCCTCAAAAAGCTGTCATTCCAATTCCAGCCTATCTTCCTTTATTTCAAGGTATAGGCACCTTCATGAGAGAACTCTCTCTTTTGGCCTCTTTAGTAAAGGTTGTGGGTTCTTTATCTGAGAACCGTCTGGCGCGCGCCCTCGCCTGCTGAGCCATCCTTCACTGACCATCTTCAGTGCTTTCTGACATGCGTATTCTACACTCCACTCACTCTATCATGGCTCCTTTTTTTTTCTTTCTGAAACTTTTTGTTTATTAGTTTGTTTGTTCAATGTTTTTCTTGCTTGTTCTATTTTGTCATTTTAGAGTTTGTACATTTTGTTTAGGAAAATAATACAATATAAGTAAAGTCAAGTCAATTTTTAAAATAATTAAAGGAATTTACTTAAAGGTATTTACTTTCCTTCTTTTTCCCTTCTTATCAGTTTTCTTTTAAATACATACACATCCCAATGTCATCCTTCTGATTATGCTAATGCCTTTAGCTACAAATATTTGGCATAATTAAATTATAAACTTCTAGAGGGTAGAAATAACAGGGTTACAGTAGGAACAGAGGGCCTGGACTGAGAGTTTCCTTTTCAGCTCTCAGAGTGCTCAGTGTCTGACCTTGGGCAGGGCCCTTCTCTCTGGATCTCAACTTCCTTGTTTATAAAATGAAGGGGTTAGACCAGGTCACCTCTAAAATCCCTCCAGTTCTAAAATTCATTGACTCTCTGACCCACTGTGGGTGCTTAATAAATAACAAGCACGCTCCAAGAGATCCTCAGGAATGAATTGCTTTAGACACTTCGGTCAACAAATGTTTACTTAGTGTTCACCCAGAACGTGATTGCAGTGAGAGAGGAATCAGATTCTAAAGGGAGACTTAGCACTCCCTTGTCCCTGCTACTCTCACCCTCAGTTTTTCACAAGACCAGTAGAAGCTAAAAGCACTGGCAGACAAAAGGAATGTCAGGCACATAGCAGAAAGCAGTGCAAGGGAGGAAGGGAGTTCATCTCCTTCTACCAAAGTAAATCTCATAAGCAGGGGAAAGGGAGGTTTTTTGCTTTTATGTTTGTCTGTTTTATAAGTTAGTGAATCAATGTTTGATATTCACACTCCACATATCAAAAGCAATCTATTTGAGAATGTGTATGAGGCCAGAAAAAATGGTACAAGCCTTTAATCCCAGCATTTGGGAGGTAGAAGACAGAGCTCTGTGAGCTCTAGGCCAGCCTGGTCTATGCAGTGTGTACAAGGCTAGCCATATCTATATAGTGAAACCTTGATTTGAAATAATAATCATAATATGGACAAGGTACTGAGGTATAGCTAGTGATAGTGTACTTAGCTTGTGTACAGCCTTGAGTCAACCTCAAGAGTCCTCCCTCAAATGAAGATATGTGTAATTTCATCACAAACAGTACTGTTGGGAGTGTTATATTTTCTCTTTAAGCCTGTCACTGGTGTTGGGGTGTGGCTCAACAATAGAGCCTTTGCCCAGTAGAAAGAAGGCCCTGTGTCAATCCTAGCAGTATAAAATGTATATTTTATATTTGTTGGTAGAGTGGCTTATAGTATGCAGGAGAGCCTGGGTTTGATCCTCAGTACACATAGACTCAGCACAGTTGCATACACCTGTAATCCTGAGATGTGGAGGTGGAAGGATTAGAAGTTCAAGGTCATTCTCAGCTATATAGCAAGTTTGAAGCCAGCTGGGGTTACATGAGACCCTGTCTCAATAAGAATAATAAGAATAAGAATAATAAGAAGAAGTGTCTTTTAATTATTATGAAAGTTTTCAATTATTCTAATTGGTTTCTGGTCTGAATTGTTTGTACTTTTTCATACAAATAGAGTTCCAAGTTACTGATAGCATCTATTAGAATCTGCCAGTTTATAAGCCATGGAGCCAAAATAAGGATTAAACTATCAACACTGGTTAAAAAGTATATGTGTTCCTCATATGTCCCAAAGGTACAAGAAGAACCTATTTGCTTTCATAAGCAGAAAGAAAGAAGAACAGAACAGAGAGAAGGAGGCAGGGGCCTCCTCAAAGATAATTTTTGCCACACATATGACTTTCTTTCACATCTCTCATGTATTTAAACGTTTGGAGAAAGACTCCAAATCTACTGCTTTGTGTCAGTCATCTAACAGGAGTTTGAAGTACTAAGCACTGTTCTGTGGGATATGCATCTTCACCATTACAAAGGCCAAAGAGAGTTTGTGGTGCAAACAGAGGCTGACATGCTAGAAGTCTTCATGTGCTAGAAGTAACCATCAGGCCTTACTGTGACAAGTCTTTCCCTATTTGCAAATTGTAACTACATTCTCTTTGTCAGCAACCAAGTATGCCTTGTCATTCCAACATACTCAGGAGCGCCATAGTTTATGCACATCCTTATGGATCTAAGAAGGTTGTGACACTTTGGCTGCTTCCTGCTTCTTAATCAGTGTATTGATTTGTTTCCTCCCTAAATGGATATGAACTTAAGTCATCAAAAATAATATTGTAGGCCTGGGATGTTTCTCAGTAGTAGGTCTCTCGAGTAGCGTGCACAGTGACCTGGCATGTTTGAATACCAGCATGGTGAATAGTAAATAAATACATAAATAGATTTTAGCAAGGTCATTGCATATGAGATGGATAGCAAACTCACTAATTCTTTTAGCTTAGAAAGTTAAAAAAAAGAAAAAAGCCAGAGTCTCTTTCAAACTTTGAGGTCCTTCATCTCCAATTTCTTTTACAAGGGGTCCATTTTAAGGGATAGTTTTTAAAGGTATAATCGTAAGAAGAAAAACTCTTCATATATAATGTAATATAATGAAGTTAGATGATTACAGAAATCATTCAAAGATTAATTCTCAACACACGACTCCTGGTGTGGCTTGTTCTGGAAAGTTAAAGCTATATGAAAATGTTTGCCCTTGGATCCAGTCAGATATCACTGTGACTCTGTCAATGTCATCTACAGATAAAGGTCAAGCACCTAAACAGCATTGAATCCTAATCTGACTCTTTCCTTCCATAGCTTGCAGCACGAGATTAGCTTTGAAGCCTTCAGGACAGTCTGCCAACAGGCAGCATCCTGCTCTGCCACCATGATTCTTAAAACCAAGCCACTAAGAAGAACAAGACTGCATAAACTGGTAATCCCAGCTACTTTGGAGGCTGAGGCAGGAAGATTACTTGAGCCCAAGTGTTCAAACCTGATGAACAAAGTAACATCTCATCTAACAAAAAAAAATAGCCACTCATTCGTGCTTTGTTAGACAACCTCTTTACTAGTCAGTTTTCATCATGATAATACCCAAGAGAAACAAGTTAAGAAAAGAAGGTGGGTGGGAGAGATGGCTCAGTGGTTAAGGGCACTGGCTGCTCTTCCAGAGGACTCCAGTTCAATTCCCAGTACCCATATGGCAGCTCACAACTGTCTATAACTCCTGTTCTAGGGGATCTGATACCCTCACACAGACATACATGCAGTCAAAACAACAATGTACGTAACATAAACATAAATAATTTAAAAAGAAAGAAAAGAAGATTTCTTTGGCCAATGGTCTCCGAAGTTCCTGTCCAATGTTCCCTAGATCCCTAGGGCAAGAATATCATGACAGCAAGAGAGTTTGTGTTGGAGGAAGTTGTTTATCTCAGGACAGCCAGCAAGGAGGCAGAAAGAGACATTGTGACTCCTCCTCCTTTGCTCCTCCTAGGCCCTCAGCCTATTGGATGGTGCCAGTCACATCCAGGACATGTTTTCTTCCATTTTTCCAGCCATCCTTAAAAACACTCTCTCAGATCGCCCCAGAAATATGCTTTAGAAATCATTTAGGTGTCTGCCCAGTCAAGTTGACATCGCAGCTTTTCTTTCGAGAAAACTCTGGTGAGAGGATCAAACCTTCTCTACCAACTAGGGCTTTAATGGCATCATTTTCATATGAAAATTCTTTTAATTTGAAGACATTTTCTGTGATGTGATGAACATTAATCCTTGTCTCCTTCTGGGGCCCCTTGACCCTCTGGAGAGCACCTATGTTGATGGAGAGCACATACCTGGATGGTAGAGGAAAAAGGCTTGGTCTATGAAAGCATCTCTCTGTCACCATCTCTCCTTAAAATAATCATGGGCAACTCTCAATGCCTTAGCTCTTCTCCCACCTCATACACATTGGTCACTGATACCTGCAATCTCTAATACCTTCTACTCTCTATGAAACAGGTTCACCAAAACCTCACCGGATGTTGGCAGTCTATAAACCATGAACCCTAAGGTTTGGGGATATAGCTCAGTGGTAGAATGCTTACTTCTTATACACCAGGCCCTATGTTCAGTCCATAGTAACACAAACAAAACCATAAACCCTCTGTCCATTCATCCACTAGCATTTTTTAAAGATGAGGCTTCAGAGACCACTGGTGGAGAACCCTCCCTTTCCTAAGTGCTCTCAGATAGTAGGAGATACTTCCTCAGAACACCTTTGCGGAGAAGCTGAGTTTAATCAAAATGCTACTTTATATGCCAGATGCAGTGGTACACACCTTTAATCCCAGCACTGGGGAGGCAGGTGCAGGTGGATCTCTTGAGTTTGAGGCCAGCCAGGTCTACAGAGTTTCAGGATATCCATGGTTACAAAGGGAAACCCTATTTAAAAAACAAAAACAAAACCCACAAAAATTAAAATAAAATAAATGCTTCTTGCCAGGATTCATTTTAGATTGTTAACTCTCAAGTGTTTCCAAAAAGACAAAGCGTCCTAATCACTACCCCCTTCCCACCCTCTAAAACAGCAAAGAAATGTGGGAGAGTTTTGCTTTCATAGCTTCAAGCATTTGGTTTCTTGAGGCCAATGACTAGAAAATAAAGGCAGCAAGCAACAGGAGTCCTGGGTCAGAGTCCCATGTGAGGGACCTAGAGATGGTTGCAGTGTATCTGTATTACTCTTATAATTTATTTTATTTTGCTAAAATCACAGGTGAAAGGCTTTATAAATATCTTATTAACACTATTTATATTTTATTATTTAAAAAATATACACGGCTGGGTATGGTGGTGTATGCCTTTAATCCCAGCACGCAGCAGGCAGAGGCAGGTGAGTTTGAGGCCAGCCTGGTCTACAAAGTGAGTCCAAGACAACCAGGGCTACACAGGGTAACCCTGTCTTGAAAAAAAAGCACAAAATATTTTTTTAATTGGGGGACTATATCATAAATAGTAGAAAAATGAAAAAAGCTACCCTAAATATCCCCACCCAGGAGCTACAGTCCTCACTCTCTCAGTGCCCAGCAGTGGCCTTGTATGATGAGCACCTGCAAACAGGCAGGTGTAGAAAGAGAACAAAGAAAAGGACTTGTCACTGCATGCCCACAGTCACCTCATTTCCTCAGGCAGGCTGTCAATTGCCACCCAGTTCCATTACAGTCATTTGCTGTCCTCTCACCTCTTCTAGGCATCAAAGAGCAAGTGTGTCTGCTGCCACCATTCAGGGACAGACAAGGATCCTGAGCCCTTTTAAGTGAGACACTGAACACATCCCAGTTATCACAAAGTGATCTTCAGAAAGGGTCCTTGTTCTTGGCTTTTGACTCTGTGCTTTTGAGGAATATTTGTGTGTGAAAATTAATAAAATTGGAGCCTTGCTCCTATTTGGTCTCTACTGCTAACTTCAATGAGAGGGGAGCTGTTTGGAAAGTAATACACGAGCCCAAGGTTCTTTCTGTCACTTAAAATGTTTATCTGAACAGCTATAGTGATACACACATGTAAACCCAGCATTCCAGAGGCTGGAACAAGAGGACCCTGTTTCAAACAAACAAAGCCGTATCATAGTTCAGTGACAGAGCACTTGCCCAGCACTCAGGAAGCCCTCTAGGTTCAAATACCAGCACCACAAAAGGAAAAAAGAGCCTAGTTTGGTGGCCCACACATACCATCTACTCAGGAGGATGAGGCAGGAGGATTGAAAGATCAGGGCTGTCAGGGATACACAGTGAGTTGGAGCCTGTGTGTGGCAACTTAGCTAGACTCTGCTCTGAGAAAAAAAGGGGGTGTCAGGGCTGGGATCTGGCTCAGTGGTAGACACTTGCCTTGCATGTGTGAGACCCTAGGTTTGTGGCTTATGTGCTCTTGCAGGGCTGTATCTTCTGATGGGAAGGTCTGTGATAATGCATGAGGACAGATGTGCTACTTGGAGTAGACCTAAGTCCTCCTTGACTCTCCGAGTTATTACCCACTAGGATTCTTCTACTTGGCTTTAGTATTGTATCCTCTCTGTTGTGGATCATCTGTATTCCCATAATCCCATGACCTGGGGTCCTCCTCATGCTCTTAAAGCCTCACCACGATGGAGCCAAGATGGCGGCACCGGGAAAACAGGGCCTCTGAGCAGCAGGACAGCACTTTCCGTGCAGAGACCAGGAGACTGAACTCTGGGCCCTGAAACTACATCAATCATGTTTCCCAGGTGAGGGTAGGCTCCCACGGTGTGGGAATCAGTTGGGTCCACTCACGGCTACCCAGTCAGAACCCGGAAGAAATCCCGGGTAACGCGGGCTTTGGGTCTCCGGGCTGGAGCCGCAAGCGGGCGGGTCCCAGCCACTTTCCCAGACTGATCCGTGGGCACAAGGGTACCTGAGACTGGGAGTCCCAGTCGCGGGGGGACCCCACGGGGAACCAGGGTTGCAGGTCTGATCGCAGGTCACCCAGTCTCTCCCCGGAAAGTCTCTGCCGCCATCACAGCCGAGCTCCTACCGCGCGCAGAGAGCTTTGCGCTCAGCTCAGCGGTACAGACAAGCTGTGCGCCCCAGTACAACAGGGACTGGGAACCCCTGTCCAGAGAGGACCCCACAGAGAAGGAAGAAACCGTGCTGCTGGGGTCACCTAGGGAAAGTCTAGCAGACTGCAGATTGCAAACAGACAGAACTGAGTGCCCCAAGACACCAGAGCAGTACTCAACCGCCACAGATTACCGCAGCTGATCACTAAATTTACAGCAAGAAACCCAGAAGGAGGGCAGCTTCCCCCAGGACTTCTCCCGGTGAGAGGAGAGCCCTCTTGACTAATCAGGACCACAGTTACCACCCAGGTCTCTAGGCCTGAGGTGAGCTGTAGCAACTCCTGAAAAACGGCGGACATCCAGGGACTATACCCAAAAAGCTGGGAAGGCTTCCTTCAGGAAAAAACATCTTCCTGCCAAAGGGATTCTCTCCACTACAAGAGTCCAGGAACAACCAGAAACTAAATTCAAACAACTAAGATAGCCCAATGGGTAGAGGACAGCGTAAAAGTTCAACCAACAAAAGCCAGAGCATTATGGCATCTCCAGAACCCAGTTATCCAGGGGCAAATAGCCCTAGACACCCCAGCATAAATGAAATTCAAGGAGACGACCTAACATCTATGCTCAAGAAGATGATAACAGAGGAAACAAATAAAATACGAAAAGAAATAGAAGAAGCTGAAGCCAAAAAGTATGTGGCCTTTAGAGAGGAAATGCTTAAATCACTGAATGAAATAAAAGAAACAGTGGATTGTTCAAACAAACAGCTGAAGGAATTGACGGAAAAACATGAAAATACAGTCAGACAGGGGAAGGAAACCAACAAAATAGCTCAAGACCTGAAGATAGAATTGGAAAAATTAAAAAAAAACACAAATGGAAGAAATTGTGGAGAGAAAGAACTTAGGGAAGAAAGCAGGAACTACAGAGGTTAGCATAATCAATAGGCTACAAGAAATGGAAGAAAGAATCTCAGGTGTGGAAGATACAATGGAAGAAATAGATGTATCTGTCAAAGAAAATGATAAATCTAAAAAATTCCTGACACAGACCGTCCAAGAAATTCAAGACAACATAAAAAGACAAAACCTAAGAATAATAGGAATAGAGGAAAAAGAAGATTCCCTGCACCAAGGCCCAGAAAATATTTTCAACAAAATCATTGAAGAAAATTTCCCCAACTTAAAGGAGAGGCCAATAAGAATACAAGAGGCCTATAGAACACCCAATAAATTAGACCAGAAAAGAAAATCCTCCCGCCACATAATAATCAAAACTGTAAGTATACAGAACAAAGAAAAAATACTAAAAGCTGCAAGAGAAAAAGGCCAAGTAACATATAATGGCAAACCCATTAGAATCAAACCTGACTTTTCAACAGAGACTATGAAAGCCAGAAGGGCCTGGACAGATATCATGCAGACCCTAAGAGAACACAGATGTCAGCCCAGGCTACTATACCCTGCAAAACTCTCAGTCCTCATAGACGGAGAAAACAAGATATTCAATGACAAAAACAAATTTCAACAATACCTACAAACAAATCCAGCATTATAGAAGACACTGGAAGGGAAAATACAACCCAAGAAAGCTAGCTACATTCAAGAAAACACAGGAAATAAATAACCTCACTTCAGTAAAACAAAAAACAACCAGGCACACAACCGTATGACCACAGCCAACATCAAAGTCAAAGGATTTAACAGCCACTGGTCATTACTCTCTCTCAATATCAATGGACTTAATTTTCCAATAAAAAGACACAGACTAACAGAATGGATGCGTAAACAAAACCCAGCCATCTGTTGTATACAAGAAACACACCTAAGTCACAAAGATAGACATTACCTGAGGGTAAAGGGATGGAAGACGGCTTTTCAAGCAAATGGACACAAGAAGCAAGCAGGAGTAGCCATTCTAATATCTGATAAAATAGTCTTTCAACCAAAATTAATCAAAAGAGATGGGGAAGGACACTTCATACTCATCAAGGGAAAATTCCACCAAGAAGACATCACAATCCTGAACATCTATGCCCCAAATACAAGGGCACCCACATTTGTGAAAGAAACATTGATAAAACTTAAACCACATATAGATCCCCACACACTAATAGTGGGAGACTTCAACACCCCACTCTCAACAAAGGACAGGTCAACAAAACAGAAATTAAACAAAGAAACAACAGAGACCTCTAACAGAGGTCATGAATCAAATGGACCTAACAGACATTTACAGAACCTTACACCCAAACACAAAAGAATTTACCTTCTTCTCAGCACCTCATGGAACCTTCTCCAAAATAGACCACATAGTTGGTCACAAAGCAAGCCTCAACAAATACAGGAAGATTGAAATAATCCCTTGTATCCTGTCGGATCACCATGGAATAAAGCTGGACCTCAGTAACAAAAGAAATAGCAAAAAGCCTACACATACATGGAAACTGAACAACTTGCTACTAAAAGACAGCTGGGTCAGGGAAGAAATAAAGAAAGAAATTAAAATCTTCCTAGAACTCAATGAAAATGAAGACACAACATACCCAAACTTGTGGGACACAATGAAAGCAGTGCTAAGAGGAAAGTTCATAGCACTAAGTGCCTTCAAGAAGAAATTTGAGACAGCACATTCAAGCAACTTAATGGCTCACTTAAAAACCCTAGAAAAAGAAGAAGCAGACACACCAAAAAGGAGCAGACGGCTGGAAATAATCAAACTCAGGGCTGAAATCAATCAATTAGAAACAAATAAAACAATTCAAAGAATCAATGAAACCAAGAGCTGGTTCTTTGAGAAAATCAACAAGATAGACAAACCCTTAGCCAAGCTACCTAAAAGGCAGCGAGACACCATCCAAATCAACAAAATCAGAAATGAAAAGGGGGACATAACTACAGACACTGAGGAAATCCAAGCAATCATTAGGACTTACTTCAAAAGTCTATACGGAACAAAATTTGAAAATTTAAATGAAATGGACAATTTTCTTGATCGATTCCACTTACCAAAGCTAAATCAGGACCAGGTAAATCAATTAAATAGTCCTATATCCCCCAAGGAAATAGAAGCAGTCATCGAAAGTCTCCCATCCAAAAAAAGCCCAGGACCTGATGGTTTCAGCGCAGAATTCTACCAAACATTCAAAAAAGAGCTAACACCAATTCTCTTCAAACTATTCCACAAAATAGAAACAGAAGGAACATTACCAAACTCATTCTATGAAGCCACAGTCACCTTAGTACCTAAACCTCACAAAGACTCAACAAAGAAAGAGAATTTCAGGCCAATCTCCCTTATGAACATTGATGCAAAAATACTCAACAAAATACTCGCAAACCGAATACAAGAACACATCAAAGATATCATCCACCATGACCAAGTAGGCTTCATCCCAGGTATGCAGGGATGGTTCAATATACGGAAATCCATCAATGTGATCCACCATATTAACAAATTGAAAGAAAAAAACCACATGATAGTCTCCCTAGATGCTGAAAAAGCCTTTGACAAAATCCAACATCCATTCATGTTTAAAGTATTGGAGAGATCAGGGATACAAGGCACATATCTAAACATAGTAAAGGCGATATACAGCAAACCTATAGCCAACATCAAACTGAACGGAGAGAAACTTAAAGCAATCCCACTGAAATCAGGGACAAGACAAGGCTGCCCACTCTCTCCATATCTCTTCAACATAGTTCTGGAAGTCCTTGCTAGAGCAATAAGACAGTTGAAGGAGATCAAGGGGATACAAATTGGAAAGGAAGAAGTCAAATTATCACTATTTGCAGATGATATGATAGTATATGTGAGTGACCCCAAAAACTCTACCAGGGAACTCCTACAGCTGATAAACACCTTCAGCAAAGTGGCCGGATACAAAATTAACTCAAAAAAAATCAGTAGCACTCCTGAATATAAAAGACAAAAGGGCTGAGAAAGAAATTAGGGAAACAACACCCTTCACAATAGCCACAAATGACATAAGGTACCTCGGAGTAACCCTAACCAAGGAAGTCAAAGACTTGTATGAAAAAAATTTCAAATCTCTGAAGAAAGAACTAGAAGAAGATATGAGAAGATGGAAAGATCTCCCATGCTCATGGCTTAGTAGGATTAACATAGTAAAAATGGCCATCTTACCAAAAGCATTCTACAGATTCAATGCAATGCCTATCAAATTACCAACACAATTCTTTACAGACCTGGAAAGAAAAATTCTCAACTTCATATGGAATAACAAGAAACCCAGAATTGCTAAAACAATCCTCTACAATAAAAGATCTTCTGGAGGTATCTCCATCCCTGATCTTAAGTTGTACTATAGAGCAACAGTTTTAAAAACTGCATGGTACTGGCATAGAAACAGAATGGTGGATCAATGGAACTGAACAGAGGACCCAGAAATAAACCCACACACTTATGGACACCTGATATTTGACAAAGACGCCAAAACCATACAATGGAAAAAAGATAGCATCTTCAACAAATGGTGCTGGTCCAACTGGATGTCTACATGTAGAAAAATGAAAATAGATCCATACTTATCACCCTGCACAAAACTGAAGTCCAAGTGGATCAAAGACCTCAACATAAAACCAGACACATTAAATCGGCTTGAAATAAAAGTGGGGAATACCCTAGAACTCATTGGTACAGGGGAAAACTTCCTGAACAGAACTCCAACAGCACAGGCTCTAAGAGCAACAATCAATAAATGGGACCACATAAAACTGAAGAGGTTCTGCAAAGCAAAGGACACCGTCATCAAAACAAAGCGACCTCCTACAGATTGGGAAAGAATCTTCACCAACCCTTTATCTGACAGAGGACTCATATCAAGTATAAAGAAGCTGAAAAGCAGCAAACCAAGTAACCCACTTCAAAAATGGGGAACAGAGCTAAACAGAGAATTCTCTGTAGAGGAAAACCGAATGGCAGAGAAGCACTTAAAGAAATGCTCAACCTCACTAGCCATTAGGGAAATGCAAATCAAAACAACCCTGAGATTTCACCTTACACCCATGAGAATGGCCAAGATCAAAAACTCAAGTGACAGCACATGCTGGAGAGGTTGTGAAGAAAGAGGAACCCTTCTCCACTGCTGGTGGGAATGTAAACTGGTACAACCACTCTGGAAATCAATCTGGCATTTTCTCAGACAACTAGGAATAGTGCTTCCCCAAGATCCAGCCATACCACTCCTAGGCATATATGCAAAAGAGGCTCAAGCACACAAAAAGGAAATTTGCTCAACCATGTTTGTAGCAGCTTTATTTGTAATAGCCAGAAGCTGGAAACAACCCAGATGCCCCTCAACTGAAGAATGGATGCAGAAAATGTGGTACATCCACACAATGGAATATTACTCAGCAATGAAAAATAAGGAAATCATGAAATTTGCAGGTAAATGGTGGGATCTGGAAAGGATCATCCTGAGTGAGTTGTCCCAGAAGCAAAAAGACACACATGGAATATACTCACTCATATAGACATACAAAATAGGACAAACCCACTAAAACCTGTGCATCTAAAGAAACTAAGCAAGAGAGAGGACCCTAACTAAAATGTCCAATCCCCATCCGGAAAGGCAAAGAGGATGGACATCAGAAGAAGAAGAAAACAGGAAACCACCTAGGAACCTACCACAGAGGGCCTCTGAAAGCCTCTGCCCTACAGACTATCAAAGCAGATGCTAAGCCTGATGGGCAACTGTTGGGCAGAGTGAATGGAATTTTAGGTAAGAACTGGGAAATAGTAAGAGCTGGAGAGGACAGGGTCTCCACAAGGAGAGCAACAGAACAAGAAAATTTGAACACAGGGAACTTCCCAGAGACTCATACTCCAACCAAGGACTATTCATAGAGATAACCCAGAACCCCTGCACAGATGTAGCCCAGGGCAGTTCAGAGTCCAATTGGGTTACATAGTAATGTGAAGAGGGACTACCTCTGACATGAACTGACTGGCCTGCTCTTTAGTCACCTCCTCCTGAGGGGGAGCAGCCTTACCAGGCCATACTAGAGGACAATGCAGCCACTTTTGATGTGAACTGATGGACTAAGATCAGAAAGGAGAGGAGAACCTCCCCTATCAGTGGACTTGGGGAGTGGCATGCATGCAGAGGGAGGAGGGAGGGTGGGATTGGGAGGGGAGGGAGGGGCTTATGGGGGGATGCAGAATGAATAAAGTGTAATTGATGAAAAATTCTAAAAAAAAAAGCCTCACCACACTTCAGGCCTTATTTTCCTATTCCTCTCTAGTTTTTTAAGCTGCCAATTCATTCCCTTTCTGTCTCTGTCTTTCTCCTGTTGTTTCTTCCTTGTTCCCTTCCATTGCTTCCTCCTGTTCCTTTTTCTAACATGGATATTATTTCTGGCCTTCTAATTTCCCACTTTTCATCATTTATGGAAGAGCACATTGCTAACTATTGCTAACCAAGTTGGTCATTTTTTGTTCACACAGGCTTACACAGGCGCCTCACTCAAAACTGCCAGTGTAAACCAGGTTCTGGTAAGACCATAAATTGCAGAGAGCCTGCCCTGAAAATAAACACTCACTTCCTCCTGGGAAGGGCCATTTAGTACTACGAAGAACACTTTTTTTGAAGAGCAAACTATTTCTATACTAATGAGCTGTAAGAAAGTGGTTCATGTTCAACCAACAAATGCTCTGAACTGCACAGGGGCTGGCTGTGTGGAAGGCAGTGAGTTGATGAAACCTCTCCCAGGCTTGGACCTGGAGAAGACACAGAAGCCAATGGATAGGAAAAGAAAAAAAAAAAAAAAAGCTTCAATGGCACACCCTTCACCACCTTCGACCTCCTTCCGTACTATATTTTTCTTTATGTCACTTGTCACCTTTCGATATGCCCATTGGTTTAACACACACACACACACACACACACACACACACCTGCACTGATGCAAGCTTACGAAGGAGTCCTTTTCTGTCTTAACCACTGCTTAATCTCCAGTACCCTAACACTGAGGTACATCAAGTTCTCAAACACTGTGTATGGGTATGCTATGAAATAATGGAAATTATCTGACCTGTTGGTCAGAGTGTGTGAGTAGGATATAAAAACCTAACCTAGAGATAAATGATAGGTTTAGCTTGATGTGAACGAAATAAAAGAAACTCAAAACGGTAGAGCCACATATGTTGCCAAGCAGGAGAAATTTTATCTTCTCCACCTCTAAAGCTTTCAAGATAGGCTACGTGGAGTCTACACGGGAGGCTGAGGTAAAAGATTTCTGTGAATTCTAGGCCAGCATGAGCTACACAGCAAATCCCAGGCCAATCATAACTATATGTAATGACCTTGTCTCAACAAAGCACATGGAGATGGTTCAGAAGGTAAAACACTTGTGGCCAAGCCTAATGATGCCTGTGACCTATACAGTGGAAAGAGAGAACCAACTAACAGAAGTCATCCTCTGAGCTCCACAGTTGTGTTGTCCACAATCACATGTGCTCACACTCATACACAAAATAAATACAATATACCACAAATTAAAAATGAACAAAAAACTGAAACAAAATCGTATCATATTGCTTGTTCTCTTGGGTTGATCTGGGAAGGGAACACACAGCATGCCCAGTGCCTCAGGACAGGAAAGGAAGTCTGTCTAGACAGAGGTGGTCAGGACAGCCTTAAGGGCTGAGTGTGGGCGTGGGCTTTGGCTCTCTTCTCTAGCTCTGCTAAATGACCTTCAACATGTGAACTTCCTTCTCTGAGCCCTGCCTTCTCAAAAGATGCTAATACAGAGCTATGAAGTTGTCCAAAAGTTGAAATGAGAAAAGGCAGTGTTCAACACAGTTCATCTACCCAGCTCAGGAAAACAAAACAGCTCTCAGAATCAAGGCTCAAGGACAAAGATCAGAACTTATACTTCTGTCCTTCCAATTGCTAAAAACAGGCGCCTTCTACAGCTCCACAGCTTAGTGTGTATGCATTTATCAGATTGGTAAACCCCATGCCTTTTATTCCTACACAAAGTAATACTGAACTGAACACACGTTAGATGCCAGTAAACAATTCCCTCCCCCATTCTCAGCTGTCCATATCTTGCAGGGATTTAAAACAAAGAGAAAACACACCACACTTTTCCCTTCTACTACTAGGAGTCCAGCCCATTTCCTTCCATAAGATGTAGTGACCTAGAAGACTAAGTCATTAGCTGACTGTCCTTCCTCTCCACCTCACTCATCTATAGCCCTCCATTAATTCTTAGCAGAAACATTCAGACAAATTTACAAGCTGCTAAAGCCATCTACTTAATGCATCTCTTTCCTGCCACACAAATACATTTTCAAGTATATGAAACAAACACCTTTTCTCTAGGGTAGAGGAAAGGAACAAAAAGACACACAATAGAACAGAAGAAACAAGGTGCCAGGTGGCAGAACAGTGCAGGATCTGCTGGGCATGAATGGACTTCCTGGGGCCTGAGTAAAGACATGTGAGGATTGGTCAAGGAAGGGAATGGGTTTCCAAGGCTTCATGGACGTCCAGGTCTTCAGTTTCCCTGTTTGGCCAGCTTGAGCCCTAGATAAAATTTGGGATCCTTAAGACTAATTCTGAGACTCTAGCTGTTTTTTTCTTTTTGGGGGGAGGGGTCTTCTATTTGAGTCATTGATTATTTACTGCTCTAGAGGTGGCAGGACCTGGAAGAATTGAGCTGACAAATGAGGCAGACCGAAGCCTCATGCACTAGCCAACTTTTTCCATAGCGTGCCACTCTGAGGGTTGAGAAGAGCACATGAGGAAAGCATGCAGTCACAAGCAGCACAGGGAGCAGGCAAGTTGCACCTGACAGGAAGCTGCACATGACAGAAACATGTTTTTCCACAGAGGCATTTAAATGAATAACAATAGCCAGTTGTGATAAATAATCTGAAGTAAGCTCACTCCTGTCATCTACACCTGAAAAGGCACTAAAACACACTCCAAAAACAATTCCATGTTTGGAAGAAACTAAGGCCATGAGACTCTTGTCTTGTTTTCTTGGAGTTTTCTCCCAAGCACTCAGAATTCTCACACAACTCCATTCTTGGACATGTTGGGACAGCTGCTGTCACCTTAGGTAAGCCTGGACCTGGTGCTTCTGTTCCTGTTAAGACTTACATGTACTGGGCCTACAAGATGAATCAGCAGGTAAAGGAGCTTGCTGCACAGCCTGAATCCAGTATCCAGAACCTTTGTGATAGGAGAGCACCCACTTCTGCCACTTGTCCTTAGACTTCCACATGTACACTATCCTGCTCCACACAAGATAGACAGACCAGATTAGATAGATAGATAATTAATTTAAGAAATAATTATGTAGTTTGGAAAAGAATACCTTTAGATACAGACATAACAACCCAGAGCAGGGTATGATTTTCCCCCCATGCAGTGCTGGAGAATCTACTCAGAACTTCAACATAATAGGCAAGTGTTCTACCACTGAGCTGCATCCCCAGCCCAAGATAACTAACATTTTTAATTCCTCAGAAATCCTTATCAAAGTACACCTAAGTCTTTTTAAGTCAAAAGACACACTCCCATCCTGAAAAACCGCTGTTGATTTCTGTCAAGGTCAATTCATCTGACTACCCTTGACCTTTGGCTACATGGGACCACACAGAAGGTATTCATCTGTATGAGGCTCTTTTTCCTGTCTCTCCCAATGCTACACCTGTGAGAGCCACTCAAGTTGCTCTATATAAAAGTAGTTCTCTCTTATTACCATATAGTATCCTATAGTATGAATGGTTTATCTCTTCCTAGTTGTTGACATTTGGGTGGTTTCCAGCTTGAGACTGCTATGAATATTTGTTAGATGTCTCTGGGTAGTTGTACCCATGTACGTCTTTTGGTCTTAGGGGAATTCCTCATTTATAAACAAGACCCACATTCAGCTTTTACTGGTATAGGTGAACAGGTTTTTAAAGTGTTTGCATTATTTTGTACTCGTATCACAAGTGCTCTGTAGATGCACTATAGATAGATGTAGTCTGTCCACAGTAGATGTACTGTACATCACTGCCTCCATCCTATCTCAAAGGGGAGAGACTAAGCTTTAGTTGTAAAAGCTTTCCCTTGATCACTCAGCATACTTAGCCCTTGTATGTTAGCTAAGGTTCTACCAATTACTAATGATAGCTGGTACCTGAGGGTCTCTCTGTCTGGACTAGCCTGTCACTATTCCAAGGGTTGGTCTCCTCTGGCCATTCAGGTCTCAGGCAGGGTGCCCCTAAACTCCCTAAATTAGCATACCTCCAAATTCTGTCACTCACTAAGTCCGCACTCTTTCTAGAACTTGCCTTATTCATTCGTCAGTTTATCTGTTACTCATTAGAAAAGGGCCTGGGAGAACTGAGCCCTTATTTGCTACAGAATTCACTACTGAATACTAAACAGTGTCTGGATGCCCTGGGACAGTGTGGTAACCAGGCTGCAAGAATCCCTCATGATTCTTCGGTTTCTTATAATCACACCTGTCCTACACTCTATAGAACTGTCCTGTAAAATCAGTGAAATACTTCAGAAGTGACAGGGTGCAATATCCAAGATGCAGTAATAAAAATATCAAGCTCGGGGAGCGGGGAGATGGCTCAGCAGTTAAGAGCACGTATTGCTTTTGCAGAGGACTGGGATTAGATTCTCAGAGCCTATAAGGGGCCCATGACTGACTGTAACTCCCGACCCAGGGGATCTGATGCCCCCTTTCTGACCTCCACACGTACCAGGCACCCACATGATGCACAAACATACATCCAGGCAAAGCACTCATACACATAAAATAATAAAATAAATCTTTTTTTTTTTTTTTAAGTCAGGTTTTGCCTTGCTTCCTTGTGGATCATCTGCTGTGAGAAGAGCCACATGGTAAGGACTTCCAAGTGGCCTTAGAAAAACAGTGTCCTGAGACAAGGAGCAGAGGTCTTCTACTGTCTTCACTCCTCTTCTGTGTGAGGCCCTACCGGGGGCCCAGAGCCCAGCCCCACTCACGGCTTCAGATGACTGACTGCATCTTGACTGACATTCAGTGATGGCAACCTTGTGACAGAGATTGAGCCAGAACCAACCAGCTGACCTGCTTCCACGTCCCTGACCCATAGAAACTATGAAGAAAATTCATGTTGACTATGGGCCAGAGCTGGGGGTACTTACAGATTCAGTCATACACAGTCACATTTTCAAAATAGGAAGCTGAGCTTGGTGGCACACACCTTTAATCCCAGCTCTCAGGAAGCAAGAGGCAGGTGGATCTCTGTGAGTTCAAGGCCAGCCTGGTCTACAAAGTTCAGGACAAGAATTCACCACAGGGCCACACAGAGAAACCCTCTGTTGAAACACCAAAAAACAAAAACAAAACAAAACATTAACATTGAGTAAATACTGGTGAAACAAGTAGGTAAGGAAGTGAGTGAATAAAATACAGCCTCCACAACCTCAGCTTTAGCCTGCTTGGATGGTTGGGCTACAAGGCTCTGTCCCTCAAGCTCCATCTGAGGCTAAGGGTCACGTAGGGTTCTACCTGTGATGCTGTTTTTATTCTGGGCCACATAATCACTCTTTTGGGCACAGTTTAATTCACTGGTAAAGGATGTTAAGCTCTCCCCTTCCCACATGCCCACTTGCCACCCTCCTCACCCCCTCACCTTCACCCTACTCCCACCCCTCTCCATTTCCCGAATGCCAGGAGCACCCCCTCTCCCTCTAGCAGAGTTGTTATAAGGATAATTGCTTCCAGACAGTGTCACACGTCTGATAGGGCACAAAATCACCCTTGCTCAAGAACCACAGCTTTGATCTCTTCACTAAAAATTGATTAGAGGGACTCTTCTTGGGTCCAAAGATGGAACAAAAACTTTAATAATGTTCATAAAATATATAATTAAAAATTCAAGCAGTGAATGAATATTTTAAATGTACTTAATTATGCAAAGTACACCTATATATAGCATAATACTTTAAGATATCTCTGCCCACCCCTCACCCCCACCCCGCTGGGAATTAAACTCATGGTTCCCTGTATGCTGGGTGAGCACTATACAGAGCTACATTTGCCCCTGACTATATAGGCCATCTCTTCTCCTGCTCAACTGCTGTGCATGTCTCTACTTTGAAAAAATATCTGTTAAGGGGTTGGTCATAGGGCTCAGTTGTAGAGTATTTCCCTAGCTGGCATACAGGAAGTCCTGAGTTTGAGTGACATGTGCCTGTAACCTCACACTCAGGAGACTTAGGCAGTTCCAGTCACTTGGACAATCACAAATTAAAGCTCATCCTCAGCTACAAAGTGAGTTCAAGGCCATTGGATTCATGAGATTCTGACTAAAGAGGGGGGGGGGAAACTTGGGCTTTTAGTCCATATTTAAATAAGGTTGTTCTCTTAGTACCAAGTGTGTTTTTGTTTTGTTTTGTCTACTGGTTTTTTCAAGACAGGGTTTCTCAGTGTATCCTGGCTGTCCTGGAATTCACTCTGTAGACCACGTTGGCCTTGAACTCAGAGAGATACACGTGCCTCTGCCACCACCACCCAGCTTCTTACTCCAAGTTTTTTAAGTGTTATATTTTGGGTTATGTTACATTTGAATAATTACACATGGCTTTTCTTTTCATTCTACTAATAGCACCATTCCATTCATGGAGCACACATGTTCAGTTTTAGTGACCCTTCATTGCTCAGCCCCCAAACCTTTATGTTGCGTTTCATGTTCTCTTCTAAGATGTTTGTGGTTTTACATTTTGTATTTTTTATCTGTAATCCACTTTGAGTTCATTTTAATGAAACATGGAAAGCCTATATTGTCTGTGTTCTTTTTTTCTTTTTTTTTTCTTGGCAGAAGAATGAACAATTAAAAAAAATGCCCTGTGTGGAAAACTGTCTTCTCTCCAAAGTCTTTTCTTTCTTCTTTCTTTCTCTTTCTTTCTTTCTTTCTTTCTTTCTTTCTTTCTTTCTTTCTTTTTCTTTCCTTCTGTCTTTTGTTTTTCTTTTTCTTTTGTAATTTGTTTAGTTAATTCATCTCCTCTCACAAGCAGAGGGATGGAAGATCCATACAATAGTCATTATTTGATTCAAGGGAAGACAAACAATGACACATATAACATTACACAGAGTAATAGTACCAACCAGGGCTGCCTGGGTGAAGGTCCAGGTCCTTTTCACTCATCTTTATAACCAGTCAGAAGTGGGTTCACATGAGGGTTATGCAGGAGGATGTGGTTACCGTCTCCCCTGGAAAAGGACTTGATGTAGAGACCCAGGTAAGAGACAAACCTGAGTCTCTCCTACTCTCCACATTGCAACTTCAGGAAACACTGAGCAAGCTCATTCCACTTTAAGCAGTGCCATCATGAAGAAATACTAAGGTGAAAATTTGAATTTAAATGTAAAAGAATTCTCTGCAAAGCAAGTAATTCTCTTTTATTCTATTCTCTTCTATCCTCATCTTATTCACATTATACCCAAGCATTGCATCAGGCCTCCTGAGCTACTGGAATAATTGTAGGCAGCAATGACTAACAGCAATAGGCCCACCCATGGGGGAGTGGCTGGATGAACCAGTGAAAAAGTAGAGACAGCAGATAGCAGGGCTCTTCTGTGACTAAGCAAAATGAGAAATCCACTTCCTGTCATCCATCTTTTTGGAACTGCATAGAAGAGAGCTAAACGATGCAGAAAAAAATATATTATTTTAAGAAAAAATTCCTTTGGCTACTTTGACTATACTGACGTATTTTTAGAAAGCTATGAAAGTGCAGCAAATGATCCTTCCATTAAAATTAGAGATGTGTTCATTGCTTGGGTAAAACAGCCAAGAAAGTGCAGAGGTAAGACAGGTACTCATGGGCTTACTGAAGTTCCTGCACAGCTGGCTGTGGTGGTGCAGGCCTGTAAACCTTAGTACTTAGGAGGCTGAGCCAGGAGGATCATGGGTTTCAGATCAGATCTGCTTAGACTACATAAGGAAAAGCAGACTCGAAAAATAAAATTAAACAAGCTACTATAATAATAATTTTTAGAGGCTATGGCTTATTTTTGGCCTACTTTTATGAGGAAGAAATGACAGTATTATTGTTTTCAAATTCACAGGACATTGTGTTAAAGGAAGTGGCATCTCAGGCCCCAGTGGAGAATAAAGTTTACTGCAAGAACATGCCTGGGAGCAAACAACACACCTGTTCTGCTTCTAGGCCCCACTGCTGTCAGGATAGCTCAGTGCAGCAGGAAAGAAAGACAGCAGCCTAAGCATGCATCAAGAATACAGCCTCAACATGCTTGCCTCTCATTTGTGTTGGCATCTTTCAAAGCATGTTGAGCCTCATCATCATCCCCATTAAAAGACAGCTCTCTATCAGCTCACCTTCAGGCTGCTTTGGGGGCCTGTGTCTATGGATTCCTTGGCAAGGCCTCTCAGCTGCAGCTGAGGACAGTTGTTAGTCTCTCCTCCAAGAGGCTCAAGCCAAGGCAATTTACAGAAGCTACTTGGTCTGCTTTCAGTAAAGGCGGCAGTGGTCCATGGTGGGAGTGAGCTCTGTTTCAGCCAGGCTGCCCTGGCTGACGGTGATTCTCTTAGTTTAAGGCTGTATATCAGCCCAATCAGCAAGACTTGTCAAGACTTCTCTAAAATCACTCTCCAATTCTTCCCTTTCTCTGTCTTTGGGCAGCCACAGACATGCCTTACTCGGAAACCTCTTCAAGACCTGACTTGCTGTCTAGCTGTAGGAGAGGCAAGAGCCTCCAGCTCTTGGCTTCTTTAGGGTCCTCAACTTTTGAGCCTGGGTCACTGTCTTGGTCAGTCTTCTGTTGCTATAACTTAACTCTACAGGCTGGATAATGTATAAATTAAAAAAATTTGCTCAACTCATGGTTCTGAAGGCTGGGAGGTCCAACGTCAAGGTGCCACATCCTATGAGAGCCTCCTTGCTGATGAGGTGGGGCAAGGCAACAGAATGCAGCAGGGGTGTGTATAAGAGGTGGAGCTAAACTGGCTTCTGTAGAAGACTAGGTCTGGTGACTAACCCTGAATCAGACCCTCACGACTGAATCACTCCAAAGGCCCCACCAACCTAGCCTCTTAAGCCTTGGAATGTGGGCCTGGGTGGGGATATTTAAGCTATAACAGTCACATTCTTCTTGGGGAGACCCACAGTGACTGAACAGGACAGTGTGCAAAGGCCCAGCCATCCTCATTTATGGCAGGACACATATAAAGTCTCTTGTGTGAGCAGAGCACCTTGGGTCAGGTCTGCTGTGGCTCATGAGGGTAAGAACACCTGGTGGCTGTCTGCCTGGTGGGGTGGCAATCTGCTTTCTTAAGTTTTCCTCCCCAGGAAATATTTCCACCCTCTTCTCTGATCCTGCCCTTGGGAACCTAACCTTCCCAAAGGGAACCCTCCCTACCTGCCGCCCTTCCCTGAGGGGCTGTCAGAGACCCTGTAAAGACTGCTGATTAGGGGCATCAAGTTCCTTGGGGTAAATTTGATCTTCTTTGGCATGATATCTCCAACCAGCAACCAGCAGTCCAGAAAAGAGCAACAAACAACAGCAGGAGCTGCAGGAGCAGAAGCAGCAGGGGGAGCAGCAGCTACCATACCTCTCAGGGCTCTGGCATTTATATAACCTCTCAAGAGTCCCCAGAATTCCAAATGTCATACACTTGAAGAAACTAGCTGCAGCTGGCAAAATCATGCCCCTGGTGGAGCACAAGGCAAATCATAGTTGCTGGGAAAATTTGAAGCAGCCCCATATCCCACACCTGGGATTAAAACAAAAACATATTCCCATATTATTTCTGTGTTGTTGTTGTTTACAGCAGCAGCAACAACAAAAACCCAAAGTTCTCACTACATGTGTTAGAATCTGCATTCTGGGGGTGCAGTTATGAGAAACAATGCAGTAAGACAGACACAATGCCTGGCTTTCAGGGGCTCCTCATGCATGGAAGCTGTGGGTGCAGCAGTACACTGAAGGCCTTCCTTACACTGGGATTATTCATGTCCAACCAGTCATGCTCAGGAGTCCTCACACATAAATGCGAGAGAGAGAGAGAGAGAGAGAGAGAGAGAGAGAGAGAGAGAAACAAGTTTCTATTGTGCTTATTATGGGATCTGTGCTTTCTCCCCTTGAGTTTTAGTCTTTTTAGTCTCCCCAATGACTAACAGAATTTCATTAAACTGACATTATTCTATGTGGAAGATCAGGCCTTATGGAGTCTCAGCTCTCACTCCTGCCTCTTGGGTAGGAGCCTGGAGTTAGAATTCAAGGGCCCACTCCCACCATGCTAGAGACCACTCTGCCAACACACCAGGAACTGAAGCCAACTCCAGGGTTCTAGCCTAGCCCATCACCACTGTTCAGTTTTGGTTCTGTTGCTGTGATCAGATACCTCAGAGCCATGTAGGGGTCCAGTACACCAAGGCAGGATGATCACAGGGTTTTCAGACAAGAGGCACAGAACACATCAGTGCTTGCTCAGCCGGATTTCACATTTATTCAGCCCAGGATCCCAAGCCCAGGGAGTAGTTCAGTCCATCATGACTGCTTGGTCTTCTCACATCAGTTAGCATAACTATGATATTCCTCACAAAAATTCTTTAAAACTTTTTATTGATTCTTTGTGAATTTCGTATCATGTATCCCAATCCCACTCATCTCCCTTCCCCTTCCTATCTGCCCTTGCAACCTCCTCCCCTAAAGAAAATAAAATAAGATAGGATTAAAAATAAAACAAAACAAAACTTGCTGTGGAAGTTTTAGTGTGTCACAGTGTGTCCCACAGTCCCTTTATCCACACATCTTTATTTGCAAATGTTCACTGTAATGAGTCACTAGTCTGTTTCGAGGCCTCTAGCTTATGCTACCGTATCAATACATTGGGACACCTCAGATATCTTGTTACTCTGTGTTATGGAGACCCTGCAGCTTTGGATCTGAAGGATTGGCCCTTTACATACTCCAACAGTTTATAGATGGGGTGGGCCAGCTCAAAGCCCTGGATCTGAGCCTGGTTGGTAGCTGAGTTGGTTAGTCTGCTAGGCCTTTTGCACCCACACCACCAGGGCAAGCTCTTCAGCACTGGTCATCCAAAGCCACAGCCAGCAAGGGGCAGAGTGAGCTCTACCAATCTCATGCCCCTGGAATCAGCTCACAAGCACCCACACCAGCAGGGTCAGCACAATTTTGCTGCCCAGGTGAGGTGCAGGGCCCATTCTGAGCGTTGCAGCAGGCAAGGGGCTGGAACACCTTTCCTGCTCTTACAACCTTGGGGCTGGCTCACCTGCAACCCTCCGACCCCTCCCAACCAGGGCCAGCTCTATTGTGCTGCTGAGGCGAGGAGCAGGGCCCACTTTCCTGACTGAAGCAGCAGTAGAGGGTCAGGGACAGCTCTCCTGCTCTCATGACCCTAGGGCCAGCTTTCCCACAGGTGGCAAAGAGGGGCATCTCTCCCTCATCATTGCCGCCACAGGACAGACAAGTGGCAGGGCCGACTCTCCTGTGCTCATGCTCTCAGGGGACAATTCACCTGAAACCCCTACAACCAGTATCTGTTCTCCCAGGTGCTATAGCTGTTGAGGGGCAGGACCAGCTCGCCTGTGCTCATGCCTTTGGGGCCAGCTCTCCCATTATGCCCAGGTTAAGAGGTGGGGCCGTCTCTGAGGGGAAATGAGCTTAAGTCTCGTATCTTAGACACTTGGCCATTTATGAGTTTGAGGTCAGCCTGGTTTAGGACAGCCAGGACTACACAGCCTAACCCTAACCCTGTCTCAAATAAATAAGTAAATAAATAAGGGAAAGAAAATAGCATCTAAGCACTCCTAAAAATGTCTAACATCATTTGTTGGAAAAATAAATTTTAAAATCACAGTAATGTGATTACTACGTATATACCAGCGTGACTAAAATAAAACATATATGGCTAAGTGTTGGCAAGGATTTAGGTTTCTCCATATTGCTGATAAGAACACAAAATGACACCACCACATTGGAGAAGACTTTGACAATTTCTTAAAGTATTTAATGTATAATTGTCATATAACCCTGAAGTCCACTCCCAGATATAAAATATATATCTTTACAAAAACAGGTATGCACATGTTCATATGACCTTCATAGTAGCCCAAAGCTAAAAATAATCACATATCTATGTGGATAATACATGGTGGTATATCCCTATAAGGCAGTACTGTTCATAAATGAATATACCAGTTATTTTGAGACATAGTCTCAGGTAGCCCATACTGACCTCAACACCCTCTATGTACCTGAAGCCTTGGACTTTTAGTACTCCTGCCTCATCCTTCTGGGTGTTAGATTTACAGGTGTGTGCCACCATGACTGGTAATATGAAGTACTGCAGATTGAACCCAGAGCTTTGTATACGCTGAGCAAGTGCTCTGCCAGCTGAACTGTATCCCCCACTGCCCCAATGATTTTTGACAAAGACAAAAGGCAGCTGAATACAGGAAGGCTAGCTTTTTCGGGACAATGATAGAGTGACTGGACACACTGTAATGGAAGTTTTGGTTTCTTTGTAGATTCAGTTATGTTGTGTAAATATGTTTTTGTTTTAATCCCAAGTGTGAGGTTTTAGTTGGGCTATAGTTTGTCCACAGCTGTTAATTGTCTTGTACGGGGTACAGCTTTTGCTGCTGGCAATGGCCTTCTTTGTGCAAAAAGGGGCATGGTCTAGGGCTCTGAGGATATAAATATGGGAGCCCAAAAAGTGAATGTGTGGCAGTCAGTGGTGGCGTGTGGCAAGTGGCAGTTTGGAGAGACCAGAGTCAGACGGTTTGGTGGTTTGGAGCAGACAGACAGAGAGAGATACTTTGGGGCACAGTGGCTGAGAGGAGACTACTGGCTGTGTTTGCTTTTGATGGAGATTGGTATAACCCCCAAGACCCATCAGACCTAAACAGCCAGGAGAAGTAAAGGGGTCTGTGGCCACTCTCCCCACCAATCTTCTTCTTCTACTTAGAGTTGGGAGGTTGGAAGGGAAAGGAAACCCAAATAAAATAGAGTTTATAAGTGAACATTACAACACACAGCTGGGGTTATGAAATGTTGTGAGGTACTGTGTGGTGCTATGTTGGTACTGCTGTTGAGCCATTTCTCCAGCCTCTATGAAAATAAATGTCAATAAACTAGTTCTCATCAAAATTAAAAGCTTCTGCTCTAAGGAGGACACAATTAAGACAGTTAAAGAAAAGAGAAAAGCTACAGAATGAGAAGACATTTCAAAACCACGTATATGACAAAGGTCTGGTATCTAGATTGTTGTCAGCTTTTCATTGCTGTGACCAACAAGAGAGGAAACACACATTGCAACCAGTGGTTTCCAAAGTTTCAGTCCATTCACTTGGCTCTCTTGCTTCTGGGTAACATACCTTGTCAGGGAGCATGTGGCACTTCATCAGAGATAGAGGCAGAGAAGGAGCAACAGACCCAGGGCACCCCATCTCCATTTATGCCCACCTCCTAACAGCCCTTCAGTATGGGGCCAGGGTGGGTTGGGTGGTGGGGGTGATGGGGAGATGGGGTTGTTAGTTGTTCTCCAGCCACCTTTTAACAAAAGGACCATGGGAACCAAACCTTCAACACAGGAGCTTTTAGAGACATTCCCTATCCAAACCAAACAAGAATAAACAAAAAAAAAATCTCAAATATCAAGTTTAAAAGAATTCATTTTTAAAACAGATATTTCTCCAGATAATAGGATATGAGGACAAATAACACATGAAAAAATGTTTAACATCATTAATCAACAGAAAACACAAATTAGAACTATGAGAAGCTAGTACTACCTAATCAGATGGCTAAAATTAAAAAAATAATGCAAGATTAGAGTCTCACAACAGTGTGATGCAGCCATGATCATTCAGGCCTTTACAGCCATTGAAGCAGGACATTCTCCCCAAGCATGGTTGGATACCATAAAAAGCTAAAATGATACGCTCAGGATGCGAGGCTAAGCACTGCACTCAGGGTCAGCCGCTTTCGACCCAGAGAAGAGCATGTCTGATTGCAGGCGGGTTGATGCCCCAGGTCCCGCCTCTGAGAAAAAGGTATCGGAGGGGTCTGATGCTCTTTGGGTGGATGACACCTAAATGAACATCTGTACAAAGTCCCAGTTTATTTCTAATATCAGAGATCAGACCTCTACTCTTGCCTGATGCGTCTAAAACAAAAAGGGGGAACTGTAGAGAGCTGCGGAATGCTATGCCTTAAAGATGGAGCTGGTTTCCGCCTTCCACCTTCCCGATGGTGAGTGCTCTCTGCCACGAACAACTCCACATTTGGCTAAGGCCGAGGATCTGGCTTGCTTCCATGTATGTGGACCTATCTGCATTGCCCCCGTGGCACGCCTGGGTTGGCTACCCAGAGGCTATTTAAGCTGTGGGCTGGCTTTCCCCGGGGTCCGAGGATTGTTCAATGTTCCTGAATAAACTGCATTGAAAATAAATAAATAAATAAAAGTAGTGCTATCACCAACTAGAGAGAAACTGGACCACTCACATTACTACTTATAATGGTGCCACTGTGGGAAAGTCAGAAAGCTACACATACTTTTACCAACAGGATTTACCAACCACACTCTTGGGCACTGTATTTGTTTTGGCTCACAGTTTTAGGGATACAGTCCATCACAGTAGCTGTGGCAGCATGATGCACAGCTGCAAGAGCCTGCAGTGGCAGCCCCTCCCATAAAGGTGTTTTAGGATCAGAGCTCTGGCAGGAACCAAAAGTGGATATCACCCTCAACACCCACTCCCGGCAATCCACTTCTGCTAATGAGGCCACAGGCCCAAAGAGTTCACAGCCTCCCAAAAGAGTGCCACTAGCTGTGGACAATACTCAGACACATGAGCCTGTGGGAAACATTCATGGTCACATTCAAGTCCTAGCAGAAATTTATCTTAAAGAAATGAATCCTAGATGTACTGGCTGGTTTGTGAACTAGACACAAGCTAGAGTCATGAGAGAGGAAGGAGTGTCAATTAAGGTAGAAATGCCTTTATGAGCTCTAGCTGTAGGACACTTTCTCAATTAGTGATCAATGCAGTAAGGCCCAGCCTATGGTGGGTGGTACCATTGCTAGGCTGGTGGTCCTGGGTGCAAGAAAGCAGGCTGACAATGCAAGGGGGGCAAGCCAATAAGCAGCACCACTGCTCCACAGCTTCTCCATCAGCTCCTGCCTCCAGGTTCTAGCCCTGCTTGAGTTCCTGTCCTGACTTTATATTTGTGGTGAACTGCAACTGTGGAAGTGTAAGCTAAATAAACCCTTTCCTCCCCAGCTTGCTTTTTGGTCATGGAGTTTAATCATTAGAAACCCTAAGATACCAGAGTCACACAGAAAAACAACACAAATATTCATAGGAGCTTTGTTTGTAATCTTCCAAAATTGGAAACAACTCATAACCTTCAATTTGCGAATGGTTACATAAACTGTGATAGAGCCATGCTGTAGGCTACTATTCAGAATACAAACTGTCTGTGTATGCAGGAATATGGATAAATCTCCAGCGAACTGCAAAGAAGGGCTCCATTCACATAACATTCTTCAAATGATAAAATAGAAATGAGGAACAGATTAGTGTCTGCAAGGAGTTATAGAGAAAGGATAGGGGTGGGTGGGAAAGCGTGTAGCCAAAAAGAAATGATTGATGGCTGATGGAAATGATCTGAATCTTGATTGTATCAATGTCCAGGCCTTGGTTGCCACCACTGGGGACTGGGTGGAAGGTAAATGGGATCTCTCTGCATTATTATGCTAAGTGAAAAATGTCAGAGGCCCTGCAAAAGTTAGCACAGGCCTGTGTTTCTGTGTCCCTGACATTTGGAGAGCACAGATACAAGGACTGTGGACTTGAAGCTGGCTCACTACACAGTGAAACCCTGTCTGGAAAAAAAAAAAAAAGCCCAAAACAAACAAATAAACAAAGCCACCAGAAATAAAAAGAAAGAAGAAATATATGAAAGAAAAAGAGAAAGTTAGGCAGAAGATAGTATATAACACATGATTTATGTGAAATTCTATCTCTATTGAAAAATTCAAGAGTAGTTTGGCATGGAGACACAGGAGTAATCTCAGCCTTGGGAGGAGTTAGGAGAATTCACAAGTCCAAGTCTATCTACACCATGAGTTCCAAGTTGGCCTGAGCTACAGAATAAGTAACCCTGTCTAAGAAAACAAAACAAAACAAAAACAAAGGGACTGGTGAAATGGCTTGGCAGCTAAGAGCACTGGCTACTCTTCTGAGGACCAGGGTTCAATTCCCAGCATCTACATGTTGGTAGTTCACACACATATACACACCTACATTAACAAGTACATGCACACACATGCAACCTTAACATACATCCACAAACACAAATCTCAGGCCTGGAGAGAAGATCACAGGGTAAAAGCACTTGCCACTAAGGTCTGCTGAGTTTGACCCCTGGGACCCACACAGAGGTAGAAGAAAAGAATCAATTCTACAGAGTTGACCTCTGACTTCTACACATGTGCTCCCATATACACATAATACATACATACATGAATACAGGAATCAAGTTTAAAATGTTTTTGCTGGATATAGTGGCACCTACCTTTAAACCCCGCCTGCCCCTAATTGAGAGGCAGAGGCGGGTGGATCTCTGTCTACAAAGCAAGTGCGTGGACATTCAGGCTTTTTATAGAGAAACCCTGTCATGGAAAAAAAAATTAATCCCAAGTAAGAAGCGACAATTTTCTAAGATTCTACGTTTGACAGCCAAACAAGTCAAAGCTCTGGATGAGTGTGATGACTTCAGGTTGTGAGAGCCTGGCCTCCTTTACCTTAAGCCTCCACTTCCTCACATGCCGACTTGGACCAGGGTACCTATCAAGTTCTGTCCTACGTCCTCATTCTACCAGCTAGAAAGGGAAAGACAAACAAGGTACATCCCTGGCTGCTAGGGACAGCCTCCTAATCTGTGTTCTTGTATGTCTGTCTGTCTCTCCCATGTGCACCTGGCCAGACAGAAGGCTGAGTATTGTGGTCTTTATTCCAGAGAGCCAAGTGCCCAGAGACTATCAGATAGTCTATAATACATGAGGGAAGAAAAAATGTCTTGAGAGAAAAGAACTTGCTGACTCATTCTCAGGCCATATTTGCATTTGTTTCTTAATTGGGTCCCACGTTTCTATTTGTTCATAACTTTGAACCAGAAATATGACTTTTCTTTTAAAAAAAAATCCCATGTTCATTCATTTACTCATATTTATCCAGTAATTATAAAATATTTTTTTCAAGAAACTGGGGTAGGTGCTAAATTATTAAGACAAAGATACAATGTGGCTGGAAAAATGTCTTATGAATAATTTAAAACCTTATTATTGATCTACAATTTTGAAAACACACCTTTTGAAAATTTTCTAAGCCAATACTCTGTGCAGTAGAATTAACTCTTAGTTTAAAAGAAAACCGGATTTTCAGGGGTTGGGAGGCAGAAGCAGGACAGGCTGCTGCAAGATCAAGGATAGTCTTTCTGTGCACATAGTGACACCTTCTCAAAAGTAAAAGTAACTAAGTTAGGCTTTGCTTTATATATAATCCTTTATCTGGATATTTTTCAGAAATATACTGGAAGACGTGAACTTTAATACTATTACATTTATCATTTCAGTCTATCTCCTGAATCAGGTAAATACTTGAAAAAAAAAGACAATATTCTATGTATGATAAGTATTCACATACAATCAGATTATTCAGGTCTTATTTCTTTAACGTCTGATCTCCTTTTATGCCTAACCAAATTCAGGCTATGGTGCTTTCTAAAGAAGCAAAAATAAAATTTTCACTTAAAAAATTTTTTTTGAAGCAAGGCCTTTAGCCTAGCCTGGCCTTGAACTCTGTATCTGAGGATAATCTTGAACTTCTGCCTTCCTGGCAAATCCCAGAATGAGCCACCATGCCCTGCTACACAAATTTTATTAATAAGAAGCACTTCTCATTCTGAGTTTAAATATTTGGAGTGTGTGCATTTATTTGTTATTATCCATATATGATGGTACTAGTCATTAACAAAATGCTATTGTTCTTTTTTTTAAAAATTTCACTTACTTTATTATTTCATTCAACCAACTTTTACCAACACTCTGCTATTATATTTGATTTTCCTCTTGGAATATGACTGTGTGGAGACTTGAAGTGTGTTTGGGTGGGTGGGTGTCTGCTGCGGATCAAATCCAGGGCCTTGTACATTGTAGGACAAGAACCCTGCCATTAAACTTCATCTCCAACCTTCTAACCTCAGCACCTAAAATATCTGCTACATATAAAACAACTATTCAATAAACATTTAAGAATAAATGAAAGAATGAACCCTTTGACCATCAAATACAATTACAATAATTCATGCTAGCACTGAAAATTATACTGACATTCCAAAATTCCATGGTCCTAATACTAGTTACCTTCTTTGAGCAGTGTTTACAAAGATGAGGATATGACAGCCAAGGTCTTCTCACATCATCTGCTCTCCACTCTGTCCACACAGCAGGCATTAGGACTTTCCCTGAATTTGTTCCTCTATTTTCAGCTATTTCTCCTCCCTGTCCTGACTCTCAACTTGCTCTAATAAGATAATCAAGCTGTCTTTGTCAGCAGCTGAGGGTTTTCTTTGTACAATTTGACCTTCACAGGTCTGAGTCACCTTTTTTTACACTCTCAGTTCTAGAGGCTGCCTGCATTTATTTGTTAATATCTGGCCTTATATGTAAAAGGCCAGCTGTAATGGGACAGCCACAAAAGAAAGGTGACTACTTCTTGCAAACAGCTGAGATTCATCTTTTAGCAACAGTGAAACCGTTTATTGTGTCTTTTCTTCCACTGATTACTGGTCAATGAATACATCCCTTCCTACAAGTTTTTTTATGGTGCAAGTATGAAGCCTACCAATATTATTAGCTTGGCTAAAAGCAAAACAAATCAATGTGAGGCATGAGTTGTGTGAATGTGAATTATGGAAAAGAAAAAAGCCATCTGAGTTGCCCAGAATAACCATCTTATGTCCTATATAATAGGTTTACATTTCCCATCTGGGTCCTGAAATATCTAAATAGTTCAGGAATTCTGAGGAATTCATGGCTAAGAGAGAATGGGAACTTTTCTTCAAGAGAACTTCAAGTTGAAAGAAACTGCCCCGAGGAAGACAGGAAAGTAGAGTATGGAAAGTCTGCTCTCAAGCCTGGGAAACTTCCTGTCAAATTCCAGGAAAACTGCCAGAAAGTCACTGACGCTCAATTCCTTTCCAGACCCAGACGCCTGTTTTGCTAGAAAGGGGAGAAATAAAACAATTTTTCTTCTGCTATGCATGAATGTATGTATGTATGTATGTTTATATGTACAAATTTAAACTTTTATGAATTCCAAACATTCCCTTCACTGATACTTGGTTACTCAGGCTGAACCAGGGCCGTGGAGTGACTCAGTCTTCTGCCTTTTCCTTTCTAGGGCTGTCCTTTGAATGGTGAACTGATGGCTTCTGAATTATAAATAAAAGTGTTTTGAAACCAAGGGCTTCTGCCTGCCATGGCCTGGCCCTGAGCGGGTTTCAACAGTCAGGGTGGTACTTGTATCCCCCCACCCCTGTTTTCCTCCCCCATGCCTTTTTTTTTTTTTTTTTGCTTGTTTTGTTTTGCATGGATAAGTACCTCTCCATAGAAATCCTTCCTGAATCCAGACAAATCTCTGATATTACAAGCAATACCTTCCTTTCAGACCCGAAGGAAGCAGACGAAACCTGAACCTATGGCCATGGATGTAGCTCAGTTGGGAAAGTATTTGCCCATTATATACAAAGTCAAGGGTTCAGTCCCCACACAGAACAAACCAGGATGGTGACCTATAACTGTAAGCCTATTACAGAGATGGAAGCACAAGGATTCAGAATTCTGGATCATCCTATGCTACACAGTAACTTTCCAGCCCTCTTCCTCTACCTCCTCCTTTTTTTCCTTGACATGGGAGTTGGGGGTTCTCATGCCTCTGGAGTGCTGGGATTTAAGTCATTTCCTACTATGCTTGTTGGAGGCCCTGCTTCACACACACACACACACACACACACACACAGAGTAATTTGAAACTATTTACTAAATCAGCCTATATAAATCCCAGGAAAACAACAGAAATACCCAGGGCTACAAGACAGCGGTTTACAAATTGGGATGAATAGAGACTAGAACACAAAGCCCAAATAAGGTTAAGAGCACACCACAGCAGCTAAAACATTCAAGTTTTCGCTTTCCCATTTATCAGAGCTAACTAAAGAAATGCAGAGATAGTCTCTGATTCTTGGCAACATAAATTCCCCTCACTGAAAAAAAGTGGACAGAGTAGGGAAGGCTCTTGTAATGGAGGCCACTAAGTAGGTGACAAATAGAAGCAGCTGCTGGATTTTAGGACTGAGTAGGTCAGATGGTTTCTACAATCACAGTCAAGACCAGCAGAGGAAATGTCACCATCTGGAAGTAACTCCCCTCATTGACAGAGAATAGGTAAATAATCACTAGCAATTCCAGAGTACAGGAAACTGAGTAACTGCCCAAAGACTCCAAGGAAGAAAAAGATTGTAGGGTATGGATTAGCTCAGCAGCAGAGCATTTGCCTATCAAGGGCAAGGCCCTGGATTTAGTTCCCACCTTGGGGAGGGAGGGGGTTGAGGAGTTTTTAGAAAGCGTCTGTTCTCAACAGGATGCAAGAGACATACTCATTTAATCAAGAGACCCCAAAATTAAGAACCTAAGGAAATGGCAGGTGTGATAGCCTATACTTGTAATTCTTCTCAGAATATGGAGGTAGGAGAGTTGGGAGTTCAAGGCCAACCTAGGCTATAAATGACTGTTTACTAATTAATCACTGGAAAAGTGGATATTAATTCATTCTGCTGAGACACATAGCTGAGTTGAAAGGAAGTCAAGTCAGCACATACCCTTAAAAGATATTGTGACCCTGACAGGTTTCCTGTTCCCTTTTGAACAGGCCTCCTCTGCCAGGCCCAGAGCAACAGGGCCAACTGCTGAGGGACTGAAACCTTTGAAACTGAATCAAAATCAACAATTCCTTCTTTTTTTTTCAGGTATTTTGTTATAGTTACATAAAATGAACACACCCAGTGTGTGTGTGTGAATGGGTAGAGGCAAAGGCCACAAATCAATACTGGTATCTCCCTGAGAGGCTCTGTTGTGTAGCAGTTTCCTACTAGAGTGAAACATTCCATCCTGCAGGAAAGTTTCAAACAAAAGATAAACTACTCAAAATAGCTCAGGAACTCCCTGAAACTGACCAGATTTACTATGTCCCTCTCTTCCCAAGAGTAAACAATAAAGCTGCAAAGAAGACAGACAAGCCATGCTGCCTGGAAGAAGCACAGAGACCACTAAAAAAAGCAGTGAGGCTGTCTTGAAGTTTATATCAATTTAGCTATATGGAAAGGACCCTTTCAACACTCTGGGTGTCTTGCAGGCTGCAGTGTTCTCCAGATCCCCATGACTGGTTGTGCTTTGGAGCTGTCTTTGAGTCATTTCTGTTGCTGTAAGCCCTCACCCATAACTTTGTAATACCAGTAGAACTCATTGATTTACCAAATTGGATTTTGGTGGAATCCCTACTTTGGTCTGTTGCATGTTCCCTATCTGAAGTGAGCAGATATACACTGAGTCTCCCCAGGAAAGTCTGTCACAACACTCTCTACCTGTTTTAGTAATATTCTTTAATTATTCTTTGAAATTTCATACATTTGACTCCTCTAGTGCCTCCCCCTTATCCCAACTTCACATCTTTCTATTTGGTTGTTAATCCCACTGAGCAAGAATAAGACCACTACCGTAAGTATTAAGCCAAATTTGAAGAAAGCTTTATTAAATACTGGCTAGGAAAATGGACACTGGCCAGGTCCACACCTGGGATTCCCAGAGAATGGCCAAAATTATGTTAGTCATGTGCTTATAAAGGCAAAACCCCAAGGCTAATACTTCCTACTTTTATCCAGTCAGAAGCAAGCACATATCCTGATATAAAGCCTGCCTACGCACCTCCTGCCTGCTTTACATGTGATCAAGAACAACTTGTGCAGTTGGGGCAACCAACCTTGTTTACAGAGGTGAAAACATGGGGCTTGTTATCTTACATCAACAATAGGCCCCAGCATTCCAGGACACTTTTTGTCCTTGGGCAAGAAGGGCTTATAAAGGTTTATCTGTCCTTAGGAAGTGGGCCTTATAGAGGCATCTTTGTGTTACAGATCTCTCTTTTTTATGATTTATTTTTATGTGCATTGGTGTTTTGCCTGCATGTATGTCTGTGTGAGGGTGTCAGCTTCACTGGATCTGGAGTTACAGATAGCTGTGAGCTGCCATGGTGGGTGCTAGGAATTGAACCTGGGTCCTCTGGAAGAGCAGCCAACACGCTTAACCTCTGAGCCATCTCTCCAGCCTCCGTTTTACATATCTCTTAAGCACAGTAATTAAAACTTAAAACTTACCTTTAGCCTTCACATTATCAATAACCCTCTGGTTCTAATTAAGTGCTGCCCATGTGGCCATACACTAGGACTTGGGCAGCCTATTGATAGCCATATCCTCAAAGGAGAACAACTCTTCTTTTCTTAGTAGCCACCAACTACCAACAGCTCCTCTACCAAGGCTGAGGCTTTAGGAGTCCCTTCCTCATCCATGCTGGAATTTTGGCAAGCTGCTATGAAAAGTTTGATGTGTGCAATAGTCCTGTCATGTCCAGAAGACAGTATTTCCCACCTCTCCTCACCATTTCACCAGCTCTTCCAATCTTTCCACACCCTCAATCCTCAATATTCCCTAGATCTTGGATGGGATAGAGGTTGATATAGGTGATTCATCCATAGTAAACACTTTTACTTATCCTTCTCACTTTCACCTCTTGTAAATCTGTATGAGCCACTCTCCACTGCAAAGAGAAACTTGTCTAACCAAAGTTAAGTGCAATACAAATTGGCAGCACAGGGAAGTGAGATCCCAGAGGTGCTAAGCAGCCTAGCTCTGTCTTATCATTGAGGCAGGCCTCTATACTGAACCTGGATGGCCAGTAAGCTCCAGGGAGTCTCTTCATCTTCTCAGTGTGCTGGCCATCAAAAAGGGACCTGAACTCAGCAGTACTTTATCAATGGAGTCAGCTTGCCAACCCAACATATTTTCAAACTTTTTAAAAATCACCAACCACCATTGTAATTTCTAACCAGTCAACACTGTCTAGGTACTTCATGAACATGCAAAGCACTTGGCATTAGTTTTTCTTGGCTTTTTGTTTAAATACAGATGTTGGGGATTTAATCATGCATATGTCCATTACACTGCAAGTGCTCTTATTCAACCCAGCAACCCTCTTGTTTTAAATCACTGTACAGAAGGAGGAAAAAAACAAAACATTTACCCAAGGTTTCAAAGAACACAGGGCTAGAGCCTAGGGTATAGAATTAATAGGTATGAATGAATGAATGAAACATTCAGAAAAAAAAAAGCAACAAAAAAACCCCACCAAAGCAGTAAACAAAGAATGAAGATGGTATCAAGTAAATAGCAAAGGAAAAAAGCAGTGTGCGCATTAGAACAGTCTGTATTGAGGAAATATCCCTGTTCTGAGGTCATTCCAGAGGTGAATGGATAGCAGATCTCGTGAAAATAAGTTGATTCACTCCCCTTTTTGAGACAGTTTCATTATGTAGCCCTGCTACTATGTAGACCTGGCTAGCCTCAAACTCACAAACTGCTAGCCTTTGCCTCCTGAGTTCCAGGACTAAAGGTATACACCACTACGTCCGGCTATTTTATTATTTCCTTATATGACTTCCCATCTTTTTGCTCTCTCCTTTTTTAAATACAGGAGCTCATACATCTGGGCGTGACCTTGAACTTGTGATCTTTTCTCCACCTCCTAAGTAAAAAACGTGTTATCACAACTACTCTAATGTGATACTGGGGATCAGATCTAGGGCTTCAGGCATGATAAGCAAACACCCTAACAACTGAGCTCATCCTCAACTACAGGACCTTTTATTTTATGAAATCTACCCTCCTCAAATGTCTTGGTCTGCTATTTGGTTGGTGGATTTGGAGTCCAACCATGATCCTAGTAGGGGAGATTTATGGTTCATGCCCAAAAGCACAGGACATCATTTTGTGTCTCATTAGTTGGCAGTTGATTGGTGGGCCACATCTGGTTCCAAGAGACTAGACAGTGGGATCTAACTATGGCAACTGGGGAAGTGGGTTTAGTGAATAGCTTGTCTGCCTCTACATCCACCTGCTCCACTGTGCATAATTAGAATCTATAGCACTATTTGTAGTCCTTTGCTCTTTCTCACATACTTCTGGATGGCAAAGCAAGATTGGCCCCCTTCTGACTGCAAAGCCCTGCACATTATGCTTCACTCAAAACTATGCAGAGGTAAGATTATAGCCTCCTGGAATTGTTTATGACACTGAAAAGATCACCCTTAATCATGTCTTTAAAATTGGAATGACAGGTTTATGCTAATTTACTTGTGCTCTTTCTCACCTTACTGTGTAACATAACCCCAAAGAGATCATTCTAGTCTTTAGGACAGGAATAGAAGAATTACTATCATTCATACACACACACACACACACACACACACACACACACACACACACATATATCACATATATTCAGACACTGAACTTTAGACCTACCACTTTTAACAGTTTCACTTCATTGTCATGAAGAAAATGTAGAACACCGGAGACATCTACTACCTTTATCATTCCCAAAATGTATCAGACTGCATAGAACAATGCTAAGAAATAGACACATGCCTATGTGCTGCATATTTATTCCTCAGTCCCAGAGTTTTTATTGCTGACATTTTTATTACTGTGGCTATCAAGGTAGGGAGGAGAAATCAACCAGATGAGGTAAGACCTGAGTAAAGAAGAAAATAAAATGCATTGGGCTGCTAGTCAAAGTCTCCAGTAATTTCCCCAGAGTTCAAGTCCATAGGTTCCATTTATTATTTTTGCTATATGCTATACCTTATTCTTCAAAATATTTTTCACTCAGGCCTTCCATGGCAAATCTAATTCTGGCCCCTATTATGCCTTTACTAGGCAAGGGTGCTGGTACGAGTTTGTAAAAGCTAAAAGCACCTATTGATTTATTAAAACACAAGCAAAGAAACCTTGCTAGTTGATGAAGTAAAAGCCCAAAGCAAGTCTGCAATTTATGTAGAGAAATCTCTTAAATTTCCCTGAGGTGTATATTCTATATACACGTCTGTAATAGACGTGTATTACAGACATTAACAGCCATTCCCACTTTACAAGATTCCTAGGATCTTGTCAAATTTCTAGCGCCTACAAAACTGGAAACCTAAAAGCTTTTGAATTATTAGTCATTGTGAGTCACTCCCTGAAAGAATTTATATTGGAGCCAAAGTAAGTTGACTTCAGTTATCTTGGAAATAAAACCTACATTAGTTTGCTCATCATGAATCTGTTGATGTGGAAACTCAAGGGGAGGAGGGTCCTCGAGTGGGGATGACACTGAACTGAACTGGTCACAGGCAATTCTCTATCTAGTTGTCATTTCAGGCGAATTATAATTTGTAGAATAAGCTCGTGGTTCAGACAATGTATCCAATATACACTGTTAGAGAAATATACAGTTAAAGCTTCCAGAGAGCTTTGGGCTGAATTCCTAAGGTTCTGTTTTCAGTTGTGCTCAGTATAGGTCCCCAGCAGATGCTCAGTAAAGATGTCTTAGCTCAGAGGTACACATTTAAAGAGAGCAAGGGCAGGTACCTCAAACTGAGAACGATCTCCTTCAACTTCCGTCTGCTGAGTGGAGACCTTGAGGGTTCAGGCACCTGCCATTTCTGCCCTTTTCCTTTCCCCTCTTCCGGGTCTAGAAGTCCCCGCTTCTGCTCCAGCTAGCAGCCCACGGAAACACCACACTCCCCAACCTTGCTCCCAGGAGCTAAGAGGGTCACGGTCTTACAAGGCGTTACTAGGCACAATGTGTCTCCCAATGAAAGCTCTACCGAGGGTTTAACCGTATAGCCTACGAAGAACGGCCCGGTGTGTTCAGCCTGTCGCCCCAGTTCTGGCTTCCCGTATCACTTCCAACCCGCTAACCCCAAGCCTTTCCCGTTCCTCCCGACGACCCACCCATTGTTCCCTGCGGTAGTCTCTGCCACCGAGGTCGCGACTGGAAAGGCAGGGCGTCCTTCAGCCTCGCGCTTTTCCAAGCCTTAAAAGGTCTAAGGCGACTTTCTGTAACCAGCAGGTAAAGCGGGCGGGGGGAGGGAGCGGCCGCGCCCGGGCTGCCCCGCGACGGGGGTGGCGGAGCCGCTCCCCAGCTCAGGGTCTGATCACAATGCCCTGACAGTAGAGCCGCCGTCACCCTGCCCCGCAGCCTGCCGCCATTACCGGCGCGGAGGGGGACCGGCCAGGAAGGGGAGGGGGGATGCGAAGGTCCCGGATGTGCCCGCCAGTAGAGGTGGGGGCGGGGAGCGGCTTCCTTCCGCGGGCCGCAGGGGCGGGGAGGGAGGACGGCTCGCGGGGGTGGCAGGGAGCGAACCAAGCACGCGGGTGAAGGCAGGGTCGGGAGCGGAGCACAGCGCGGGCACACGCTCTCCTCCGCACGCCTCGGGCGCGGGCAGGCGCGCGCTGGGGAGCGGCGGTTGCGCTGGTCCGGAGAGCTGTGGGCACCAATCGACGGTTGCCATAGCAGCGTTTGACGTCATCGTGCGTGTGGTGCCCCTGCTGCCGGGGCTAGTGATTGGAGGAAACCCCGTGCCTGCGGAGCGGCTGTAGCCTGTGAGCAGCCAGATCAGGGACAGAGTCTCAGCCTCGCCGCCGCCGCCGCCGCCACCGCCCAGAGACTGCCGAGCCGGGTCCGTGTGCCGCCACTCACTCCGGACACAGGTGAGGAGCCGCCCCGGTTTGGCCTCCGCTCCCTTCAGCCCGCCGCTGCGCCGCGGCCCGCGAGCCTCCTCAGGAGGACCCGGGCGGCGGCTGGTCTCCGCCGGGCCCGGGCGGGCGCCCACTGCCGCCCCCGGCCGCTTGCTTCTGGCCTGCCGGGGTGCTCATCGCGCCGTGCTGGTCCGCGAGGGGGTGGTATGGCGGGTGAGGCGCCCACGCGCGAGACCCCTGGGGCTCCCATGGGCGACCGCGACCCGCCCACGCCGGCACCCTGTTTCCGCCCGCGTCTGTGACTCGGTCGTGGCGCAGGTGAGGCCGCCCCCACCCGCGGCGCCCTCGCCGCCCCTCCCCCACCGCGCGGACAGCCCGGTAGCGCGCGAGCCTCCGGGGTGGGGCTCACAGGGCCCCGCCGAGCCGGAGAGGGTCTGAGGGAGGGGGAGGGGCGCGGCCCGAGCTGGGCTTGGGGGCTGCAGGGCGCGGGGTCCCCAGCGTGCCGGGTGGGAGGGGCGCATCCTTAGGGGAGCCGCTGCCTCAGGGTGGGGGCTGCGACTGTCTGGGTGGGGCCCTGCCCCTCCCCTACGGCAGCTGTGCGGGCCTTCGGGGCTTCGGTCGGACACCGGCGGAGGGGACCCTGGGCGGGAGCGGGGTGTGTCCGGCCCGGGCCGGCCGTGGTTCCGCTTCTGCGGGCGCCGCTGCCATATCTGGGCCCCCGGGGAGGGTGATCCGCTCCCTCCCCCATTCGGCTGGGGCGGGTGCGCGTACTGCTCCTCCCTCTGCTCGGGTGGGGGGGGATTTCACTGTCGGAGTAGGTTGAGCTCCTTGACACAGTTCCGCCATGACAAAGAGAGTCGGAGACTAGCGCGGAGGCACCAGCCTGGGCGGAGCCAAGGAAGGGAGGTGGCAGGGGATGGCGCGGACGCGAGGACTTGCGCTGTAAAGTCACCGCTCCGCGGTTTCGGTTCGCCCCACCCTCCGGCCTCAGGCAGCTAAGGGTTAAGTGGGTGCGGCGAGTGTTCCCGCAGTCTGGAGGCCAGGCCCCGGAGCGCTGGTTTTCCTGTGAGAAACCTAATCCACTTCCCTTCTGCGGGAGAGGTTGGCAGGGGAACGTTTGTACTGACGGGACACATCGTTTTTCGGAAGCAGCATTAGCTAGAGACCATTTCTGATACTAGATTTCGAGACCCCAGGGGAAGTAGGGTTCACACATTTTAAATAGTTAATGCACTGAAGGCACTGTGTCTCGAATTTAAGCTTGTTTCAGTTGTGGACACTTCTCATTTGGTTACAAAAGAAGGTGCTACTTTCTGGAACGGTAATGGAAAGGTTGTGGTCATTTCATTGGTGCGTGGCAGTGACTCTGTTTACTACTGCATTCGGGTTTTGACTTTTTCATGAAAACTTACTTTGTGGGATCACTGTAGAATCATGTTTTGACGTCATTCAAGAGAAGTAAATTGGAATCTAAGGAACTTTAAAATTGAAAAAAACTTCCTAGCTTGAGTAATGCATTGTGTTGCTAGAAATAATGCAGTATTACTTCTAGACTGCAATAATGACATTGGAAGACCTGGATCCTTCCATGTGTCATATTCCTTAGTGCTCACTCAGTGGGAATTGAATTGTGGGTGTTTGCTCAGCAAGTGTTTATATTAGCTCCATATAGATGATACAGATACATTTTGGTCTTGGGATTAGTGGTCCTATTGGTATGTTAAGACAATTTTCGTTCTGTGATCACCTGGCAAATGTTACAAGTGATCAGGGTTGGGGAAGTTGCAAAATAAAAAAGTCACTCCTGATGAGTAGATAAATATAAAGGTTAGAATATATGAATTCATTACACCAACATGACTCACTCTGAAAGTATTCTATAGGCGCTGTGACTTCCAGTCCTTCCTCACCTCCCAACACACAAACTAGAGGGAAAGCTGCAAGTGGTGATCATTTAGTGTTATTCATCTTTTGACCAAGGAAAATAGACATGAGGTTTCTTTTGGGGAGGGGTTGCTTTGCATTTTAAGAAAACAAATTTATTGAATAAATGGCAGAGGACAGCAGGCTGACCGCAATTTAATTAAAGGTGGTTTTTGAGGTAGTTCATACGTCTATACATGACTTGATTTTACTTGAAATCGGGACCTATTGAATAGATGGGTTATGTAGTTGGTTTTAAGAAGCTGTTGTTACTGTGTAGATCAACATAGCTACGTTTGAGATGCTAGGGTGCCTTATAACAAGTATGAGTTTTTAATGGGAATTTTCTGAATATTCGTTTTTTTCCTTTGCAGAATATCCAGTTATGGATAAAAATGAGCTGGTGCAGAAGGCCAAACTGGCCGAGCAGGCTGAGCGATATGACGACATGGCAGCCTGCATGAAATCTGTAACTGAGCAAGGAGCTGAGTTATCTAATGAGGAGAGGAATCTTCTCTCTGTTGCTTACAAAAATGTTGTAGGAGCCCGTAGGTCATCTTGGAGGGTCGTCTCGAGTATTGAGCAAAAGACAGAAGGTGCTGAGAAAAAGCAGCAGATGGCTAGAGAATACAGAGAGAAAATTGAGACTGAGCTAAGAGACATCTGCAATGATGTGCTGGTAAGAATCATTTAGTTTAGTTTTAAAAACTCAAAAATTTTTCTTCGCCTTTTAAAAATTGGTTATTGTAAAGTAGAAGTTGTCGTTTAAGAGATGCTGAAACAATTGTACCTCATTTTTGTAGGATAAATGCAGTAATGTTTGTAAAGCAGTTCAGGTTAAACAGAAACCAGAAAAAACATTTCACTGATGGTTTGTGTTTTTGAAGTGTTAGAGCTGATATTCATAAATGTATATATGAACACAGTAATTTTATATCTCTAATTTTGTGTAAAGAATGTGGTATATAGACTTTTTGGAGATCCAGTTCACATCTCTGTGTTAGCCATTGTAATAGAATGAATCTACTGTGCAGAAAACTGCTTTTCAATTTCTTGTTTGGATTTTTGTTATAAGTCAACTTTGAATGTTGACAGTGAAAGGTGCTTATGAATAAACTCAAACTTGTCTTTCCAGGTTATAGAAGTATTTGGCACCTACTGTGTTGAAATATTGTGTTTCTTAGAGACTAAGGGATTAAATGAAACATTTGTGTGGATTTCTTATTTTTTATAAACAAATCTATTTTTTTTTTACTGAAATTTTGAAGATAATCTAATAGAAGACCAACCAGTTACTTTGCTGAGGCAGGATCAGTCTAGCCTATCGTGTTGGGCCTGCTGTCTCCAGCCTCCCAAATGTTTAAAAGTTGGGAGTCATTACCCCTGGCAAATTAGAATTCTTTTAAGACTGTCTTTATTGATAGTACAATTTGTACTTCTTTATCCTTCAGAATGTTCAGGCTTCTTAAGGGTGAGCCCATTTTAAGATAGAAACATAGCTGAAGTCATAGTCTTAAGTAACTTTGTTTTGAGTACATTTTTGTTTCATAAAAGGCTTGCTTTTTTTCAAGGTTGAAAAGTACTATATTGAAGGTAAGTAATATATGTATCTTAAAATTAAGAACATTTAAAACTTGACAGATGTCCATATCATAATAAAAATGTCTTGGGTTTGTTTCCTTCTGCTTTTCTTACTAATTTGTAGGTTTTATTCAGCCTAATAAGTTTTGTGGCGGTTTTTGTTTCCCAGGTACTGGTTTTTATTTTGGTTTCAAAGGATATAGTTAACAGACTCTATACTCTCCTAAGACAACATATGCCTTTCATGAGTTGTGTTTGCAAATTTTCCACAGGCAGGAAATAGAGAAGTTCTCAAATTCATGTTGCTTTTTCTAAGGAAAGACTAGCTGATTCAACTGTCTTCTCTTAGTTTCCTTTTGAAGAAAACTTCAGGACAGACACAGTTATCTATAAATAGCCTCTTCTGGGGGTATGAAGGGATTCTTGTCGCTTCTACTTACATACATGAGTGTCTCCTTCAGGATGGTTGTGTTTGCTGGGACGCTTAATTTCTTTACCATGTAAGTGACCTAGAGAATTGTGAACAAGCTTGTGTCCCCAGTCTTGGTCTTTTCAAAAGAACAGCTCTGGTTTTTAACATTAATGCTCAAATATTGAATAGTTCCTTGGGAAAGAGTAGAATTAGGTCAGCAGCACTACTGCTAAGGCTTTGTTTTGATTTTCATATTGAGAAGGTTCAGTAAACACCTCTATTTAAAGTGGACATCCTACCAGGCTTTTCAAAGAAGTGATGCTGACTTAGAAATATTTTTCTAGTAAAATATAAGAGTAAAATTTGCTACATACTTCTTGGGAAAAAGTACAGCATTATGCTTTGTGAACCGTGAGTATGGTTTCTTTGTCTGAGAAAAGTGAGCAGGTATTTCTGCAAAATTCCTGTACTCAATGCTGAGTACAACCTAATTCTTTTAATCACCTGCATTGTATTAGTTGAGAAAATACTTGTAGCTCTTCAACGTCCCATTCTGGCTAGGTACATTTATTAAGTGTTTAGTGTGTACCATTTAAAAAGTAGACTACAAGGGAATGTGTTACCACATAGAAATGGTCATTAATGTATTCATCATAACATGGGTTTTTTTTTTTTCCGTACATAGAAGGACATATTCCAACCTTTATTGTTGTGTTAATTGGAAGTTGCAATATTGAATCTGATGTAGATCAAACTCTCTACATAGGTGAGAGGACACAAACATTGAGATACCTAACAATTCTTCATAAATCCAAAAGATACAGCCTCAAATGTTTATGCAAGTCTTAATAAAATCATATATGCTTAAAAAAAACTTAATTCAGACTTATTGCGATAATGGAAAGCTCAAGTTTTTTTGTTTGTTTGTAACTACAATTTTACAGTGTAGAAAACTAAGTTCACTTTAATAGGATAATGTGTGTGTAGCTCACAGGGTTGTGGAAGGGAGAGTCAGGTGAAGCTCCTTGTGAGGTACAATTGTTGAACACAAATTTTTATCTTCAGCCCTCAAAATTATTATTTATTAACTAGTGCAGGAACAAGATACCCAGGCAGCTTTTTTTGTTTTTTAAATGTCAGTATGTGCCTTGGACTTTAAAAATTAGCTAAAAAACACTAGGTAACTCCTATTACTTGGAATTAAGACTTTCCAAAAGATTTTTGTAGTGATTGGAACCCATCTTCACTGCTTTCTAGCTATGTATTTTCACACTTTGTCATTTGTGACTTTTGGTATATTAACATTCAAAGAACTAAGATGCCAGTATAGATATGGTGCCTTCTTGGAAGGAATGATGGGGTAATTGGGAAGTATCTTTTTAGGGGTAATTTGGTAACTTTTTCATCTTAAGGAATAGCATTCAGTGAAGAGTTTTCCATAGTTAGGATGTCTGAGGTGAAAAATGATGGGGGTAAAGGAAAATGATTAGGAAGGTGGTGCTTGTTTGATGTCAATGAGTAGGAATAACCACTAACCTGACCAAGAAGAATACGTTACCTGTTCTTGTGAGAATAGGTATTGCTCCTGGTGAGCAGTATCTAAGGGGCGAGGGTTTACCTATAAAACATATGTAGGGAGGACTTGTGAAAATACTTAACAGTGAACAGGGAGAAGTTGAATTCAGGTGAGAATTAGAATGAAAAAAGTCTTACAGTCTGAGGAAGAAATTGTCACATCTGAAACAATGACTTAATCCTTAAACCTGTCCCAGAAAAGACACTTTTTCCTTATAATTTTGAATTCAACCATGAATTCAATATGGTTGAATTCAACTATATTGAATACATAATAAACCATGTATGGGTTCTAGCTTACAAATAGTCTTTTTTAAAAAATTAATCTAAGCACTGTTGTTGGTTTATCATTGGAAATGGTACCATAGAAGCTTCCTAGTTGCTTAAGTGACAGATCAAGTTGATCATAGTTGGCTTTGAGCATTAAACTGAAATGCAGGTGTGTATCCAATTTTTCAGATGAATTCAGAAATAATTTTGTCACATATTCCATGTTTTCTAAAGATGGAGTTTAAAATGAGAACTTGTGTTTGATAGGCCATCTCTTCAGAATGTGTAACTTTTTTGGGTTTAGTCTTCATACTTTATTTCATTATGAACCTAATGCTTAATTAAGTTAATTATGGCTATTATGGTGGCATAAATTTAGCAATAAATACTGGGCTTTTGGTAAGCTTGTGATTGCTTTTAGAAACAGTTAGGGACATTGAAGTGGTCTGAGACAGTTTATCCAAGTTTTGGACATCAGTGGTCATGATGATGTCATGAACTGCTTAAATATTGTTCTCAATTAAGTGAAGTTTCTGTAAGAGCTGTTCTCAAGTCATTGTGAGAATATTAGTCAGAGCCCTTTGTATGTCTAAAAAAATAAAAAGCACAACCAAACCCATTTTCAGTAATTTTCCTAAGAGATGGGACTAGTAAGATAAATGGGCATTGGCCACATCTTGTAAGATTTATTATGTTATAATAGGTAAGGATTTTAAAAGTCATGCAAAATCTGAACCCTCCCCCCCAAAAAAAGAAAAAGACAACAGGCTTTACCTGTGGGGAGTAGGAAAAGTGTAACAATAGTGTCTAAAAAAATTAGGAACTGGCTCAGCCGTGGAAGCATGCAGATTGTTGGGAGTTCAAGGTGAGCCTGGTCTACAAAGTAAGTCCAGGAAAGCTCAGGCTACACAGAGAAACCCTGTCGCCCTCCCCTCCAAAAAAAAGAAAAAGAAAAAAATAGAAATTTAGGATCTGGTGTGTTGGCTCGCACCTTTAATCCCAGCACTGGAGAGGGCAGAGGCAGGCTGACTTGAAGCCCAGCCAAGGCTACATAGTGAAATCCTATCTCAGACGCAAAAAGAGAAAGAAATGTAAGGGGAGGGGAGTTATTTGAGGGTACCATCATTTATGGTGGCAGTAGAGCAAAGCAGCTGATCCCATTGTGTCTGTAGTCAGGCAGTAGCGGTAAAATGTTGATTCACTGCCATCCCCATTCATGGATGGTGATATTGTTCATACTTGTGCTGAGTTAAACCTCTGAAAACAGTCACAGAAATGCCTAGAGGTTGATCTTGTTGCTGTGATAAAACAGTATGACCAAAACAACTTAGAGAGGAAAGGCTTTTACACTGAAGGCAGCAGCTTATTGGAAGACCATGGAGAGCCCCTGGCTACTGTTTGCTCACCCTTGTGTGTGGTAAGAAAGGAAGAATAAAATGCATACACAATACAATAGTTAGAATTGTTTAAAAAAAAAAAAAAGTCTTCACTCGACCCATCTGGCCCCGGACCTCTTCCTCCTCCTGCTGGGTCCTCCAACCTACTGAATAAGGCCTAGCGTTGCTCCTGTGTTCTTAGTAGAGGTGGCGCTTCTGGAAGACGTGTCTACAATTTTTATTTTTTAAGATGACTGGACGACTGGATACACGCGTGATTTCCTAACACTACTTTACCCTGTGTCAGCAATCTGTACAGCTAGATGTCCAGATTTAGCCAAGAATATCTGTAAAAGGGTCGGGGGGTGGAGGTTGAGAGCAGCTTTTTTCTATTAAATACACGGGCCTCCAGCGGCGGGTAAATATTCTCGAGCGTTTCCCACTGGCAGCATGCGGTTGTCGCATCCCGGCTTCTCTCGGAGTTGAGGGGAGGAGAACCCCACGGCTCTACCTACAATCGATTGTTCCTCATGTCGCTCTGCGGGTTTCCGCTCCCGGCCGCCGAGGCCTCCATTTGCCCAGGTCTGAGGGCTGGCCCATGGGGCAGTGCCCTCCCAGGGATGGCCGAGTGTTCCTGATACACCTCCGCAGACCCGCCAACCCAGGATGCAGAGGGCCCAAAGGGCCAGCCTTGGTCCTCAGGTGGCTGCCATTCTTTCTGCCATGCCACGCCTGCTGCCACCCAGATACTCCTGGAAGGCCTGGCTGGGGCTTCATCATGGCACTTCCTTTGGCCTTGGGGAAAGGGTTGCTGCAGGATGATGGCTCAGCCGGCTGCTCCCGAGGCCTTGGACTCCCAGTGTCCCCAGGACGGGGATTGAGGCTACTCCCAGGCCCCTGTCTCAGCCGACATAGGCCGGAGGCCTTCTGGGGCCCAAAGACAGGAGGCTGCACTCTGTAGCTCACCACATTCTCTGCCTGGACTCTTATTCTGCTTATAGAGCAGTGTTATCAACCTTCCTAGTGCTGCAACCCTTTAATATAGTTCCTCATGTTGTGGTGACCTCCAACCATAAAATACTTTTCATTGCTACTTCCTAACTTAAATTTTGCTACTGTTGTGAATTGTAATGTAAATATCTATTTTCTGATGGTCTGGGGTAACTGAAGGGGTCAGACCCATAGGTTGAGAACCACTGCTTGGAGACCACCACTCACAATGGGCTATCCTCCTACCCCCATGTGATTCACTGATTAAGAAAATGCTATACAGCTAGATCTTATGGAGACATTTTTCTCAACTGATATTTCAGATAACTATAGCTTGTGACAAACTGACACAAGACTAGCCAGGACAACTGACCCCTTGTCAGCTTGACACACACATCACTGTCAAGCCACCACCTTTCCTTTCTTCCCCATGACCACATATGAATATCAGCATTCTGTTATACAAACATTGCAGATATTAAAAGTTCCACAGACTTTAAAAGCTCAAACACTTGCCAGGGAATAGTGATGTACACCTTTAATCCCAGCATTCAGGAAGCAGAGGCAGGTTGATCTCTTGAGTTTAAGGCCAGTCAGGGCTACACAGAAAAACCCTATCTCAGAATTAAAAAAAGAAAAGAAATAAAATTCAGACACTTAAAAAAATTCAGTCTCTTAAAATACAAAGTCTTTATACAATTCCTAATTCTCTTAAAGTTCCAAGTTTCAACTGTGGGAACCTGTAAAATAAAAAATAAGTTGAATACTTAATTCAAGAGGGAAGGACCAGGCCACAGTCAGAGTCCTAAAGTGTAAATCAATGCCTAATATCTATGCTTCACTCACTATCTTCTGGGTTCCTCCAAGGGGCCTGGGTCACTTCTCCAGCTCTGCTCTCTGCAGCACACACTTGCTTGTCTTTTAGGTTCAGACTGACTCCACTTTAGCACTACTGCTATCTATCCTTGGTGGTGCTAAGCTCTTTTGCAGGTGGGCTGCCCTTTTACCATGCTCTTTTCAACTTCTTACACGACCCCTTCAATCCTGAGCCTTCAGCTGCTGCCGAGGCTGCACCTTTACTAATGGCCTCTCACAGTGCCAAGCTTTAGCCGTTCTCAATGACCCCTGACCCCTTCAAACCCAGTACCACCTGGGTGACTCTTAGACTGCCAAGCTTGGCTGCCTCTGGAACACGGCTTCTGTTTGCTGACGCAGGAAACAGGAAATTTCACCATAACAATGCTGGTCTCTGAAGCTCTGCTAATTTCTCAGCTGCAGCAAATGATCAATTGTCTCAATAAAGCAAAAGGTTTCACTTAACCCCCAGTGCTGGTCTTTTGTTAATTGCAGCTGACTCTTTATCCCTGGCTTACCTAAACTAGAGTCTTGATTCAAACCAGCGAGTACATAGTGCCCCAGGTACTCTACCAGCCAGGCCTCCATCTGCATCTCTCTCAGCACTCCCAAGCTCTCACACAACAGCTCATCAAGCTTTGAACACTCAATGGCTTTTCTCTTCCAAAGTCCTAACAGTCCTTCCGAAGTCAGTGTGGTCCATGCCCCACTATCCTGGTAGCAGTTTCTGTCCTAGTTACAGTTACTATTTCTGTGAATAGTAACTTTCCTCCCCAAGAGCAACTTGGAAAGGAAAGGGTGTTTGGCCTGCACTCCCACAGTGAAGGAGGTCAGGACGTAAGTATCGCAGAACCTGGAGAAAGGAGCTGATGGAGAGGCCAGGGAAGAGTGCTGCTGCTTACTGGCTTGTTCCCCTTGGCTTGCTCAGCCTGCTTTCTTACAGAACCCAGGACAACCAGCGCAGGAATGGTACCACCCACCATGGGCCAGGCCCTCCCCCATCAGTCACTCATTAAGAAAATGTCCTACAGACTTGCCTAAAGCCTGATCTTCTGGAGACATTTTCTTAATTGAGGTTCTCTCCTCTCGGGTGACCTAGCTTGTGTCAAACTGACATTTTTTTTTCTCCATTAGCTCAAGTCTATGGGGCTGGAGAGGTGGTTCAGCAGTTACGGGCACTGATTAGTCTTCCAAAGGACCTTGGTTCAATTCCTAACACTTAACATGGCAGCCCAAAATTCCAGTTACAGAGGATCTGACATCCTCACACAGACATACATGCAGACAGAACACAGGTGTACATAAAACAAAATCGATTATATAAAAATAATTATATACTAATGTTATTTTTGCAGAACTGGATTTGACTTCTGGAGCATCTTTAGCCTGTGAAGACTTGGGATTTTTCCTCTTGAGTATAATAAATATTTTAATCTTTAGAGTGAAACACAAAAAGAGCTGAGATTAGGTAACCAGCTATGCATTTATAACCTTGACAACACTGAATAACATGCATTTTTGTTTCTAGAAAGAGATGATCTTTGGCATGTTTATGCTGAAGTATGGGCTTTTTAGGGTCAAAATTAAGGATGTTCTGATGTCAACTAAGCTGGATGAGTATTGATCCATTGAAATTCTAGTAAGCTTAGTTTGTCCTATAGGATGCTTGGGATCTCTACTGTGTCTTTATCTTACTCCCTGGTAGCCTTCTGAACTATAACAAATTCAAAGGAAGAATAAGTAGAACTCATGATTGTAGGGGTCTTGGAACAGCTAAAGTCACATGATCCAGCTTGGTCTCTAACACTTTTACTCCTCTGAGCCATCTTTTTTTTTTTTTTTTTTTTAAGACAAGGTCTGGCTATATCCCTAGCTGACCTTGGAATGTGCAGATACCTGCTTAAAGGCATGTGATGACTATACTCAACCCTGATCTAATCTTAATGGATAAAAGCAAGTTATAATATCCCTTTAAAGGAGATTTTTTTTTTAGTACTTTATATGCATGGATGTTCTGCCTCTCTGTCTATACTACATGTGTGTCTGGTGCCGAAATAAACCTGATGAGGGTATTAGATCCCTTAGAGTTAGCAACTCCTCGTGAGCTACCGTGTGGGTGTTGGAGTGCCAGATACTCTTAAGAACAACCAGTGCTCTTAACCAGTGAGCCATCTCCCTTCAGCCCCTAAAAAGATTGTTTGACTGCTGTGGCTGGCTGGTCATTGACTTGGACTTGAGGCTTTTACTGACTTTTTCTCAGTACTGTTAGGTACATTCCTTTCATAAATCTTCATAAAACTTTTCATTCCGCACATTTGCTTATCTTTGCCAAAACCCCATAAGCCTTTAGCTTCAGCTGGTACTGTCCCTGATGTAAGCTTTTGCAGTTGTCATCTTTATGGCCCGTTGGCTTCTGATTCCTTACTCTCATATTTGTTCCCACTAAGATCTACAAAAATCCAGAGAAAGACTTTGGGAAAATGGTCAGAAACTTTGGGGGTAACAGAGGGATGGGTGTTGATGAACTAAGGATATTTTTAAGTAAAACTGCTTTGTGAGAAAGACTTAAGGTGGGGATATAGCTCAACAATAAGAGCCACTCGCTCTTCCAGAGGACCCTAGTTCATTACTGTCACCCACATGTTAGCTGAACTATCTGTAATTCCTGTTTAAGAGGATCTGACACCTTTTTCTGTCGGCAGCAAGCATATATGTGTACAAACATACATGCAGGCAAAATATCTGTACACAAAATAAAATTTTAAAAATTAGTAATCATTGTTCAGTTTGCAGTGCTATTCACCCCAGAGGCTCTGATTAAGGCTCTAGGATTGTTTTGACAGAATAAGCAACTTAGTTGCTTTTAAGCTACATATGCTTAACAGAACCATGTCCTTTGGAATAATGGCTTCCTTCTAGTTGTCCTTCTCATCTGAGGGGATTATCAGATTCTGTTTCTTTAATCATACCACAAGGATAATGTTCTCTGAAGAGGGCATTTCTATGTTAATTTCTGCAAGTGACTCTACATTTCTATAGTAAGGAGTGACAGAGTTGGGGCAGATTATACAGACTTAAGCCCTGTATCATAGAAAGGTAAATATAAAAAGCCTCTGCTTGTAGGTCTCACCTAGAGAGGAAAATGACTTGTAAACAAATAGAATGTGAGGCTGGGGAAGCTGCCTCAACATTTTTTAAAGGTCTGATAAAAAGGGGCAGGGGAGTGCTGATAGGGAATTTACAGACTATATAAAAGAGAGAGAGAGAGAGAGAGTGTGTGTGTGTGTGTGTGTTAAAAGTGTTGGTCTGGGGATGTGGCTCATTTGATGAAGGTAAGATCTTGTGTAGTATGCATAAAGCCTTGATTTCCATCCTTAGCACAGCTTCAAGAGCATAGTAGTGCAATACTAGGGTGTAATACTAGCGTGCATCTCAGTGGATGATGGTGGGAGGGCCAGAAGTTGAGGAACACCATGCACCACATAGCTAGTTGAATGGTATAGCCTGGGCTAAAGAGACTGTCTCAGGAAGAAAAGAAAAAGCCAGTTAGTTGCCATATTCCTATAACCCCAGGAACTTAAGCAGGACAATAACAAATCTGAGGTCAGTTGGGCTGTATGTGATAAAACCTTGACTTTTGAAAATTAAACGGTAAAAAGAAACTGAGAAACACTTACTAAAAATGTTGTGATAGTACTAGAGATGATTCTGTTGGTAAAACATTTGCTGTGTGAGCATGAAGCATCAGATCCCAGCTACTGCTGGGTGGACATGGTAATGCATGCTCTGAGGAGGCAGACACAGCCACCCAGCTGAAGTGGGGTCCAGTCTATTGACAAATCCTGTCAGGGTGGGGTGGGAAAGGACACCTGAAGTTACCCTGTGTCCTGTCTTTGTACACAGCTTCATGATAGAAGTACTTGATAGTGGGACCTTGTTTATGAACCTCAGGGTTGATTCCACTTGGAAAAGGGACCTGGGGTAGAGGGAAGGAAAGAACATGCTCGGGGCTGGAGAGATGGCTCAGAGGTTAAGAGCACTGGCTGCTCTTCCAAAGGTCCTGAGTTCAATTCCCAGCAACCACATGGTGGCTCGCAACCATCTGCAGTGAGATCTGGTGCCCTCCTCTGGTGAGCAGGCATACATGTAGACAGAACACTATATACATAATTAATAAATAAATAAATAAATAAATAAATAAATAGAACATGCTCAGGAGTGTCAGAATAATTTTAGCAAGAACTGCTTGATGAGTCGGTATGTAATTGTTATATTGATTAGCATATTGGTTAGCAGTTACATTTTGAGCTTTTGCCTTACTGTTGGTTGGTGGGTGTTTTGTTGTTGTTTTGTTTGTTGTTTGTTTGTTTGTTTTGAGGCAGGATCTCATTCTGTAGCCCAGGCTGACCTCAAACAGTAATCCTGCCTAAGTAGAAAGTTACCATAGGGTTGTTTAAAACAGTGGCTCCTTCAGGTTCTGTTTTCTTGAAATGTTAGCCCAGGGGCAAGTACTTCCTGAACCCATAATGCCTTCATTCAGGTGTCCTTTCTGTTTCTGTCTCCTCCTACTCCCTCCCTTCATCAAAAAAAGTAAAATCCATTCTGTCAAGTTCCAAATTTTGTAGATGCTCTGCTTATTAAATTTTTAGCATAAACTGCGTTTTGTGGTATTTTAGGATTGCCTAAAAACACATTAGATTATTAGATTTCTTGTTGGTTTTAAGACATTAAATAAATGTGTGCTATGTGCTTATTGTTAGAAAATGCATTGGACTTGGTCAAAAACAATCTTTGCATTTCACTTCATTACTTCATATCGGGCTTTTAAAGGTAAGTGGCTGTTTATGAGACCTTCATACGACACTTGAAGTTTTACCATAGGAAGCATGAGAGTGGCTATAAATTCCCACTAAATGAGCTGGAGGCGCCAACTATGCGACATTTCACCAATTTGTTAAGTTTGAAACAGCTGAGGTTACAATTCGAGCCAAAGCCATTTCAACCACAAGGGGGAGCAAGAGACTAAAGTAGTGGGTCCTGTTAAAATAAATGGTTTAGCTTTTCATTTCAAATTTTAAGAGAGCTTGAAATGATGGGAAGTTCTCTCAGGTCTACAGAATAAAATAAAAGTGCTGGGAAAACTTTACATAGGTAAGAATTGTACAAGACTAGATATATGAACTATAGTGTGCTTGGAAAGTAGATTTCCTATTTGGGGCTTATTTTAGTGTTATTGAGTGCCATGACACAGTATGAAATAGGGTTTAATTGATGCCAAAGCTTGGGCTGACCTCAAGCTTTGGAGCATTCTTCCTCCCAAGTGTAAAAGCACTAGCCCTAGCTTAGAGCTTGTTCTTGTTAATTAGTTAACCTTTATAGAAGTTGAATTTAGCTTGATTGGTTGCTGAAATACTTGAAAGACAAAGTGAGAACTTCCCTCTCAGATGTATCACTGTGTCTGTGCTGTTTTTGTTGGCACAGAATACCAGCACAGTACAGAAATTTGAACCAAAGTATAAAATGATTTGGGGAAGAAAGAGCAGATCACACTGTGAAACCATCTTCTAGAAATTCTCACTACTTGCAGGGGTTTCTCTTTTTTTTTTTTTTTTTTTTAACTGTATGCGTTACAGACCCATGCACCTAAACCAGAGAACACTTTGCAAGAGTCAGTTTTCCTTCTGTGGAGTCTTAAGGATTGAAATCATATCACCAGCCTTGGCACAAAGACCTTTAGCCAGTGAGCCATCTACCTGCTCTTAACTTTTTAAAATGTGTATGAGTATTTTGCCCAAGTGTATCTGTGTACCACAAGCATGCTTGATGCCGGTGGAGGCCAGAAGAAGGCATCAGAGACCCAGGGGACTAGAGTTAACAAATGATTGCTAGCTGCCCTGTAAGAGCCTTGATTTTTTGGAAGAGCAGCCAGTGTTCTTAACCACTGAGCCACCTCTCCAGCCCCAGTTTTTATTATTTTAACCAGTAGTCTAACAAAATAGTTCACAAACTATTTTTTTTTAATTTACTTATTTATTATGATACAGTGTTCTGTCCACATGTACACCTGCATGCCAGAAGAGGGCACCAGATCTCATTATTGATGGTTGTGAGCCACCATATGGTTGCTAGGAATTGAACTCAGGACTTCTGGAAGAGCAGCCTCCTGAGCCATCTCTCCAGCCCCCTTCACAAACTATTTAACTTATAAACCTTACTTAAATATAACAGAACCACCATACCCATTAGATGGTTCTCATCAAAATAAGCACTGTTTAAAAGCATCTACTTTTTTTTTTTTTTAAGGTAAACTAAATTACTTTGATAAAAATTTGTGTTTTAACTGTCTTTGCTTTAAGAAAAGGGAAGGGGTGGGAAAGGAAATGGGCTCTTCAATTTCAAGGAAATGTGAGGGTTCCTGAAAGATTGAGGAACAACAGTCAGCATATTAAGGACATTTTTTTTCCTGGGATAAAATGGAAAGCAAACCTTGAAATTAATGTGTGGGGCCTAGAGAGATGGCTCAGTGGTTAAGAGCACTGACAGCTCTTCAGAGGACCTGGGTTCAATCCCTAGCATCCACATGGCAGCTCACAACTATAACTCCCGTTCCAGAGGATCTGACACCTTTACACAAATAGACATGAAATTTAAAAAAAAAAAAAAAAAAAAGTGAAGAGTTGTCATAATTGCATGTGAGCAACTTCTCGTAATGTATTCATGACAGCCAAAGCCTACTTCACCTATCATTAGATAGGCTTTCTTGCCTCATACCACTTTACTCTCTGGCCTTTGCTGATTGTTGGTCTAGAAAGTAATTTTCCTTGGATCATGCAGGTGGGTGGAAACGTTCAGCAGCTGCATCACTGCTGCTTAGGAACACTTGTGCTTGCATCTGCCATCCTTAGGGAGCATTTGGATTTTCAGACAGGCAATTTTTTTCTCTTAGGAAAATATTCATTATCTGACAGTGCCAGCCTTAGTTTCTGTTGTGTCTTAATTGTTTAAAAGTTAAATAACCAGCTTGGTTTACGTTTGAGTGTCTTAGATGCAGGCAACATGATAGCTTTTGCTTTTTGTTTGTTTAGCTTATAAGATTAAAAGGTGTAAGAGCCTACTGTCCTAACCACTAGTAGGGTTGAGATAGGATCACTTGAGTCCAAGAGTTCAGTTCAAGCCTAGACAGTATCGAAGTCTAGTGTAAGAAACAAAGTTGAGTATGTGAAAGTTGAAAGGTGTAAAATTATGTTTGTTAAATAATTGTACCTGCTCTGAAATAAAGTGAAAACCAGCTTGCCATTTTTTGTGTTTGCCAGTTTATTCTGTACTTCATGCTTCATTGTTTTTGTTGTGTCTGTAGTGTTCTATGGTATAACACTATAGTTCCTGACCACCAAAAAAAAAGAAGGATATTTTCTTGTTGTCAAACTAAAACCTTTAGAAGTAAACACAGTGTAGGTGAAATTCAAGCTCTTACAAAAATTAGCCTTAGGGTGGATAATAGTGTTAGTATTGAAAAATATTTTAGCGCAAATTATTTCTTTTTCTTTTGAGGTGTGTGCAGTTAAAAACAGCTGCTCAATTTTAAGATGTTACGTGTTACTTGAAAGTAAAAGCTACTAAAAGTATATGCAGACACCTGATAGCCTTTTTCCCTAGCGTTTGGTGCACATATGACTTTCAGTGACGGTGTAAGCAGTCGTTACCTTCCCCTATTTTTATATGCATGTTTGTACACCATGTGCATGCCTGGTGTCCTTGGAGATAATGATGCTAGATTGTTAAGGAGCTGCCGTCTGGGTGCTGGGAATTGTACGTGGGCCCTCCGGAAGAGCAGCCTGTGATTTTAACTGCCAAGCGGAGCCATTTCTAGTCTTACTACTGTTAGTGTTAGTATTGAAAAATATTTTAGCACAAATTATTTTTTTCTTCTCTTTTCCTTTTCTTTTTCTTTTCTTCTTCTTCTTGACCTTTTACACTTATTGTCAAAGAAAATGACAGCTAAGCTTCCCTATCCGGTAGCAAGCCAAAGAGGATTTCATTTACTGCTATGCACTTACAATTTTTTTTTTTTTTTTTTTTAAGATTGTTTCATCCTTGGAACTAGGAGGTTAATTGTAATAGCCCTTGCATTGACAACTTTTTTCTGTGAGGAAGAGTGAGAAATGAAGTTGTCTCTCTGTCCACATGAGTAGATTCCCAAGCCTTATAAGTTGTGGCTTTCAAATGTTGGTATGAATGAAAAACTCATGGTTATGGTGGGCCTGTGATTATCCCCAGAAAAGGTGGGTGTGGCTTTGGTGTATGGGATCCTTTTTTATTTCAAAGAACTTTAGACAGACTGGTTATTCAAATGTGTATTTGATAGACATGCAAATTAATGAAGTGAGGCACTTCAAGGAAGACAGTATATGTGATAGTGATAAATGAGAACTGTAGGAAACTGTTACTCAGTTCTGTAATCTTGTGTTCCAACAATTTTTTAATGAGTGCAAAGGGCAGTTAAAACCAAAGCTTTGAAACAAACATGAATTTCAGATAAACAGCCTTCATTGTGCTATATTTTTCCCATGTAACCTTGCTGTACCACCACCTTTTTTAAAAAATTAGGTCATCATTATTTTCTATGTACATTGTAAGTGAACAAAATTTAGATTAAATTATATGTTTCAGAATTTCTTCAGAGTATGTGTGCCTGTGCATCTTCTTGCCTGCTTTGCTGCTTTTAGACATCCTTTTATCCTTTCTTTGTTCTCATTCCTTTGTCTGCCTACAATTAAACCTTTGTAAGTGGCTTCTTTGAGTAGGTTTCATTAGTCTGGTCTGTTTCTTGTGTTAGCCTCATGCAGTGCAATTAGGGTTTAGGTTTGAAGGAGACTGTTGGTTTTTAATCTCTTCATAAAACCATCAGCCTTTTACAGTTTTTAGAAGATTTATGTATACATATGAGCACTCTATTTGCATGTATGTTTGCATGACAGAAGAGGGCATCCCATTGTGGTTGTTCATGAGCCACCATGTGGGTGCTGGGAACAGATCTCAGGGCCTCTGGAAGAGCAACCAGTGCTCTTAACCGCTGAACCATCTCTCCAGGCCTGACCTTTTACATTTTAGAGGACGGGAACTCTCCACTTAGCAGCACTGATTCCACCGGTCTCCTTATGCTTACGATTTTCCTCTTTAGAAATTTAATTAGTGTTTTGGGTTTGACACTTTGTCATGTAGCCCAGGCCACCTTGCCTGGACTGCCTCAGCCTCCAACTGCTGTGATTATAGGCATGTCCCTCCAAGTCAGCTTTCCAGTTGGAGGCGTTCTGTTATCCCTTCCCTCCTTCATGGCAGTTCTTTATCCTGATGTCTCCAGTCCCTTAATGCCTGTTTTGATACAGGCTCTACACTATATTCTAGCCTTGGTTCCACTAAGTACAGCATAGTACTGAATTTCATTCCTAACTTTGACACCTACTTGTCTTGGTATAGTTGCATTATCTTTTTCAGTGAACATAACATGCTATTTAGTGGAGGAAATACAACATAATGTTAGTACTCAGATTTATGAGAATCACTGTAGTTTGTAGCTTATAGATAGAAAAAAAATCAAATTAATCTATAGGAAACACATACCAAAGAGGCATTGTTGTTTACTGTTGAAATACTATGACAAATTAACATTCGAATCTGTCTCATACAAATTGCTCTATATGACTTAACTGGCTTATTCTTTCTTTTGATTCTGTGGCTTGGCTGGACTCTACTTAACAGTTAACATGCTGTTGGTTCATTGGATTCAGCTAGGATGGTGGCTATGGCAGGAATACCCCCTGTGACTCTAAAAGCGTTGGTGTGCCCATGTAGCTGAGAGTGGTTTGGCCTATCTCTTCAGTAGGATAGTTCAACTTCAGAGGCCTTCAAGTTTGGTACATACCTTGAAGTCACTTGTGCTGATTCCTGTTGCTTCAAAGCCAGTCAACAAATCTAACCTGCGCTCCAGGAAATAGGAATGACAGGGGAGAAAGTCTTCCACTATTCTTTGCAACATTGTGAGCCAAAGCTCCTGTAAATTTAATCGCAGTGTTTCTTAGGTTTATGCCCTTTGATAGGTTTAAATAGAAGTGTGCTATTTATAGTTAGTATATTAGGGTCCACATTTCCTCAGGGGAAACATTTACTACTGTTCATACTTGGTGTCCTCCTTAAACCAACAAGTAGCCATGCTATTCTGGTTATCCCCACTTTAATGTTCAGGTTGAGGGAAGTGGTGCTTACCTGTTGCTGTAATTCCCAATAAAGTGTTTTTGTTTTGTTTGGCTTCTGTGACGGGGTTTTTCTATGTAGCTCTGGCTGCCCTAGAACTTGCTTTGTGGACTAGGCTCACCTGGAACTTACAGAACTACCTGCCTCTGCCTCCCTGGTGCCAGGATCAAAGGTGTGAGCTTCCACTGCCTAGCTCCCAGTACATTTTTTTTTAGGGCTACAGAAGTTACTAATAAAAAGTAGGTTGTCAATTTCTGTTAATAAAAGTGTTTACATCGTAGCCTCCACATACTTTGGATTGATTTCATGGCTTTGCTAGGCAAGTGCAAGGCCACTGATAGTTTGTTTTTATTTGGGAGAAGGTATTTCTGGAGGAAGAGTCTCTATGTAGGTAACCCAAGTTATGTTTGAACTCAGTAAGTGTTGGGATTACAAGGGTGCCCAAGCTGGCTGCCAAACTTTTACATCATGAGGGATTGAGTCAGTCTTAAGTTAATTGTATCTTTACGACCTGTCTGCATACATAGAATGAATAGTAGGGTTAGACTTGTTCACTTAGCTCCCCATCATTGGAACATAGGCATTCAAGTAGTCGCGTCTTTTCAGAGAGCAGAAACCAGCTGACTTCCCTTTGTAAGAATTGGCTCATCTGGGGTTCAGCTCAGATGATAATAGACTTTACTTTGATTTCAAAGTAATGGTTACCAAAAGGAAGTAGGTATGGTGAGGGTCTGGTTTTTATTATATTATTTACTCTAAATTAGCTCTGAAGGGTTAGTTTTATTTGGTATGTGACAATTCCAGTAAGCTTTAAGTTGTTAATAGTTTTATGTAAAACTATAGAATGAAATTTTACCATTTGTACTGATCTGTAGATTTTTTTAAAATGCTGTGATGAGATTAAAGGTCTTTTTCACATCTGAGGTCTTTTCACTGTCTTATTTATATTTTTGAGGTAATCTCAGTTTGTAAACCAGGCTAGCCTCATTTATGATAGTCCTCCTCCATCCCTCTGGAGTGCTAGTATTAGAAAAATTAAGATTTTGTTTTGAATTTTTTTTTACAACTCAGTCTATTCTGTGTGCTTAAGAAATATAACTTTGTTTTATAAGTTATTTTCTTACTATTTCTGGTTCTTTTCTTCTGAAGTCTCTTTTGGAAAAGTTCTTGATCCCCAATGCTTCACAAGCAGAAAGCAAAGTCTTCTATTTGAAAATGAAGGGTGACTATTACCGCTACTTGGCTGAGGTTGCTGCTGGTGATGACAAGAAAGGTAAGCTGGCTTTGCTTGGTTGGTCTTATATAAAGCAGGTGTGGTGTGGAAACCCACCCTTTGAAGTACACGTTCTTTTCAATTGCTTAGAGCTCTGGTCTATTATATGTAGAGCTCTTTCTTTGTGTCTGTGGCTTGCCTATGTTGGTATTTTAAACTTGAAACTTCCTGAAAAGCCATTTGGTACAAGAGTGTTTCCTTACTGTTGCCAGAGGTGTAACCCCAGAGCAGGACGAGGAAATCACTAGAACTCACAGTGATGAGATTCCAAGGTGGCCTAATACTAGTACCTTATATGTGTATGATGTTTTACCTGTGCGTATATCTGTGCATGTGTGTCCAGTGCTCTTGGAGGTCAAAGCAGCACAGTCAGATCCCCTGGAACTGGAGTTAGAGACTGTTGTGAGCTGCCATTAGGGTGCTGGGAATTGAACCAGACTCCTGGAAGTATAACTTGAAGCTCCAAGTCATTATTTGACCCTGACCCCACTCCCAGTTGCTTTTCTTTTCTCACAGCAGTAGCAAGTGGCTAGTGTGATTCAGGACAGCATTTTGTTTGTTTTAAAGAGTCTAATTTAGTTATAATTGTTAGAGCTTGTATTTCAGAGGGCACGTGATTTCAAATGAAAAGTTTGTTTAAGTGAAGTTGTAGCAGATTTTTCAAAGTACATTTTACTGTGTTTTGTTATCCAGGAATTGTGGACCAGTCACAGCAAGCATACCAAGAAGCATTTGAAATAAGCAAAAAGGAAATGCAACCAACACATCCCATCAGACTGGGTCTGGCCCTTAACTTCTCTGTGTTCTATTATGAGATTCTGAACTCCCCAGAGAAAGCCTGCTCTCTTGCAAAAACAGTATGTATTTTACCTGTTACTTGAAAGTTTAGCATTCTTTATTATTTTAATACTGAAGTGTACTTTGTTTTTGCAATTGCAGGCTTTTGATGAAGCCATTGCTGAACTTGATACATTAAGTGAAGAGTCGTACAAAGACAGCACACTAATAATGCAGTTACTGAGAGACAACTTGACAGTGAGTACCTGATAGCAGTGTCCGTGCTGAGTGTGGTCAGAGGGGCTGTGCTTTACAAATGCTGCTATAGAGAATATTTATGATTTTTTTAAATTACTAAATACTAAGTCCTATCTACTGTTAAAAATCACTCAAAGAAAACTGCCTTATTGAAAACACATTGCCAGTATTTCTGATATGTTGTTTTGGACTTATGTTGTCATAAGTTACTTGTTTTTTCCATTTTAAGTCTTGAGAGTTTTCTTTTTCATCCCAGAGTTAGTTGTGTTCTTATCCAGTACAAGTCAGCTGGATCCAGGCTTCCTGTTGGTGAGGAAGGGTTGGGAGATGCAGGCTGGCCTGAACTACATCACAAGCCTGTGTGGGCTCCACAGCAAGATTGTGTCTCAAAAAAAAAGTTAACTTGACTATTTGTGTTTAACTTGCTTTGAAGTTAATTTTTTTTTGCTCTTTAGTTCTCTTCATCTTTGTCTGGCTGTGACAAGTTCCACAGCAATAGATGGGAAAGCTCAGGTACTATGTGCAGCCCTTGCTTGCCTGGTGTCTTTACCTCAGGGAAGACAGTTGCTGTATTGCTGTGCTGAAGATTTGAACACATACCCAGTGCCATTGTCTTAACCAAACAGCAATTCTTACTATTGAGAATTCATTTCAGTGATATTTATTATTTAAGTTGACATCCATATAAAGCCCATGCCTTACAGTCAGCTTCTTGGGTTTTCCTTTCTTCAGGTAAGTATTAAATAAGAAGTTTTGGGGGTTAGGTGAAAAAGTTATTCAGGAGTTACTGTGTGTCAGGGAAAAGGTAGAAATGAGTGTGTATAGTATAGTATTATGTTTGTTCAGTTTGGGGCCATTTGTCTTAGAGACTGGTACCATCCTTTTACATGTTTCAATTCAGTCTTTGGTCTATAGCTAAAACTTGTAAATGAAACTGAGGTTCTCTACAAGCTTCAGAGACTTAATGAAAAAGAAATAAGGACTAGTGTAGAATTGACTTGCTATGTGTGCTAGAACTCTGGAATTCAGGGTGTCATGTATACTAGGCAAGTATGATTGGAAGAGTGCTTACCTAGAATGTGTGAGGCCCTGGATGTATTTCTCAGTACTGCTAAATATTTTCCTTGCCAAGCATGGTGTTACACGCCTGTAATTCCAGTTAGCGGGAGGCTGAAACAGGAGAAACACAAACTTTAGGCCAGCCTGCATAACATGTAAGACTTTGTGTCACTTTTTCTTCTTGCTTTGAAGTGATGAGGTGGTATTTAAAGTAGACCTTAGGCTTAGGTGTGTCATTACTTTTGGAAGTTCCTGATTTAATGTTCTTTCTCCATTGGAATTGTGGAGTGAGTACAACAAAGAGTACTACAGTCACTGAGTAAGGAGAAAAAGGAGGGCCTCTATTCTGAACCTGTTACTGCTGCTATCTACCCTGAGCTTGTTAACAGGACTGCTGTAACTCTGAATCTAGCTGACAGTCAACACCTTACCAGAAAGAGCTGTCCTTGAAGGGCAAGAAAGAGACAGTAGAGACTCCTGTCTTGTTCTTGTGTAACTGGAGCATACAGGCTGCAGGAAGTCATTTGGCTAACTCCATATGTCTGTCAAATCACCTTTCTAGGCCAAACATGGAGGGTGATTTGGGGAGAATAAGTAAATACTGTTAGGTTGGATTTCTTTTCCCTCGTTTTTTAGTTTATAACTCATTAGAAGTTTTAAGATCTACTTGAATCTTTTTAAGTGTTTGGCTTAAAATAGTTTTACATTGAAGCAGTTGGAATAATTTAGAAGCTATCTTTTAGCCTATTGAAACACTATAACAATAATAGTAACAATGGAATCCATTAATCCTGTTGCACTGTGAAACACCTTTTTTTTTTTTTTGGTAGAATATTAGATTCTGACTGTAATGTTTGTTCAGCTTTCATTTTAGTTTTAGAAATCAGAGAAAATGTTTTTTTAATCTGAAATACCAGGAAAGTCAGGGTGCGGGTTAGCTCAGTTGATTGATGCTGCTTTTAGAAGTTTGTGACTTCACTGTGACCAGCCAGCCCCACCATTTTCCTCATCACAGCCTAGAGCTTTGGGTTTGTTTTTTTGTTTTTTGTTTTGTTTTGTTTTACATTTGTTTTTATATGTTTGAGAGAAGTGTTATGTGCTTGTGGGTTGCGAGGACTTGCAGGAGTAGGCTCTCCATCCACTGTGGAGGTGGTTGGGCATTAAGGCTGAGTAACTAAGCCTCTTACCCTTCTTTCGATTTCCTCTTCCTCTTAGTGATTGACCACTAAAGATGCGTGTACTGTGAATCTGCCATGCCTCCAGTCAAGTTTTTTTCAGTGATATCCTTTTAGTTTTCTAGCTAAAACTCATGGTCACTTGTATACAAAAGGTTGGGGTTTTATTTTGCTGTTTTATTTCGTTTCAATCTGAAGCATGCTGAAAAAAATGTTTCCCTCTCTTACCAGTTGTGGACATCGGATACCCAAGGAGACGAAGCAGAAGCAGGAGAAGGAGGGGAAAATTAACCAGCCTCCAACCTTTGTCTGCCTCATTCTAAAATTCACACAGTAGACCATTTGTCATCCATGCTGTCCCACAAATAGTTTTTTTTTTTTTTTTTTTTGTTTACAATTTATGACAGGTTTATGTTACTTCTATTTGAATTTCTATATTTCCCATGTGGTTTTTATGTTTTAATATTAGGGGAGTAGAGCCAGTTAACTTTAGGGAGTTACTCGTTTTCATCTTGAGGTGGCCAATATGGGGATGTGGAGTTTTTACATGAGTTATACATGTTTGGCATAGTACTTTTGGTACATTGTGGCTTCAGAAGGGCCAGTGTTAAAACTGCTTCCATATCTAAGCAAAGAAAACTGCCTACATATTGGTTTGTGCTGGTGGGGAATAAAAGGGATAATTGGTTCCAGTCAGGAGTGTAGTTTTTTGGGTACTTTAAGGTTTGGCACACTCGTGAGTTTGTGGTACAAACATCCCGTGAATGCACACTGGGGTCATGTGTCTCTGCGTGCATACCCTTGACCACAGCTCCAGAAGTGGTCCTTAGACAAAAGTTGTGACCCAATTTAGTCTGATAAGGGCAGAAACGGTTCACATTCCATTATTTGTAAAGTTACCTGCTGTTTGCTTTCATTATTTTTGCTACACATTTTATTTGTATTTAAGTGTTTTAGGCAATCTAAGAACAAATGTAAAAGTATAGATGCAGTAAGTTGAATTGCTTGGTGGTCACCACTCCGTGTGTACCAAGCACAATGGTAAACAAAAGCCCATGTATTTAACTTTTGTTTTTTGTTTGTTTTTGTTTTTGGGGTTTTTTTGGGGGGGGGGTTGTTTTGTTTTGTTTTGTTTTTGGTTTTTTTTTGTTTTTTTAGTTTTTTGTTTTGTTTTTTGCTTTTGTGATTTTCTTTTTTTTTTTTTATACTTGCCTAACATGCATGTGCTGTAAAAATAGTTAACAGGGAAATAACTTGAGATGACGGCTAGCTTTGTTTTAATGTCTTATGAAATTTTCATGAACAATCCAAGCATAATTGTTAAGAACACGTGTATTAAAGTTCATGTAAGCGGAATAAAAGTTTTATGAATGGACTTTTCAACTACTTTTCTCTACAGCTTTTCATGTAAATTAGTCTTGGTTCTGAGACTTCTTTAAAGGAAATTGTCTTCTTATTCCCTCTTGGCAGCTAATGGGCTTTTACCAGTTTTGAATGCAAAGTTTATCATAACAAAAGATGCTAATGTAACTACCGTTCTCTACCATGTCCCACAGACTTCCCCCCTTTTATCCCTCTCAGAAATTGAAGTGAACTTTTTTGGGGGGGGGTTGTGTTTGTTGATTGGCAAAAAGGTGTAATGTGTTCTATTTAAAATATTAAAATACTGGGTTATGGCATTTTCTAACTTAGGAAGCCACAATGTCCTTGGCCCATCGAGACACTGGGCAGCATTACCTGTTAAGTTCTGTGCTTCCAAATCGCTGTTGGTTTTAAGAATTTCCTGATGCTCTTACAGCCTGCCTTTGGTTCCAGTCCTGTATTTCTCTGTTAGGGGCATAGGCTCACTTCCCTTTTACTCTGTCTTGCCACCAACCATTCTGACTTGGTGGCCATGTATTTGGGAAACGGCCGCATGATCTTTCTCGCTCCATTCAGTGTCTAAGAGAACCTGCTTCCTCTGCTTGCATCCCACAGCCTCCCCTCATCCTTTTTCCTACAGCCCAGCTTTCTTAGGTTGAGCTTGTGTTTATCTCCCCAGAAATCCTGCCCTGAGTGGTCTGTCATCATCTCCCTTTAAAATTCTTCCTCTGCCTCTTCTCCAATAATGATGGGGTTAAGTCACACCCAAAGCTCACACCCTACCGAGTATTTCTTCAGTACTTTACAGAAAACACCAAACAAAAATGCCATTTTACAAGAGGTGTATTTTTTTTTCTTTTAGAATGTAAGCTCCTCAAGAGCAGGGACAATGTTTTCTGTATGTTCTATTGTGCCTAGTACACTGTAAATGCTCAATAAATATTGATGATGGGAGGCAGTGAGTCTCAATGATGAGGGTGAGAAAAATCCCAAGCACTGTTCTATGGCTTGCTTCATTATGATATGATTACATTCGGAAATCCCAGTCCTTATGGACACACTATTCCAAATACTGCATTCAGACACAATGCCGTGGGGTGGGGATATTTTCAGGAGAAATCCCATGCATTTGCAGTGCCATGAAGCATCATTCACAACTCATTTACCTTGATTTTTGCCTTAGCTCCCAGGCCAAGGAGAATTAAACAACGGACAGCAGGATGTCATCTCACTGCAGTAAACTATAAGTGATATCTGAAACTTGTCACATCTAATTGACTATTCATATGCATTAGACATCACTAATCTAGTTTGATTCTGAAATTGTGGTACTTGCCTGCTATTAGTTATTGATTTTTTTTTTTAATAATAGTGCCCAATAGATGGAGAAAGATTTGCAGCCTCAAATTTTCCACCCCTTGGAATATGAATAATAAATTTGCTTTTAACTTATTTCCCTAATTGTCCCAAATCAAGGCTTCACGTCTGTTTTGTTAATACATCATAAAGCCAGGAAATTGTTGAATCCAGCAGTGTTTTCTGTGTGTGCAATACTGGAAGTATACCTTTTTTAAAAAAACCAGAGTCTTACTCTAAAGTTGAGCAGCACTTCTGTGCTGAGGCAAAAGGAATTTTGACCTCTGGCCTCTGAGGTTGACAGCTGTTAACTTTCTCATGCTGCCAAGAGGGGAGGTGTGGGATAAGAGCATTGAGGAAGAAATAAGTTAAGTACATATTTGTTCCCACCATGGTCAAAACCATATTTGGCAATTTGCCAAGACCAGTATTAAAGTTTGCCATCTTGGACCCAAACCTGACACAGGAACTGAGTGATTGTAAACCCAAGTAGGCTTGAATGCTGACCCAAGAATTTTGTGGCATCTCATGAATGCTCTTAGAGAACACTTGGTTCAGAATCTACCTCACCACCACAAGGGAAGCACGCTGGTGAGGACAGTGCTTGTTGGCTTTGAGCTTCAGCAAACTACCACGTGCAAGCTGGTGTGGAGACCATGACAGTGTGCCTACATGGGTTCCCATCCCAGGAGTGCCTGCTATGATCCTTTGCAGTTTATAGTCTGAGGCCTGTCCATAGTCAACTGGTTTAAAACTGGTGTTACCAGAATAGGTAAACCCTGGATGGATAAGCCAGCTGTTGGGAAGACACTGTCCTGTGTTACTACCTAACCATCTGATCTGGCCAAAAGATCTTCGGTTCCCTGGAGAAGAGTGTGCCTGGTGCAGAAGCAAAGTATATTCACGAGGTGGTGTCAGAGACTGAAATCTTTGATAGTATAATCTGCTTCAGAGCAGTTTTGAAAACCCAAGCTTATGGATCCTCACAGATGTTGTCTTGGACCAGCGGCTGGTTAGAGGTGAGCAGTATCAGATTTATGTTGAAGTTAATACTAGGAAAGTGAATGGAATCCATATGGGAGCATGGACGGGAAAGGTAGCAAGATTTGGTTGCTTAGCACATGCCTGATGACCAGATTCTGCCCTTGGAGTCTGCATGGTGGAAGGTGGAGAGAAGTTTGTACTCTGACATTTCCTAGGCTTAGTGGCTTGCATGCATGTACAAGTACGCGTGCAAAGTGAGTGTGATTTAAACATTTAGGGAAGATGTACTCCAGTTTGGGGGCTGTTGCGGGGGTTGTAGAAAGGAGAACCAAGCTTTATTTTTGGCGTTCTAAATGCTGCTGCCCTTCCTAATGCTTTAGACAGAGAACCTGCTTTAGCCACTCCTTACTCATTTTAAGTACTTCTTATTTTAAGGTAAAAGCCCAGGAATAGGCGTTTTCAGCAAAACTTGTATTAATATGCTAAAGTGGCTGTAAAATCTGCAGGAACTAATGGAATGATGTTGATACTTGGGGAAAAATATTAAGCCGAAGGAACACTTATTCTACTGAGAGAACCAAGTTTATGAAGTTGGTGTGTAAACCTGCTTAGTGGATTGTTTTTCCTAGAAGAGTAATGCTAATAGGTTTTTCACATTAGTGTGCCCTAATTACGTGAACATTCTAGTAAGTAACCCTCTTGTCTTTTATTCATCCAATCCTACCTAAACTCAGTTGCCACAAAAAGACATGAACCTGGGAAGTGTAACTAGTTCAGTGGGAGAGGGAAGGGATGGGGGTAATAAGTGAATCTAATCAAAACATTGTTCACATATATGAAGTAATTTAATTTTATACATGAGTTAAATTGCCAAAAATAAAATTTTAGGCTAGCTTGTTGACCTTGATATATAAGGAAGACTTAGGTTTATTAAACATATTAGCTAGAAAAAAAATTTTTTTGGAAAGCAATATAAATTCAGTAAATAGGTATCTAGAAGTGGAAATCAAGGTGTAACAAGATTGATATGTTAGTATGAGTGTTTAAGAGAGGCCTGTGATCCTAGCACGCTGGAATTTGAGACAGGAAATTGTGAGTTTTGAGAACAGCCTGGGGTACATAGCCAACCCTGTCTTACTGTTTGTATAAATGGAAAAATGTTTAGTTCTTTACAAAAACATTACCTCATGGAGTAGAACACTCGATCCCCAGTCTCCTAGAAGCCTTAGGGCATAGGCATAAGAAGCCAGGGAACCATCCGTATCCACAGCTATTGTGACTAATAAGCCTGGAGACATCGAAATGCTTCTTTTAAAGGAGAATGGATAGAATTCCTCTGGTAATCTTTGGTGAACATGAGTCAACTATATAACGAGACATGATCAAATACTAGCAATAATGTAGGGTGCAAAGATCGTTTCTGAGGCTGGAGAGTGAGCTCAGACATTAAGGGCTCATACCACTTGTACCTTCCAGCCCCAGGAAAGCAACCACTGTCCCCCAGCACTGCGCTCTCACGTACGCAAACATAATTCGCAATAGTAAAGTTCTTTAAAATGCAGCTTTAGATGATGGAGAGATGATTTAGTAGTTAAAAACACTGCTGGTTTTCCAGAGGACCCAGGTTAGAACCCAGCATCCATGTGGCAACTCAAAACTGTAACGAGTTTGAGGGACCTGATCTCTTCTGGTGTCTGAGGGCACCAGGCATGCAAGTGGTACACAAACATGCAGGCAAACCATAAACTTGTTTTTCAAAATGAATTTTCTGTGGAGCCCTGGCTGTCCTAGAACTTGTTCTGTAGACCAATGCTGGCCCCAAACTTGAGATTCATCTGCCTCTGCCTTCTTGAGTGCTGGGATTAAAAGCGTGCACCACCACTGCCTGGCTCATAAAAAACAGTTCATATGTTTATCCAAGTATGTGTGATAAATCTGTTTCTTTCACCAAGGACATAAAATGCAAGCATAACATTAAGAAGAGGATGCCTTAGACAAAGGCAAATGTCAGGTACATAATGAACTATCAGTAATAGTGTTTTGGGTTTTGGGCTGTGCTGGTGGGCTCCCAAATGCAAAATCAGGGATGAAACAAGGGTTGCAATTAATGCAGTTCACAGAAATGAGAAAACAAAAGCTTTCTTGAGTGCTTAAAAGTATCAGGGAAGAGAAAAGGGGGAGAGACATTTGTTTAAATGACAGGAAAATGCAAAACTCAGTGGAAATTGAAAAACTGCCAACCTGTTCTTTCACCTTAAAGTTGTCCTGACTTTTAGAAAGGGAGGTGGCAAGAACTGGAGATCTGGGTGAAGGGAGGGCTGAGGTGGATTCAAGAAACTCTGGAGCCTGTAGAGTGGAAAATGACTATCTTCAGGACGAAGCAGAAAGGCCTCTTAAGGACCTCTGGTGCTCTATAGTGGGTCTATTCCTGTGGCCCCAGGGACTTACATCACATTAGCAGACCACTTGATTGAGTTCAGCCCATCTTAAGGCTTCTGAACCTTGGAGCAAGTGTTGGCTTACACCACAGGTGTCTCCTACCACACCATGTGGGGGAATCTGGGTTTTTTAACACTTTTTTTAAAAGTCTGACTTGAGAGGGTTGAGAGTATATCTTTAACAGTTCAGATCAAAATGTAGGATTTGGTTGGTTTTATTTTTCCCCAGATCTGCAAGAGGTGTTTGAACAATTATTTTTGGAAATGTTAGTCCTTCAGAGCCTGATTGGAAATGAATTTGATGAAGGAAGATTTGTAGTGCTAGCTATCTATGTCCCTACTGCTGTCTGCCTAGTGGCAATGAGGAAAGGATGGACCAGCTTACAAAGTAGTATCCAACATAGTTGTCACCATCAGTGCCACTGAGGCTGCTGGGAAACTGAAGACAAATGGCTAGTTGGCTGTGCTGGTGGTGGATGGTAATTAAGTGGTAGACTGTCCAGGTATGAGTTGGCAAAGTGTGGTCTGAATTACCTCTTTATTGAGAGACAGCCCTTTGTCCCCTGCAACAAATACTCTGCCCTCTCTCTCATTCCCTTCCCTTTCTCCTTTGTCCTCTACCTCCTGTCTTTGTCTGCTATTCCCTGCCCTCTGTCCCTGGGGTAAATAAATCTCTGTGCTGAGAACTTGGACTTGGGATGTCCAGGTATGAGTTGGCAAACTTGCCTGCTGAGTAGCTTGGGATCAACTGACAGCTATCTTAAATAGGACTTGCTTTGAGACAACTGCTTGGGTAAGGACTTGCACAGCAGGGTCTGAGAGAACATAACAGCAGAGTCAACAGTGTAAGACCTGGGGTCTCACAGCTCAGGAGTTCAATCGCGCCCTTCCCAGAAACTCCCCCAGACCAAGACTCGTTGCAAAAGCAAGAGGTTTATTAACCATTGTACAATGGGGTCACCCCTGCTGGTCAGCAAAGAGTGGCACCAGGAGACAAAGGCCTTTAGGTTTTTAAAAGAAAAATTGCGGGAGATTTGAAGTTCTAGTTTTGGCAATTTAGGATTGGATGAGGAAGCTATAAAGTAAGATAATTGGTTAGTCTTAGGTGTTCAAGCTTGGCCAGTCCTGCCAAGTGTGGATGCAGCTGCAATTGAAGGTGGGGGTGGTTAGCTCATCCTTGAAGATTAGGGCTGCGGGCTCTTGGCTGGAGATCAAAAGCTAATCAGAAGTCTAGGTTCGTTGCTAAGAAACTATCTCAAGGACAAGGGTCTGGTCCTTCTTTTGCTGAGTGAAGGTCATTGCTTGCTTGCCCTTTTTTTTATATCTGTCCTCACGGATAGGGTCACATTTCTTCACTCTCTGGAAAGGTACTAAGAGGCTTTAGCTTAACCTGGACCTAAAACTCAAAACTATAGGCTTTAGAAGACATATAGGTTACAAAGTTAGCCTAACCCTTTCAACAGGATCCATGGAGATGGCTCCCAAAAGAATCAGCAAGAATCTATGAACCACCGGGTGGAGGTGGTGCATGCCTTTAATCCCAGCACTTGGTAGGCAGAGGCAGGCAGATCTCTCAGAGCTCCAGGACAGCCAGGGCTACACAGAGAAACCGTGTCAAAAAACAAAAAATCATGAACCAGTTCATGAAAGTGACTAACATTAGCTTAACCCTCTACCAGGAGACTGGGAAGATGGCTCAGGGTGTGTGAGGGGGAGGTCCTGAGTTCTGATGCCCATGTTACGAAACCTCAGAAGTCAGCCTAAGACACCCCAAGACCAAGTTCTCAGCACAGAGGTTTATTTGTCCCAGAGGGACAGAGGACAAGGAGGGAGAGAGGGCAGGGTTATTTGTCCCAGAGGACTACCTCTGGATGGAGAGGACACATTGCCTATGTGGCACATAGGCAAATGGAGGTTTATAAAGGTGCAAAGGGAAACCTTGTGTTTGGATGAGGTGTTTAAATTTTCATTAGGCATGTTGATTAGGTGAGCCAAAGGGAGCTTTTTATTGCTGGATTTCAATTCTCTTATAGGTGGTCCTTAGTAGTCAGCCTTGGGAAGAGGAAGTGGTCAAATAAGGGAATAGACCTTGCTGGCTAGCTTTAGAAATGTAATCTAACAATTTAGCAAGGCAGAGGGAACTGGGGAGAAATGCAAGGCTTGCCAGAGCCATGCTCTCTATGCTTAAGCTGCCCAGAGTCCCTTCACCCAGCACTCATGTAAAAACGTAGCCTTAGATCTGGGGAGACAGACAGGAGGATCCCTGGGGCCTCCTGGACTTCCAGTTCATGAGACACCTTGTCCTCCACTCAAGTACCAACAAAGCTGAGCCTAGCTTAGCTGCAGAGTTCAAATGAGACAGGCACACCAAAGGTGGGATGAATACAGTGAGACAGGTATATCTGGGCTGGTGTGGATGAAAAAGAGACACCTTGGCTTATGAAATAAGATGGAGGAGACAGAGGAAGACACTTAACAACCTCTGGCCTCCATGTGCACTCGAATGTGTCAAGACACATTAAGGAATGAAAGTAAAGTAATTAACTCCCTTTTGCATTAATTTGACCAAGAGCAAGACCAAATTTGAATTCTCCACTTTGTTCCCTGTTTCTTCCATCGGTCTATAGTCTAATTACTGGCCTGTATATAATCTATTGCATGTGTGCCTGACCTGTCAGTGTCTGCTCGGCCTCTGTGTGTGTTTGTGTGTCCCTAACAAAGGCCTTTGCTCTATTTATTGAACGGTACAAAACAAAACAAAAAGAATCATATGGGAAAATAATGAGGGGTTTTTAATAGAAAGTCTTTTAAGAGTTTTACAAGGGAAGAAAGTTCTGACCCCAACTGATTCCACAGCATTCGAAACCACAAACAGATGTACCAACCTATAGTCTGCATGTGACTTCCAACAGTTAATGGTGGATTTTTGCTGTGTAAGGCTGCTTCTAACCTGTTGGCTGCTTTCAGCAAGTTATTACAACAAACACATCCTGGGTCAAGGGCATGGAGGAGCTAAAGCCATGCATTGAGCTTTTGTCCTTTAAAAGGACTTTAGCAGGACTTTAAAGCAAAACACTAACCACAAAGAAGTTACTTTTCCTGGAAAGGAAAATATTTTATGCCTGATGACAGCAGACAGTAACTTTTTTTCCTAAAGGATTCTTATTCACTGTTACATAAAAAAAAAAAAAAAGAAGAAGTGCATATGTGTGTGTGTGAGAGAGAAACAGAGGACGGGCATGTAGAGGTCAAAAGACAACTTTTGGGAGTTGGTTCTGTATACCATGGACTCCGGGACTGAACTCAAGTTGTCCAGCTTATGGCAAGCTATTTTACCCAAGACAATCTCACTGGCTTTTTATGCTTGTAGAAAGGCTGCGGAGAATGAGCTTAGGTGAGAAAGTAGATAGGGGCTGAACAGAAGGACACATGGGACAGGAAAAGGATATAACTGGGAGAGGGGAGGGCTACAAGCAGGAGATGGGCATTGTGTAGAGGTGAGGAGAAAGAAGAAACACAGAAACACTGTTCTAAATGCCACAATGGTGTCTAACATGCTGGTTGGATTTGGAATTACTAGTAACAGTAAAGTAAATAAACAAAGAAACAGAGAGAGAAAGAAAGAAAGAAAGAAAGAAAGAAAGAAAGAAAGAAAGAAAGAAAGAAAGAAAGAAAGAAAGAAAGAGAAAGAAGAAAGAAAGAAAAAGAAAGGAAAAAGTTGAGAGAAGTGATGGCACTAGGAGGGATCTGGGGGGAGATAGTGGTGGGTAAATATGATCAAGTGCATTGCATAATTGTATGAACATTTCAGAATACATTAAAAAAAACATTTAAAAACAAAACATCTTAGCAGAGTGAGGCGGCACAGACCTGTAATTCTAGCACTCAAGAGGCAAAGGCAAGAAAATTGCCACAAGTTCAAAGCCAACCTTGGCTACATAGTGAAAACCTGTCTGAAAAAAAAAAAAAAAATTGGGCTGGCAAGATGACTCAGCAGGTAAAAATGCTTTCTGAAGAGCTGACGGACCTAGTTCTCTCCAGGACTCAGGTGGTGGGAAGAGAAAACCAAGCCCTGCCACATGGGCTGGAGTGATGAGGTTATACGAATGCATGACCACACCCCATTTCTGCAGTGACAAGGAGCGAGCCCAGGCTGGTCTGCAGCAAGAGCTGCATGTCCATGAACTAACTCTCCTCTGAAGAACGCATTACCTGATAATGAATTTGCCACTAGGGAAGAGACCACGCCCTGGGCTCTCCTCCCACTGCTGACACCTGGAGCTTATACAGGCGACAATTTCTTGCTTCTAAGCTCAATTTCAACTGTTGAGAGGACCCTGATAACAGCAGGAACCAGACATACGATCTGGGAGCAGGGAAGCCAGGCAGGTAGTGCCGCTGCAGTTGCTCTTTCAGCCTCTGTTCATAAGTCATCCACCTTAAATAAAAAGACTGACTTACCAAAGTTTTTTTTTTTTTTCCTAAAACTTCAGGATCTTGCTTCAATGACTTTTAGCCCAGAAGAAAAGTCTACTGTGAACATATCTATCCACTAGTGTCCAGAGGACTGCAATTAGATTTTTTTTTTTAATGAAATGGAATGGGAAACAGCACAGAATGCCACCCCCTCACATTTGACACAGCTGCATCAAGAGAAGGTGCTGCATTGCCACCCACATCCCATGAGTCAAAACTCCTAAAACGTGGCCATGACAGGCTTTTAAAATCCAGGTCTACAGAACGCTTGTAATTGCTGATGCCTTCGGATCAGGGTCGTAGTGGGCCAGGGAGTGTAAAGGCAACGGCACATCTGGAAGAAACCAGAGGCTTTGTGGATTCAGAAGGTGATGGGAATGAAGACAGGTAGGGTCAGATTCAGGGAGATTCAGAGGGCACTGGATGTTCCTAAAGGAATGTGACTGACATCTACACTGCTCTGGGGAAGAAAGGTCTTAGTACCTAGGGGTGTCCAGAGAGGAGGATAGCAGAGCTGTCTCTAGCACACCCTGCAATGGTCCCTTGCAAAGTCCCCACGACAATCAAGATGGCACTGTGTCTTCCCCCAGATCAGTATGCAGGGAGAGTGTCTACATTCCCACCCTTGAAGCCACAGAGAAACCATCAAAGCAGCCCAAATGCTGGGGCTGCAGACAGCATAGAGGATGAACCCTGCTCTTCAGGTTCTCCAAAGCTCTTGTAAGTCAGTCTGGATATTTGATGTGACAAGTGGCAAACAGCCGGATGGGAAGGCTCTGATGTGACAGATAACATCATTGCCACTTCTACCCAATCCTCTCTGTCAACAGAAGGCTCCAGAAAGTCACCACCCAGAAAAAGAGCTCCCCTGTTTCGTGAACTCTTGGACAGTGTGCTCAGAAGAGATGTCAGGAAAAGTAAATATCACTCAGCAGACTTTAGTGTGTGTAAAGGGGCTCACATGTTCTGTCACTAAACTGTGTGCCTCATGACCAAGTGCAGTTACCTATCTGACATAAGAATCGTGTTCATTCATTCATTCATCCATCTATCTACTTGTTCATGAACTGCTCAGTCCATCGCTTTGATGCATCATTAATTCACTTAACATGTAGAAAAGTGTTCTAGCACAGTGTCAGACCTCTTTCAGGGTCAAGTAATACAGAAAGGCCAGAGTAAAATGTGCAGGTTGTTTAGCTGAGAAAGGTTCAAGTATAGCTATTATGTTTATATAATCACATAGTAAATTTGTCTTGATATTAATCTTTAAAGAACGTATACTATCATTTAATTCATTAACTTTTTTATCCTGCTTCAAAAGCATCTGTTTGTATCAGTGGATTAATTAATTGGTTGATTAATTGAGATAGGGTCTCACAATGTTGCTTAGGTTGACTTCAAATCACTGGGTTTAAGTAATTCTCCAACCTCAGTCTTTGACATAGCTGGGATTAAAGGAGTATATCACCATGGACAATTTTATTCATTTATTTTTGAGACAGGTCCCACTATTAGCCCTTGCTGGCCTGAAAGTTTCTATATAGACTAGGATGGCCTTGAACTCAGAGAGCTCCGTTTGCCTCTGCCTCCCAAGTGCTGGGATTTTTCGAGTGAGCCTGGCTGACATTTGGACATTGCTACTGTTCCTGCTGCCCGCTACGGCCTGTTATTCTGTGTGGCTAGACCCAGGCCTATTCAGATAGTGCCACTGGGTGCAGGACTTTACTGAATTGTTCAAGGTGCCTCAGGCTGCCATGAACTTTACACTCCAGGCGATCTATTGTACCTTCTACCTTTGGCATTTCCACTCCCCCCTCTCTGTGTGGTGCAGAGGAGGCTGTTGGGTGGGTGTCCTCTGTCACTCCACCTTATTCCCTCTCTGTGACCTCGGAGCTAGGCTGGTGACTAGCTGCCAGGAAGCCCCAACCCTCCTCCTAAGCCCTGTACAGTACTGAGCTTACAGGTACACACAGCCACACTGGGCTTTAGACATGGGGTTAGGGTCCAAACTCCAGTCCTCATGCTTGAGCAGTGATCTCTCTTACTCCCCAAGTCACCTCTCCAGCACCTCCTTTCTATCTTGTTGCCTGTCTCTTCATCAGATTGGAAAAACCAAAAGCCGGAATAGAAAATATTTCCCTGTAACCTGCCAGGCCCAAAACCTTTGGAGAAGGGAATCTCATTGGTGAAAGCACTTTGCTGATTAGCCACAGATGTTCATCTGAGCTCAAGCTGGCAGTGGCCACTGGATAACTAAGGACTTGGGTGACTTGGACTGAAGAATTGTGTGGCTCTATCTACTATTTCCAGGATGCATGTTGATTCCATAAACAGCGGTCAGATTGTGATCAAACAGAAAGCTAAAAAGAAAGCAAGCAGTATGAGTTTATGAAGAGTTTAAGCGTGAGGCCATGGGAGCTATTTTGGGGTCATTCACAAACTAGTGAACTAGCCAAGGAGGCTAGTGTATGGAAAAGGGAATAATAGAGACACAGTTTGGAAAATGAAGGGTGGAGGAGGGAAAAGGCAGAGAAGAGCCTGCAGGGAGGGAAGGGAAAGAACTATTGATCTTTAGACTTCCCAGCATCTGGTTTCCAGTGCACTCCCACAACCCCTCGGTCCTCCCAGTAATACTTTCCTTGTCATTTTTGCTAAGTGGCAGAGTTTTATTTTTTGAAGCCAAAAAGCCTTGCTCTGCGCACGGATACCTCTGATTCAGCCTTGTCAAGATAATGGGCCTAGTGGAGGTTTGGATTGTCAAAGAGCTCTTAAATCAATCAAGACAAGGCAGAAATATGGGGGGAAATGTCTGCTGAAATGGGAAGGATGACTGAGGAATGGCAGGGAAAAAATGTACATCGTTAGTTTAAAAGGTCCATGAAGACCCACAAAATAACCTCCTGACCTACCTTCTGGGTCTTAGCCTTCTGTATGCTTTTCTGTGATTCCAGGCACCACAGTCAAAGGGTGGAGAAGACAGAGGCTGATGGGAACGTGCTCTTCCCATAAGGGCCTTGGCTCCACTTTGAGCAGCAATCTCTGTGTTGTCTTCTCAGGATGAGCTCTCTATGCTCAGTGAACTGCCAGACAGCCTGTCTTCATTGTCCTCAGAATGATGTAAACCTAACTGGTAGCTGATGGGGCTTCTCCTGCTGCCCACTCCCGACATGAGGGCAGGGGCCACAGAACATGTGACTTGCAAGTGGTGAATACACCAGGTCTCTCTCTTGACTCTGAATTGGGGTGTTCCCCCATCTCACAGTCCTATCATTGCATTTAACTGCACTGTAATGCAACAGGTTGTTATGGTCCTCAAAATGTCAGAGAATTCTTGAAGGCATTCGGCCCCATTGCTGAGAGCCCTTACCACCAAAACCTCAAGGTCTGAGAGGACACAGTCCAGGAACTAGGGCATCACTGCCTGCTCGGAGTTCTGTGCCAGCAGCCACCTCCCTGACTGCTCTACAAGGCCTATGACACTCACAGAACCAAAGTTGACTCTGAGTAGCACAGGTGCCTCAGTCTGCAGGATCTTCCCTGACTGCCCAAAGCACCAATGGCCCTACCCATTACTTCTGAAACCAAGCACAGGTCTCTTTGCCCTCTCTCCCACCAGTTCACATGGGCAGGGGGTCTCCCGATGTCCCTTTGATCACAGTGCTCTCTACTAAATAGTGCTTCTTGTCAGTATTTTAAAATGAATCCCAGATTCTGAGAGTTCACATTTATAACATTTTCCTCCTGTATAAGATTTAAAGCATTATAAACCTCTATCACACATTACACAGGTGTTCTGGCTTCATCCCCATAATTTAATAAATTATTTTTGCATCTTGGAAAATTTAGAAACCTGTTAAGTTTGTCAAAGAAAACCTTTTTTCCATTCTTCTCCTATCCTCCATGACAACTGTTGTTTAACAATTTACTTGGAGATTGAAACATTCCATCTTTCTGGAAGCTCCTTAAGCAGGAAGCTAAACAACTATAAACAAAATAGTTTCAGGAAGTTCCAGAAATTGACAAGATTTACTAGGTCCCTCCTGGCTAGAGTAAACAATAAAAACTTAAAGAGTTCCTCTCAGAGGAGCAAAGGGGAGCTGCAAAGAAGATGCAGACCAGACCAGCTGTCTGGAAGAAGAAACCAGTGAGCTGCGTGGAAGAGGTTTAGAAGGCTGTGCAGTGTGCTACAGGTTCCCAGCTTTGTGAGCTGTCACCCATGCAGGGGTGGACTTTGGTGATGTAGCTCTCTTTGAGTCATTTATGTTCCTGTAAGTAACCCCAATTAAACTCATAGTTCACCAAGTTGGACTTCGTGGTCCATTGTTGGAGGGATGTTTTTGTGTACTATGTATTCAAATGCTGATTTCTGTGCCAGGAGAGGTCCAGTTGTAGGCTAGACTTTGGTTTTGTCATTATTGTGAAACATCTCCTGTCTTAGTATTCTGTGAACATTGTTCTCTATCACCTTCTGGTTAGTTAAATAAAGAGCTGGACAGCTAATAGCTGGGAAGGAGAGGATAAGGTGGGACTTCTGAGCCCAGTGAGAGGGTCTCAGGTGGGGACAAGAAAGATGGGGAGTAACCATGGAGACCTGAATGAAGAAGGAGCTGACAGAGGGATGGCACTAAGATGGCAGGTAATGAGACACGTGGCTAGGAAGTCAGCCAGGCCAGTATTGACTGGTTAGAATGAGTATCTGCCCAGCTGTAGTACCTGAAGATGGGCATAGAAAACCACAAATTTACTGTCTGTCATGGGCTTCCTGTCTGGGGTGAGCAGAACTGTGTACTGTGTCTCCCCAAGAGAAGTTTTGACGGATGCAGAACTTTTTGTTGTTGTTGTTTGTTTTTTCAAGACAAGGTTTCTCTGTGTAGCCTTGGATGTCCTGGACTCGCTTTGTAGACCAGGCTGGCCTCAGACTCACAGAGATCCACCTGCCTCTGCCTCCCTGAGTGCTGGGATTACAGGTGTGTGCCACTGTGCCTGACTGCAGAACCTTTCTTAAAGCTCCCATATGAGAAAGCATCCCTAAGTTAACATTATTTTTTATTGTTTATTATTATTATTATTTATACTGTTATTGTTTGGGGACCAAAAGTTGAACTCACAGCACATACATGCTGATCCCAGGTTGAACTACAACCAAACCCTCAAATTAGAATACATACTTTTCATTTTAGTTGAAAAAAAGTTTTTTCCTTCCTTTGTGAGGGGAGGATCATATGCTGCTTGTGAGGGGAGGATCATATGCTGCTTGTGAGGGGAGGATCAAGGACAACTTTCAGGGGTCTGTCCATGCTCTTTCCACTAAGTGAGTCTCCAGGATCAGTTATAAGGCTTGGCAAAATCCATTGGCTCTTTTCTTTTTAAATCCAGGTGAAATTCACATAAATTTGCATAATATAAAATTAGTCATTTTAAAGGGAAGGCAGTCACATTTAATGTGTGTGAAGTGTATGCAAACAGCACCCCCATAAAGTTCTGAAACACATTTCATTATGTGAAAAGGAAACCCCTAAACAGCTCCCCATCCCCCCCACACCAGCCTGGGGCAACCACCAACCATCATGCTCAATAGACTTATCTGTCGGTGTTGTTTTATTTTTACTTTAAAAAAATATTGTGTTAAGGTGGCAGGAGAGATGGCTCAGCTGTTAAGACCACTCATTGCTCTTACAGGGGATGTGGGTTCAGTTTCCAGAACCCACATGGAGATTCACAACCTCCTGTAACTCCAGTTTCAGGGACCCAGGGCCCTCTGCTAACCTCTGAGGGCACCAGGCACAAATGTAGTGCACACACATACATATAAAATAGTATAAAATGCAGGCACACATACATATAAAATAGTAAGAAATAAATGTTTAAGAAATATGTGTCAGTAGGCGCTATGGCACATGCCTGTAATCCCAGCACTTGGAGAGGCAGGGGCAGGTGGATCTCTGTGAGTGAGTTCAAGGCCAGTCTGGTCTGCAAAGCAAGTCCAGGACAGCCAAGGCTACACAGAGAAACTCTGTCTCAAAAACGAAAGAAAGAAAGAAGGAAGGAAGGAAGGAAGGAAGGAAGGAAGGAAGGAAGGAAGGAAAGAAAGATATGTCATGTTAACAAAAATCCTAAGAATTGTTGTCATGGCCAATTGAAACATATAGTTCAGTGGTGTTTTCACATACTTGTTGTAAAGGGTTCACGTACATCTTTACTTTTAAACCCACAAAAAACATATGTCTCCTTTTCCATGGCCCTGATGACCATTTAACTTTCCATGTCTATGAATTTGACCATTTTAGATTCCTTATGTTAGTAGACCAGATGTCTTTTCCTAGTCCGTAAGTGCGATGATACATCTATAGAGCACATATCAACAGTTTATTCCTTTTCATTGCCGAATAATATTCATACCTCCGTTCCTCTATTCAACCACTGGTTTGCATTTGGCTTCCTTCTACTGTTTGACTACTATGAATAGTGTTATAGATTTGTATCTAAAATGTTTGTGTAGATATATTTTCATTTCTCTGTCTTAAAGAATTAACCATGTCACATGCCCTATGTTTAGCTTCTTGATAAAGATGATGATTTTGACTGTTGTTTTTATTTTATTATTGTTATTGTTAGTGGTAGTAGTTTAGTTTTTTGAGACAGGATTTCTCTGTGTAGCCTGGGCTGTCCTGGACTCACTTTGTAGACCAGGCTGACTTCAAACTCACAAGAGATCCACCTGCCTCTGCCTCCTGAGTGCTAGGATTAAAGGCATGCACCACCACACCTGGCTATTGCTTTGATTTTTGGAAGAAGAAAAAAAAAAGAAAGAAAAAAAAAAGAGAGAGAGAGAGAAAAGAAAAAGAAAGCCTTTCTATGTAGTCCATGTTGTCTTTCAACTCAAGATCTTCTTGCCTCAGCCCCCTAACTGCTGGGATCACAGACCACCCTGCTAGGCCATGTTAACAAACATAGTTTATTTGTTAACATAACAGTCTGGTAAGGTCTCTGGTCATCATAAATTTAGCAGACCATAGGCCATCCAACAAACTCAGAGGGCAGTCTCACAGCTCAAGAAGGAGGGAGCAGACAGACTTTCCCTTGTATTCTTGGGGAGAAGTGGAACCCACCGTGGTGAGAGACTCAGAAATGTGTGAGCATTGGGTCATCCCAGTGACAGCTATAAGAGTGAGAAGGCAGTGCTGGCATCCAAGAGTCAGGGATTCTAAATTGCCTTTGAAGTGCATTTTCAAAGACAACCCTGAGTCAAGTAGAAATGCCTGCAATTACCAAGGTGCGCTGGATGGCTGGCCATTTCTCAGAGGTGATCTGGCTGTCAAGAGAAATCCTGATGACATCAGGACCAGACTAGATGCAGTTTGTATCAAGGCTTCCTGTTCACCAACCCAAGTGCAGAGAACCATGGTATTAATGGTGCTTAGTTATCTCAGTTGTTATAACAAAATATTATAGATGGTGTGGCTTAAAGAACAAACAGTTCAAGGAGCTGAGCTGACAGATCCAGACCGTGGTGAGTTTTCCTGGCTTATAGATGGCTGGCTTTCCTATGTTCTCACACAGGGTCGGGAGAGTTTGAATTTCAACTTTTTTCCTTATAAGGATGTTAATCCTATCATGGGGCCCCACCCTCATGACTTCATTTAGTCCTAATGACAAACTTTCCATCTCTGAGTGTCACAGAGCCAGATGTCATGGCTTCAAAGTATGAATGGGGACAGGCCACAAACATCAGTACATGAAAATGTTGAGGTCCCCATAACACAGCTAGAGGCAGGATTGGAAAGTGGGTACGCTTGCCCAAGTCATGCCATTGAAAACTGACCAAGCTGGAATTGGATCTGAACTCCCACCAGCTGGTGCTCATGGTCTGTTTTAACCATGGCTGGGAAAGATTACAAAGGTTGGGCTCATGGCAGGCACAGAAAATGGTTTCCTATCCCCAAACAGAGGAGCAGGGAACTGAGAGCCAGAAGTGACCTTGAAGGTTACTTAAGTCTAGACCAAAGAAAGTTGAGGTCCAGAGCTGCCACTTGACAAGGCAGAGCTGGGAAGAAAAGCTCTAATCTCTGACTCTTGCCTAGGGACACTTGCCCCACCCTAGGCCAGGCTGGCTCTAGCCATGATGAGTCTCCACTCTGTTCTGATTTAGTGATTCATACTCTTGCTGCCAGTAGTCTGTGTTACTGCCCACAAACAGCTCACCCCCCAACTCTTCCCACTTGTAGACACTAAAAGGACAAGCCAGATAATTCTATAGGACTGTTTTTTAACCTCATTTTAATATTAGGAATGAATCTGTTTAGCTGCTAAAATGGGTAAATTTGGACTGAGACGAGTGCCCACAGCATCCTTGATTACTTTGGGCCAGTTCAGGCAACTCCAGAAGCCAAGAAGGTGTGGAAGGGAGGGCAGCAGGTCCCCTTCGGAGCTCACTGGCCTCCCAGTATCGAGTCAGATGGCTCTAGTGAGAATTCAAAACAAAACTATTCCTTGATAACTTACTTTTCTTTCCCGAATCTTAGGGTTTTTTTTTTTTTGTTGTTGTTGTTTGTTTGTTTTGTTTTGTTTTTACTTGTAAATTAGGAATGCTGTTATTTACCTCAAAACTGAGCTGTGGTGAAGACTAAGCAGTTAAATAAAATGAAGTGAGGCTTGTGGACAGGTAGCCTGGCCTATGTTCTCCAGGCTCTGTTGACTTGTAGGTTAACCAGTTCATTTCCAGGGCACTACTGACCACTGCCAAAATTACACCACGTAAGGAGCAGGGGACTTGACCGTGGTGATGAAAATGCTTCAACACAAAGCTGCTATTGGATTTGGCACAACGTTGGCAGGCACTGAGGCTAATAGGCATGGCAGAGACTCTACCTGTTGCCCAGAGAAGCTGACAGAGGTGGAGGAGACCTACTTTGCACTTTCCCTGCCTTCTTCAGAGGCTCTCCCCTTGCCCCGCTGTCTTTTTCCTTTCAGTTCTCTTATTCCCTTTAAGAAATCAGATGCCTTGGTATGGCAGGAAAATGGAGGAAACAGAAACTCTGGGGTCAGAGTCACTCACCCAGAAACTACCTGTTAAAGCTGGAGTCTGGCTCCACCTCTTGAGCCAGGGAACTGCCAGAGGAATTTACTGTAGTTAGCTTTAACCTTCGTGTCCTCATCTGTAAAGGGTCATGGCTTCTATCTCACTAAGTTACTGAGAGGAATATAGATGCTGCCTCTGTAATATAGCAAATCAACCCCAAGATGCATTGGCTGAGAACACAGCACTCACTGTGTTTTAGGGTTGTGCATCTAAGAATGTTTGCAAGACAAACATTGGGAGAACTTGCTCCACTCTCTGCCTGGGCAGCCCAATAGAGCTGACCCTGACCTGCAGGGGTGCAGGTGAGCTGCTCCAAAAGCATGCACACAGGAGAGGTGGCTCTGTCCCTAGTCTGCCTTCACCACCTGCAGCAGGCAGGTGAGTTAGCTTTGAGTTCATGAGAGACAGCCCCCGCTCCTCCTTGGCTGCAGCACTTGGGAAATTAGCCCTGCACCTTGTCTGAGTAGCACAGTAGAGCGCACCCTAGTGGCAAATGTGCAGGTGAGCTAGCCCTGAGGACATGAGAGCAGAATTTACCCTGCCCTTTGTTGGCTGTGGCATTGGATGAGCGAGCTGAAGTAGTGCTGGAGAGCTCGCCCTGGTGGTATGGGTGTGTGGGGTTCATGGACCATGGACCATGCCTCCAGGATAATTGGCATGGGAATAGCAAGATGGAGCATGTTCAAATCCCAGAAATCTCAAAATTGAGATTTAAAATATCATTCTAAGAATGGAAGGTGTGAGACAAAGCTCTCTCCTTTCTGTGCCTATCTCGGGAGCACGTGACATGACCCCCAGGTGGCTACAGGTAGTCATGTAAGACCTGGGGTCTCACAGCTCAGGAGTTCAATCGCGCCCTTCCCAGAAACTCCCCCAGACCAAGACTCGTTGCAAAAGCAAGAGGTTTATTAACCATTGTACAATGGGGTCACCCCTGCTGGTCAGCAAAGAGTGGCACCAGGAGACAAAGGCCTTTAGGTTTTTAAAAGAAAAATTGCAGGAGATTTGAAGTTCTAGTTTTGGCAATTTAGGATTGGATGAGGAAGCTATAAAGTAAGATAATTGGTTAGTCTTAGGTGCTCAAGCTTGGCCAGTCCTGCCAAGTGTGGATGCAGCTGCAATTGAAGGTGGGGGTGGTTAGCTCATCCTTGAAGATTAGGGCTGCGGGCTCTTGGCTGGAGATCAAAAGCTACTCAGAAGAAGTCTAGGTTTGTTGCTAAGAAACGCTATCTCAAGGACAAGGGTCTGGTCGTTCTTTTGCTGAGTGAAGGTCATTGCTTGCTTGCCCTTTTTTTATATCTGTCCTCACAGATAGGGTCACATTTCTTTACTCTCTGGAAAGGTACTAAGAGGCTTTAGCTTAACCTGGACCTAAAACTCAAAACTATAGGCTTTAGAAGACATATAGGTTACAAAGTTAGCCTAACCCTTTCAGTCAGTCACACAAACTTGTTACCTGTTATTTTTCCCCATGCAAATAGAGCATTGCCACCATTCTAATCCCAGCCAATGAGATGCATTCATTCTCAAAGCCCTCCCCGCTGCCCAAAGTTTATAAGTCCCTTTCTCATGAAATGAAACGGTGAGCATCATCTACTCCACCAAAGGACATCTGAGACTGGCTGTTTATTCTGAGCACTGGGAAAAGAAGAGAATCCCTTCCCTCAAAAAAATTCATCGCTGGAACCCTGGACTTGACTTCTAGCCAGGCAGTCACTGAAGAACTGTGGACTGATCCACTCCCTGGGCTTGGGATCCTGGGCTGAATAAATGTGAAATCCGGCTGAGCAAGCACTGATGTGTTCTGTGCCTCTTGTCTGGAAACCCTGTGATCATCCTGCCTTGGTGTACTGGACCCCTACATGGCTCTGAGGTATCTGATCACAGCAACAGAACCAAAACTGAACAGTGGTGATGGGCTAGGCTGGAACCCTGGAGTTGGCTTCAGTTCCTGGTGTGTTGGCAGAGTGGTCTCTAGCATGGTGGGAGTGGGCCCTTGAATTCTAACTCCAGGCTCCTACCCAAGAGGCAGGAGTGAGAGCTGAGACTCCATAAGGCCTCATCTTCCACATAGAATAATGTCAGTTTAATGAAATTCTGTTAGTCATTGGGGAGACTAAAAAGACTAAAACTCAAGGGGAGAAAGCACAGATCCCATAATAAGCACAATAGAAACTTGTTTCTCTCTCTCTCTCTCTCTCTCTCTCTCTCTCTCTCTCTCTCTCTCTCGCATTTATGTGTGAGGACTCCTGAGCATGACTGGTTGGACATGAATAATCCCAGTGTAAGGAAGGCCTTCAGTGTACTGCTGCACCCACAGCTTCCATGCATGAGGAGCCCCTGAAAGCCAGGCATTGTGTCTGTCTTACTGCATTGTTTCTCATAACTGCACCCCCAGAATGCAGATTCTAACACATGTAGTGAGAACTTTGATTTAAAAAAACAAACACACACAGAAATGTGGGAATATATTTTTGTTTTAATCCCAGGTGTGGGATATGGGGCTGCTTCCGATTGTCCATAGGAGCTGGCAGGAGTGTGATTTTGCCAGGTGAAGATAGTTTATGTTTGGTATTCTAGGGACTCTTCAGAGAATATATAATGCCAGGGAGGAAAGAGGGGGTTGCTGTTCCCCCTGCTGCTGTTGCTGCTCCCGCTGGCTGCCGGCTGTCTGGAGAAATCCTGACCACAAAGATCAAATCTGCCCCAAGGAACTTGAAGCCCCTAATCAGTAGAAGGTAGTCTACTGAAATCAGTGCCTTCTTTCCCCTCTATCCTTATTTCTCTCCTATCTACTGTTGAGGGTTTGGGAGGGTGGAGTAAGGGTAGAGAAGGCTGGTAGATAAAGGAACCTAATAAAGTATCCAAAAAGTCCAGCTGCAAGCAACCCCCCATTGTTGTTTGAATATGGCCCCCAAAGTTCATGAGTTGAAAACAATCCCTAGTGCAGCAATGTCAGGAGATAGGGCCTAAGAAGAGGTACTTAGGATGTCTGGTTAATCTCATTATCCGGGGTGTGGTTGGTTCTCTAGAGAAAGTTTTGTTACCAGTTTGATCTCCTCCCTCTTCTCCTTCTTTCACTCCTCCTTGTCTCTACGTCTGTTTGTCTGTCTGTCTGCCTTTCATGTGCTTTCTAGCTTATGTTATAATGAAGAAGGTCCTCGCCACATGTGACCTCTTGATCTTGGACTTTCCACCCTGTAGACAGGGTGGAATAAACTTCTACCATATGTAATTTACCCAGCCTGAGGTATTCTGTTATAGTAGCAGAAGAAAAGACCTATTCCAGGAGGATGAGGAGCTTGCACAGTGGCCAGGTGGTGTATACTGTCCAAACCCCTGCACTCTACCCCATCTTACTGTTCCTAGGTCTGTGTCACACTGGCTCCACTCTTTCCTTGGTTGTGTCGTATATGTGTGGAAGTGATGAGGGGTGCTTAGTCTGAGTCATAAACTTTACAGTGCTCTCCAACTTTCCCCCTTCCAAAGTACCTTGAGTATAATACAAGCTTGACTAACTCATGCTTCCTGACTCCTTCCACCTTGGACTTTACCACCTCAGTAACTGCTGTTCTCATCCTGTGGGTCACAACCCCTTTGGGGTCAAATGACCCTTTTCCAGGGGTGACTAAGACCATCAGAAAACATATTTACATTATGATTCATAACAATACCAAAAAATGTTATAAAATAGCAATGAAATAATTTTATGGTTGGGTGTCACCACAAGATGAGGAAGTGTATTGAAGGGTCACAGAATTAGAAAGATTGAGAACTACTGATCATCCAAAGACAGAGCACGAGGATTTCATATGACTTAGCTTCCAAAAACAGGATCATGCTGACAAGAGGGTGAGGGCAAAGGGCAGTCTGGAAAAGAGAGATTCTGAGAGGTGTCCAGACACTCCCATTTCTAGAAAGCCCTGGGTGACCCTATATCTGACAGAGGGCTAATATCCAGAATATATACAGAACTAAAGTTAAAAAACAACAAATCAAGTAATCCAATTAAAAAATGGGGTACAGAGCTAAACAGAGAATTCTCTATAGAGGAATATCGGGTGGCAGAGAATCACTTAAAGAAATGCTCAACATCCTTAGTCATCAGGGAAACGCAAATCAAAATGACCCTGAGATTTCACCTTACACCCATCAGAATGGCTAACATCGAAAACTCAAGTGACAACACATGCTGGAGAGGATGTGGAAAAAGGGGAACTCTCCTCCACTGCTGGTGGGAATATAAACTTGTATAACCGCTTTGGAAATCAGTCTGGTGCTTTCTCAGACAATTAGGAATAGTGTTACCCCAAGATCCAGCTATACCACTCCTAGGCGTATATCCAAAATATGCTCAAGTATACAACAAGGACATTTGCTCATCTACATTCGTAGCAGCTTTATTCATAATAGCCAAAACCTGGAAACAACTCAGATGCCCTTTAGCTGAGGAATGGATACAGAAATTGTGGTACATTTACACAATGGAATACTACTCAGCAATTAAAAACAAGGAAATCATGAAATTTTCAGGCAAATGGTGGAAACTAGAAAAGATCATCCTGAGTGAGGTATCCCAGAAAGACACACATGGTATATACTCACTTATAAGTGGATATTAGACATATAATATAAACATAGTAAAATCTGTACACCTACAAAAGCTAAGCAAGAAGGAGGACCTCGGTAAGATGATCAATCCTTACTCAGAAAGGCAAATGGGATGGACATCAGAAGAAGAAGAAAACAGGGAACAGAACAGGAGCCTACCACAGAGGGCCTCTGAAAGACTCTACCCAGCAGCATATGCTGAGACTCCTAGCCAAACTTTGAGCAGAGTACAGGAAATCTTATGAACAAAGGGGAGATAGAAAGACCTGGAGTGACAGGAGCTCCACAAGGAGAGCAACAGAACCAAGAAATCTGGGCCTAGGGGTCTTTTCTGAGACTGATACTCCAACCAAAGACCATGTACGGAGATAACCTAGAACGCCTGCACAGATGTAGCCCATGGCAGCTCAGTATCCAAGTGGGTTTCCTAGTAAGGGGAACAGAGACTGTCTCTTGATATGAGCTCAGTGGCTGGCTCTTTGATCACCTCCCCGTGATGGGGGAGCAGCCTTATGAGGCCACAGAGGAAGACAATGTAGCCAGTCCTGATGAGACCTGATAGACTAGGTCAGATGGAAGGGGAAGAGGACCTCCCCTATCAGTGGACTTGGAGAGGGGCATGGGAGGAGATAAGAGAGGGAGGGAATGAGGGAGGAGGCTACAGCTGGTTACAAAGTGAATAAACTAATTAATATTAAAAAAATAAAAACACGAAAGTCCTTGGTGACGGCCTCCTTTTCTGATGAGTATAAGGAGTTCCAGTGCTCTGTGGGGACATATTGACACCCACCCTATTGATATGACGCCAGTCTACTTAGGGAAGACAGCCCAAGTATAAAGGACACCCACCCTATTGATATGACGCCAGTCTACTTAGGGAAGACAGCCCAAGTATAAAGTTTCATCCTCAGGTCTGCCTCAGAAAGGCTAAGAGCTTAGTGGCACAAACCTTTAATCCTAGAACCTGAGAAACAGAGGCAGGTAGATCTCCATGAGTTCAAAGCTAGGCTGGTGTATGTATGTATATATATAAGTGTGTGTGTATATATGTTTTATATACTAATTCATGGTACTTAAATACCTTTCAAGAGGTAACGTGTGCGTGTGCACCTTTAACTTTGCACTGGCCTAGTATAGTTCCTGTCCTCTGTTAACTTAGCCTTTCTGTGTCTTTGTGTATGTGTCAAGCTACTTTAACGGTCAGCTCTAACTTTTGAGTTTGTATAATTGTGTCCAAGTAGAAGTGCATGTTTTTGGAGCTAGACCTTCTGGTGACTTAACTCTTTGGTTTCCTGGTTTAGATACTCAGGGCCCTTTGGGAGGCTGCATATTGCTGTGCTTTTTATGGAGTTCGCCCATTCTGGGAAATTAGTTAGATTGTGAGTTATTTTTAGAAATTCCTAGTTATCAGAAAGGTAGGCGTTTGTAAGTCAGAAGTCATTCTCTGAGGTTACTCCTCAGGATACTTGTTTACTTTTTTGTTGTTGATTTCTTTTTTTTTTTAATTATTTATTTTTTAAAATTATTTATTATTTCTTTGTGCGTTGGTGTTTTGCCTGTATGTCTCTATGAGGGTATCAGATACTGCAGTTACAGACAGTTGTGAGCTGCCATATGGGCGCTGGGAATTGAACCTTGGTCCTCTGGAAGAAGTTAGTTCTCTTAGCTGAGCCATCTCTCCAGCCCCTGTTGATTTCTTTTGTTTTGAGACAGGGTCTCTCACTGGGACCTGGAACTCACCAATAAGTGTAGGCTAGCTGGCTAGGATCCCTGAGTATGTATATGTATGTATATATATACATGTATGTATATGTATATATATGTGTATATAGTGTATCTGAGACCCTGTTTCAGAAAATTCAAATAAATAAACAAACAAATAAATGTAAAAGAAGATGACAGCTCATGGAAACTATTTCTCTGTCTCTCTCTCTGTGTGTGTGTGTGTGTGTGTGTGTGTACATGCATGCATCTGTGTGAACATAGGAATGCCATGGCACATTCATGGAGATTAGGGGACAACTTACAGGAACTGGTTCTCTCCTTAAAACCACATGAATCCCAGGGATGGAACTCAGGATGGCAGTCTTGGTTGCAAGCACCTTTACCGATTCATTGAGACTCTTGATGGCCCAAACTTCTCTATTTTATGACCCCCTTTAGTTTATTAATTGTGTGATCAACAACTGTCACCTACACACCCTATGGGACCCAAGCAATATGGTAGCTTCTGGTATTTCCCCACAGAATAAAGAAAGTAGAAATCCCTATCTTCAGAGTTGAACTTAAAACAGCACAATGCAAGTTGCACAGGTCTGTTGTCCAAGGTAAGTCACAAGGACAGGCTGAGTCCCAGGCAAGTGGCAAGGAACCCTCCTTTTGGTAGGAAGAGTGCCACGCAAACACAGGGAGGAGATGACTAGAGGACCACCACCTTTGGAAACCATCTGCCACACCAGAATCCACTGAGCCACTTCATGTAACATGCTTGGCACAGTGGCCTGGCCTTCAATAAATGCTTGCCAATTATAATAAGATTTTGAAATATGTAATAAATATTTATTTTTCCTTAAAAATGTTAAACTTCTCCACTAAGAAAAATCACCTCTAGGCAGGTGAGGTGGCTCAGTGGGTAAAGACACTTGTTCAAGCCCTGTATCCCACATAGTGAAAGGAGAGAACTGGCTCCCACAAGTTGTCTTCTGGCTACACACACACACACACGTAATTTAAAATATTTAAAGACAGAAAATTCAGCATAGGTCGGGTTGTTTTATATTAAAAGTAATGGACACGTGTTCAAAAGCCATTCAGTTACAGTGATCTTCATCAAGCATTTGCCAGCACTTCCCAGCACAGTCTCTGTTTTCAGTGACTGTGTCCTGGTAATGGGGGCCAGAGAAGGCACTGTGTTGGTATAATGTTCTTTTAAAATGTATGCCTTACCCTTGTTAATTCAAATGCTGATTTCCCCACCCCCAACTCTCTGGTTTCAATCTGGATATTGCATTGTGATACTCACTATAAGCCTCCTGTCTCAACTCTTGTGTAAACAGGACACAAATAAAGCAACTAGATACAATGTTGTGCAATGGGAGGAGCCAGAGGACAGGAAAGAGGGGAGGAGCTAGAGAACAGGAAGGGGCGAGAAGGAGGAGGAGCTCGAGGAGAAGAGAGCACGAGTAGAGCAGAGCTGGAGGAGAGAGCTTGGAGGACTTAAAGCATAAACCAGACCTAAGATTTCACAAAAAGCAAGTAAAATGTGGGAAATCTAAATGTTAGGAAACTGAAGGCTTGGAGGTTTAGGAGGGAGTAAATATTGCCCAGCATTGTGTTCTAGGTTAACTAAAAACCCAGTCTCTGTGTGGTGATTTGGTTATACAGCTGCTGAGGATTAACAGCAGCATTACAAAAAGATAAAACAATAGCAAATATTAATAACCGACTACAACAGCACTGGATATGATTTGTGATAGATGTGGGCACTGTTTAAAAAAGGAAATGGGTAGAGATGGCTCAGCAGCTAAGAGCACATCCTGCTCTTCCAGAGGACCCAGGTTCTAGTCCCAGAACCCATATAGCAACTCATAACCATATATGACTCCAGTTCCAGGGGATCTGATGACCTCTTCCCTCCATGGGCACTGGACACACATGTGGTATACTTGCATACATGTAGGCACAACCCTCATACACATAAAATAAAAATAATAAATACTTTAAAGAAATTTTTTTACAAATGGAAGTGAAGAGAAAGGAGTCATTAAGTTATGGTGAGGTGATACCAAAGTCTTTAAAGAAGTTTGAATTAAAAATTTTTAGTATCACATTTATCTTTGAAAGCCGAATGAAACACCTGCTGTGTCACAAAGCACAGGCTCTTTAATCTAGCCACAACAAAGTCTACAAAATCTAGTTACTTTTCACAGCTCCTGCAACATGTCTGCTCTGGGTCCACATTCCACCCTTGTCTTCAGGAGTTGCTTTGGCTGTAAGAAGAGGAGCTGTTCTCCAGGTTCTTTTGTATTAACAGGGTTCTAAAATCCCCACAGCAGAAAGAGGCTATCTGCTTCCGTGAATGTGTTCATATTCATCGCATTGGATTGGCCAGAACAGGATGGAGCCAAGTGCTTTCCAGAGGATGAGTCAGGAAGCAGGAAGCTCCTTGCCAGAAGGATAGGAGAGCCCCACTTCCTGGTGAACAGCTGTGATGACACTCCAGAGGGTGGATGGGTGCAGAGAAATCAAGACATAGTTGAGAATCACTCAGCCATGTCTTACTCAACACCAAGTGACTAATGTCAGGGATAAAACTTTAAACTAGTGACATTAGTCTCTGTGGGCTTGGGAATTGCTGTGCCATTCTTAGTTGAGACTCAATTATTAAATTTAAGAATGTAATAACTCTACATGTGTGCAATGAATAGACAGGACTTTTTTTTTTTTTTTTTTTGACAAGGTCTCACTGTGTAGTCCTCTCTGGTCTGGAACTGACTATGTAGGTTACAAGACCTTGAACTTGTGATCCTCCTGCCTTTACCTCCTAAATGCTGAGATTACAGGCATGAACCACCATGCCAGGTTTGACACGAAGACTTTAGCACTTATAAAGTCTATGGAAAATGCTTGTGTCTGTTTCCCTGTCTGTTTACGTCTCTGTCTCAGTCAATTTGGGCTGCTATACCAAGATGCCATTAGACTAGGGGGCTTAAACAACAGAAATTTCTTTCTTTCACTTCTGGAGGCTGGAGACAGAAAGCCTAGGCTTCCTGAAGGTGTTCTGCACATACCTTGGCTTTTCACTGTGTCATATGAGAGAGAGAGAGAGAGAGAGAGAGAGAAAGAAGATGGGTGGAGCCCTCCTACAAGCTCATTCATCTGTTCTCAAGGCTCAGAGATCAATCTCTCTTAAGACCATCACACAGGATCTGAGGCTTTGGCATATATGTTTTGGGAAGGAGACACTCTCAGGCCATAATGCTTTCCAACAAGGCCAAAACAAAATATTACCTATCAATAAAACAGCGTGCTTTAATATGGAAAGTCACAGCCACTTATCAAGAAGCATCTCCTTGTGTTTGGGGGTGTTGGTTGAAAGCTGGCTGTCAGCCTGCTTTCAATTATTTCTAGGAAGGATGTCCCTGGATGAGGGACATTTTGACCACATTCAGCCCTTACAGCTGTTCTGGATGGAATTGTACATTTTCTGCTCAGACCCTCTTTGGAGACATTTAAAGGCACTCAGTTTTCCAGGCTGACAGGGTCTGTTGGGAGCTAGCTGGTACAGTCGAAATGTTCTTGGTGTTCCTGAGCTACACCATCATTTCTGATTCCATGTCTGTAACAGAGACATGAAGAGTACCAGTGGCCAAACAACCCAACAGGTGAAGGCATATTAGTGAGAGAAAGGAAAAGAAGCTGGCTGAGCCTGAGAGAATGCAGTGCTGCCCCAACCATTGAACAATGGGAGGTCCCAAAGCTGGCAGAGGCAGCCAGGGCACAAGAATGCTCAAACAGGCTAACCTTGACTCTCTATTGAAAACGACTCCAGAAACTGTACAGGTTCCTACTGAAATGTGGACCAAGTGATGGAATCATGTGTAGATACTTAATCTTCCCTAGAACATCAACATATCAGCCTGTGACCCACTCTCATTCAGGAGCTAATTGGAATCATGGTACTTCCACCCCAGGTTGTGCCAGGACAAGGTCAGGGTTGAACTTTGCTACCTGATAACCCCAAAGTCCAGCACAATGCCAAACTTTGAGTCAGTCTTGGCTGTCTGAACAAAGAGACATGTTTGTTGCAAAGAGAAGCATGCTGCAAAGCCCCCAATATCTGCTTTACTGTCCATGACAAGAGAGGTAGTACATAGCAGGCAGTAACCCACTCACTCAGGAGAACCTTCAATACTGCACTTCTGGGGTTGAAAGCATGGCTCTGGGCTGGGTATGGTGGTGCCAATACTTCAATGTCAACATTTGGGAGGTAATAGGAAGTGAATCTCTGTCTGTTTGAGGCCAGCCTGGTTTACATAGTGAGTTTTGGTTTAGCCAGGGCTATACAGTGAGACCCTGACTCAAAAACAAACAAAACAACAATAACAACAAAAAGCTCAATGCATGGCTTTACCCTTACCTGAACCTCTAAACTCTCAGTGCCCCATCACCTATTAAATGTGGATGATGGTGGTGGTGGTGGTAGTAATGATAATGGTGATGATGGTGGTGGTGGTGATAGTATGATGATGATGGGGATAATGATGATGGTGGTGGTGGTTGAGACGATGGTAGTGATGCCTGTCTTATAAGGTTGTAACAAGAATAAAATGAATTGGCACTCTTGGGACCAAGCCTAGGAAAGATTGTAGGGAGGATAAAAATATTGCTTGTTGTCATCATTAAAGCTAGAAAACTATTTCAGATAAATTCTGGGTGTGAATCTGCAATCTTTTTGTGTTTTTCGTGACTTGCTTAAGTGTTAAACATCAGTCATGCCTCTTATTAATGAGCTAGAAAATTCTGGCTTGTTTTCACTCTTCCTGACTCTTTCCTATAAGCCTCTAAATGCTCCACTTCAACACAAGGCAAGACTGACTTCCCACTTGCCTGTAAGCCCTAACCTGTCCCTCCCTGCCAAGGTTTTGGCTGACCTTCCAAGCTTTTTTCCTCAGTTTCTGTTATAAGTGTGTGGGGCCTTGTTCCCTAACAAATGCCTTTTCTGTACTAGGCCTAGTGTTTGCTTGGATATTGGCTGTTATGATTATTGGATTACATGGCACCTAATTAGCCTCACCCTCCACGATGGTCTCATCTTTGTGAGGTCCCTCCACACATCTAGGCTGACCCCATGGCTGTTTTGGATCAACACAATGGTGCTTCAGTGAAAGTGACATGTATATCTTCTCAGCCAAGACTGAGAAGTTTTAGCAGCTTCCATGAAGGCACTTAGGAGCCCCAAAATGTCCAAGTAGAAAGACTAGCTACCCACCTAGAGAGAAAGAAGGGAAGCCTAAAGTTTCAAAACTCTGAGAAGAAAGCTACCTGTACCAGTGTCTTTGTTGAGCTCAGTTGCCCAACCACCCTAGAAGAAGAGCAAGAAGAGAGACGATGACACAGAGAACTATCTGGAATATTCCTGACTATAGATGAGAAAAACCTCAGTTATGGCTGGAAGAAAAACTGACCAGACATCCCAAAGAAAACAAAAGAAAAAACAAAAAAACTAGTTGTTGGCTGGGCATGGTGCCTCATACCTTTGACCCAGCACTTGGGAGGCAGAGGCAAGTGGATTTCTGTGAGTTCAAGGCCATCCTGGTCTACAAAGCAAGTTCCAGGACAGTCAGGATTATACAGAGAAACCCTGTCTCAATAAACCAACCAAACAAACAATGTTCCCCCAACCCAAACAACAACAAAAACAAAAAAACAAAACAAAAAAATAATAATTGTTTTAAACTCTTTTCTTGGGGCCAGTGAGATGACACAGGAGATAAAAGTGACTGAGCCAAGCCTGAAGAGCTGAGCGCGAGCCCTGGAAACTACAGGTTGGAAGGAGAAAAGCAGCTCCTGAGAGTTATCCTCTGCCCTCTGCCACACACTGTGGTGAGCACCCAAATGGATGTAATGCAAAAATTTTAGCAAGTGAATTCTTTTTCTTTGATGTAATTACAAATTCACAGAAAAGATTTAAGAATATACAGTACCCAAAACTGCCACTCCCCAGGTTAGAAACCAGTGTGATCAAAGTACATTACATATGTGCATGAAAATGTTATAATAAAATCCATTATTTTATACAATTAATATGAACCAATAATTTTTTAAATCCAAGTTACCTTTTGACCAAATTTCCCAAATATTAACATCCCCCTAATCCAAATGTGGATTTGGATTAAAATAAAACTATGTTTTATTCTTACATGAGACAGCATGTATCGGCTAAAATAGAAATTGTATCTTACAGAAACATAGTAAAATCATAGAACTCATAAGGTTACATTTGATGATATGTTACCTCATCTATAAACCTTGTTTAGACTTTACCAATTGTTCCCCAAATATCTGTTATAGCACAAGAAAGCCTTGACTTATGCATCATATTCACACATTTCTCCAGAGCTGCCTTTAATGTAAGTTGGGCTCTCAGGGGTTTGTTTGTTTTGCTTTGTGAGAGTGGCTCTTTTGAAGAGTGCCCTCTGGTTAGATCAGTTACTGGATGGTTTTCAGCTCAGGCTTAACTGGTTTTCTATTCCTGATGATCCTAAATTTGGATATTTGGTTTGGTGACACCTGACAGTTCTAGTACTTTATGTAAAGTGTTTTTTATTTTCTTTGTGATTGCTGCTTACAGAGTGACACCTTGAGATCCTGCTGCCTGAGCACACTATAAGTCACCATCTCTTAGAGTCCATGGGTGATTTCATTGTTGGGTCTGTGTTTACCACAACTGCCATTGGTGGCATTCCATTTACTCCTTCTTTCTGTCTATAAGTTGCCGTCTAGGGTAAGAAAGAGCCTACCTTCTATCTCTGAACTTAATGATATTAGTTTTAACTCCATGTATTACATCTAACCCATTAGCATTGTCCCTTTACATGTTAGCTTAATATCTGATCTTTCAAAGCTTCTTCAAGCTAGCCCCCTCATCCTTTTCATGTTTCCATGGTTCTTTCAACATTTCCAGACTTTTTGGTACAAGGTGTTTCAGGTTCATCTTGTATTGTCTCTGCCATAGCTTTTGAATCAATCATTCCGTGAAGATCCTTGGTCCCTTTTAGAGGGGATCAGTGTTCAGCATGGCAGTGGGCATAGTGTCTGGGAAGTGGGCATGCTCATTGCTACTTGAGTGCCATTGCTTTTGGTCCCCCTTCATTACCTAGGTAACAAATGCAGAGGAATCTATGCACACACATATCTATGCCCTACCCCTTAGCATGTATGTGTGGTTAGGTACTTATTATGTGGCTGTTCATGTAACTAAGCATGTATATGGAGGCCAGAGGTCCCTGGTAATTCATTGAATGCTTTCTACCACATTTTTTGAGAACTCACTAACCCTGGAGTTTACCAGCTGGCTAGACTGGCTGGCTAGCAAGTGTGAGGGACCTGCTGCCTCTGCATTGCCAGCAGTGGAGTTACACATGTGCACCACCACACTGGCTCTTATGTGGATGCTGAGGATCCACACTCAGATCCCCATGTCGGTGTGGCACTGAGCCCCCATTCCTTATTTTTTTACCTGTTTCTTTTTACATTAATTTTTAGTGCATGTGTGCATGTGTCTGTGCCTATGTGAGTCCAAGTGTGTGCACATAGGGTTAGAGGATAATTTTCAGGAATCCATTCTTTCCTTCCACTATGTGCATCCTGGAAGTCAAACTTATGTCATCAAGCACCTTCACCTGCTCAGCCATCTTGTCTACCTCCTAGTTCTTTAGATTAAAAATCATTAGTTCCAAGGCTGAAAAATGAAGAATTGCCTCAGTACTAAAAAGCACTGTTGGTCTTAGAGAGGATCTGCTTCTCATCCATATGGTAGCTCACAACTGCCTGTAACTCCAGTTCTAGGGGCTGGGATGTTCTCTTCTGAACATTACAGGAACTAGGCTCATACATAGTCATATAGATATATGCAGACAAAACACTCATACACATAAAATGAAAAAAATCTAAAAGAAAAATTTTAAATAAAAGTCTCATTACTTAAAACTATGAGTTCACTTTTTCAAGCAGAAAAAAAAAATCTTGGATCCTATTTCATGTCCATGTTATAGGGCCTTATTTTCTTACTCCTGGAATATACAGATAGCAGTCACAATGAGAAGACAAACATAAACTGACTGACTTGAGTTTGGTGTTTACTGGGAGCTTTTGTCTCTTGCCTCAAGGTAAATAATACAAATGTTTGGCTCAGAAGTTGCTTGACATAGTTGTAGCTGTTTTAAGCTACCCATCTGGGGTGGCTTGTTTCGAAAGAGACTGTGGAATGACCTTGCACAATAGCGTTCACCTCAGGCCCCATGTAAAAAAGAAATGAGGCATCACAGAATGACATCAGGCTGCAGGGATTGTCACCTGACTCCTGCAGGGTTGAGAGTCATTGCCATTGATCCCTCCTGCTGAGTGTGAGTGGGCAGTACTGGCCTGGAACTCAAGTGTGAATCAAGAGACATTTGTCCTGGACATCTTGCCTGTCGTCTCTCCATCATTGCCATGACTCACATTAATACTCAGTGTTTTCTGTCCACTTGGCACATCCTAGTCTTGTTTCTTGGTTCTAACTATGAATTCCTCCTAATCCCCTATTTTGTTTAGCAGCTGGGAATGGCCTAGTATCTCTCCAGAGGAGGGAGAGGGCCATTCAGTTCACAAAAACTAGCTGATTAGGTAGACATCCTACATGGATATTTATATACTGTGTTTGTTAAGCCTAGGTCCCGGGTAAGGCTGAAATCCAGATGTCTTTGTCCTGACTCTTTTACGTATAGTTAACTGACAGCTGCTGTGCTATGAGAGGCTTGAAATCTGTAACAGACACCTCCATTCATTCATTCATTCATTCATTTTTTTTAACAAAGTGAAGGAGTCTGGTAATTGGAATTCTGCCTCCTGGCCTTGTCAGATGCAGGTCTTTTATCTAAAGTTCCATTTCTTTGAGACTGTCCTTGGCAGTCTCTGCAAGTAGGGTGTTGTGCGCCTGAGAAGTAGATAGCTCCATGCAACCCTGGGAACCAGATAGCAAACTTTGTGTAACCTTGAGTGAATTCTTGGATGCCTTGCCAGGTGGTGCAGATGTGTTGCTACCTCGAAAAAATTTGCTTGTACCCTTTGCTTTATAAGTGTTGTTTGCACATTCAGTAAACTGAGACCTTGATCAGAAGCCTGTCTTGGTCTCCATTCTTCACGTCTCTGTCCCCCCATTTCCACTACCTCTTTCAGGTAGACCCTGTTCAACTAGCCCGAAGGATGGGTCAACAAAGTGTCACTGTGTAACCCAAACTAACCCCAAACTCCCAGACTCAAATTGTTTTGCCTCAGCTTCCCAAGCAGCTGGAATTATATGTATGATTATATGTATCCATTGATGGCAGATATTGCTCCTTGAATGCATTAACACAAAATAAAAGTGTTGAAGCTTTATATTTGGGCTACTTATCTAGCAAGTTGATGGCGGTTACTCCCCATACTTCCTGATGTAGTGAGCACCCCGATGTCCATCACTCAAACCCATAGTTTTGAATGCTTGATTCCTAGTAAGTGGAACTGTTTGGTAAGAATTAGGAGGGATGTTCTTGTTATAAGGTTGTTCTGCCTTAAATAATTTCTGAAAATCCCAGGATGGTTTCATGATCATGGTCAGTGACGCTTTCTTCTCTAGGGAGCTACAAAGAAAGGCAGAGGCTCCTACAGCTGCTTATCACACCTGTGCTGATGGTGGCACATGGCAGGTATTCTATTGCTGTGAAGAGACACCTCCACCAAGGCAACTCTTACAAAAGAGAGCATTAACCGGGGCTTATGATCACCATGGTGGGAAACAGGCTGAGAGTTTTACATCCTGATCTGCAGACAGCTGGCAGGGAAACACTAGACCTGATATGGGTATTTGACATCTCAAAGCCCATCCCCCCAGGGACACACATCCTCCAACAAGGCCATCCCTCAGAGAAAAACTTGGTAGATAGAATTGGAAGTGGAGTCATACTTGCCATGTAGAACAATCAATACTATGATGTGTGAGACAGGCTGGAAGGGGGAGTGGTGATACACTTAGAAGGAAATGTGCTCTGTGGATAAAATCCAGGGCAATCCCACTAGTCGTTTGTAGCACTAAGTATGGAAAGTGTTCCTTCAAGGGTTTCTGGAGCCACTGAGAAGCATTGCTGCAGGATGTCCATGAGCTGGGGAGGCTCAATGATAGTGTTTGCCTAGTCAACACAAGGCCCTGGGCTCAACCCCCCAGTACAGATGGGGCTTGGGGACCAACAGAGTTTTGTAATTCCCAGGCATATGGATCAAACAGTGATTATTGAGAAGTTGAGCTCAATGGCACATGCCTGTGGTCCCAGCATTTAGAAGGCTGAGTCCTGAACGTTAGTAACCACAAGATTGAGGCAAACTTGGGCTACCTAGCAAACTCTAGGCCATGCTGGGCTACAAAGCAAGATCTATCTTAAACAAAGAAAGACAACAAAGAAAAGCCCTCAATGATGGGAAAGGATCGTCAGGAAAGCAGACCCTTTTCTTGCCACCTTGTAGTCAAGACACCTACCACAAGAGTCTCTCTCAAAGCCAAGTGTGGAAACCACTAAACAGCCTCCCCGTTTTTTTATTTTAGCCACAGAAAAAACAGAAGCCCCGAGAAGTTCTATGCTCAGTGGTGATACAGCAAGTTAAGAAAAAGGTTGAATAGTTAGAACCCAGGACACAGTCTAGATCTTGTTCTCTTCCTGCAGCCTAAAGCCACCTTCTTCAGGAATTTATCTTTATTTTATATCAACTTCCTGGTTATGCCAGGTTTGTACCTACATTGACAAGATAACTGCTTCAGGCTGAGTGGCTTAGGGGATGGGTCAATTTCTTGTGGAGATGCCAGAGAGACTTCCAGGCTCTCTCAGTTATCCTCTGCAGGTGCCAACTACTCATGGACATTCACATTTATTATGTGACTGGAATTCCAGAACAGAGGTAGCACAGCAGGGTAGAAACAGCATAAGCTCTGAAGCAGACGAGTCTGGCCTTGAACCCTGACACCTCTCCAGGCTCTTAGGCATGCCCATGCTCCTCTGGAGCCTTGCATCCTGGGTCTGCTGAAAAGCACAGCACCTGCTTTGCGGCTACTTCACCAAGGGAAATGATGTAAGCAGAGCCCTGGCTCTTGTTTGGTCTCTACAGCTGGGGAGTGGAACAGCAAAATAAGGCTTGACCTCAAGTCCCTGAAGGAATTGGTAGTAAGAAAATCAGTGTATGTGACAATGAAGAAACACTGCCAAGTTGGCTTGTCCTTGTTGATGTACTTCAACAAGTTGATGGTACTTCAGAAGTGAGCAGAGGTGGTCCCCAAAAGAGGAGCTGCCTAGTGGCTGAGGGGTAGTGGTTGGGGGGGAGGGGTGAGGCAGAGCACACAGAGGCCAGGCCACAGAAGCAGTGAGTGAACTATGGAGATCCAAGGAGAGAGGGAAGAGGGGAAAAAGCACTGGAAGATAGGAGAAACTTCAGCACACTCCATGCTACACCAGCTGGACCTCCACAGTGCAGGTTCCCTGGGGTTGAAGATGAATTCACTCTATACAGAGTTCACAACCTGTGAACTCTCTGGAGGCTGAGGAGTCAGGCCAGATTCCTCAGTTTTGTCTCTGTGGGTTCATACCGAAGTGTTTTATTTTGGTTTGGTTTGAGACAGGGTCTCATTCTGTGGTACAGGTTGGCCTGGGACTTCGGGATCTTCCTGCCTTGGCTTTCAGTATGCTGGGATTACAGGTGTTTTATGGATGGAGAACCTGAGATGGGATGACTTTGGAGGCTTCTCCATGGTCACACAGCTGAGAAATGGAAGACCTGAACTTTAAACCCAGACCTTGAACTCCTTAGATCCTTGGGTTTTTCTGTTTCAGACTGTCTGTGTTCTCTGGTACTGAGCAAACAGATCACAAACAGCTGCATATAGCAAAATTTGACTGCAATTCAGATAAATGGCAAGTGCTACACCGAATCCTTCTGCTCTGAGCACACACTGAAATCACCCAGGGAGCTTGAAAAAAAGGAATGCTGTCCCTGGGTTCCAGTGTATCTCTGAAATCAAAATCCAGGGCTGACTGGCATTACTGAGTTTGAAAATTCCCAGATGACTCTAGTGTGCAGCCAGATTGAGAGTCACGGAGCTGGAGCATGCCACACCACAGGTCAGGCTCCACCATGGTGCGTCTCAACAACATTGAGTGGCACGCCATCTGTGTGGTCCACAGGCCCTTCTGTGCTCGGCTCATTGGCAGGTAGCGCTCTTCTGCCATATTGCCTCTTGATTTGGTCTTGGTGATGACTAATTAATCCTCCCGGAAGCATCTGAGAAGACCTACTTGTGGGTGAGCCATCTGGAGCTCTTCTTGGCTGGAAGAAGAGGAGGGAGAGTGGGAGATGACTCATTCTTCAGATGAAACATTAACTATCCTGTCTCTACCAGGAAGGCTGTGGTCTCAGAGATTCTAAATTCCCTGTCTTTCCAATGGCTCTAGAGGAGATATTCTCTCTTCGGTATGCTCATGTCCACACTTGCCCTGCAGACAGGAAAGCAGAGATACCCAGGTCACTCCTGCTGCTTTTCATGAAGTGAGCATGGTTTGTCTTCAGTGATATGCATCTGTAAAATGCTCTGAGAGCTTCCCAGTCATGGCATCTTTTCTGACAATATTCTCTTTTATATGTGGGGTAGTAAGGAAAGCACAGAGTTGCCAACTACTTAGTCAATACCTGCTCTAAGATGAAGTGTTAGAACCCTGCCCAGATTCCTGTTCACTCTGTCTCAATAAAAAGAAAAAGAAAAAAGAAAAGAAAACAAAAAGAAAAGAAACCATCCTTTGCGAGACAGTGCCTTAGTCCAGGAGCTCCTCTTCTTCAAGGTCCTTTTTCATGGCCCACAACCATGAAGCACAGAATGGCAACCCCCTGCCTCAGATCAGACATGGTTTATGCTCTGAAACTCAAGGCCAGCACTGAAGGCAGTAGTACTATTTTTTCCCATGAGATGTAAGTTCCATGATGTTTGCGGTCTGGATCTTTTACTCCTCCACTCTAACAAGAGTAAGTGCCAGTTTATTTAACATAAAATACTATCATGGCAAAAAATAAAAACAAAACCAAAAACACAAAAAATGAAAAACAACCTTCTATTCCAACTCCTACCCCAAATATCCAAACACTACTTGGCAACATCAGCTTTACAGACAATGGAGTAAACACTCCTGAAGGCAGTGTTTGCTAGAGAAAGGGGGAGGGAGAGAGAGAGAAAGGAGGGAGAATACAGTTGAATGGGTGGGGAGGGGGGGTGGGGATGGTCTGGGAGTAGGTGAGGGAGAGGAACCCTCATCAGAATACACCATATTGAAAAAAAAAAACAAAACTGTTTCAAAACAAAAACAAAAACAAAAAACCGTGAAGGCAAGAAAAAACAAGGGATGGTTACAAACTGCAGGGTGGGGCTTGCGAGGAGTTGGTCTTCCCAAAGCCTGGTGTTGAAAATCTCAGCCCAGCAGGCAGGGGCCTTCAAAAGGAGCAAGATTCCCCAGAGGGATTCTAAAGTTGTGGTTCCCATCGGATGGACAGGCCCAAGAACTTGCCTGTCTAATAAGCTCCTACCTGCCTATAATTTAGGAAGAGAACCCAGAGTTCAAAGTCATCCTCAGCTACACAGTGTTTGAACCTAGCTTGGGCTACTGGACACTGTCTCAGAGATCTGGGAAGCAACAGCTACTTAGTGAATAAAGATAGATAACTGCTGATAGCTGTCACACACATATGCATGCACTCACACCTATAGATATGCACATACATACAGAGGAATGCACACATGCATGCACACACACTTGGACACTCACACACATACATGCACACACATACATGCACGCATACATGGGAGGGCTTGAGGAAGAAAGCTGTCTTGTGAATATCAAAAGCTTGGCTTTATGTCTTAAAAGTTCAAGTCACCAAGACCAAGAGTACTAGTCTCTACCAGACACCAGGGTCAGAACACAAAATACAGTGACCTGTTTGTGCAAATAAAGGGAGGACCCAGCCACATCCATTGTTTGAAGATTGAATGGTGCCTTTTGAGCTACTTAAACAGAGCTGAGTGCTTGCCACAGGACAGAGTGTTCTAAAGAACCAGAAATGCTTACCATCTGGCCCTTTATAGAGATAAGTTGACAGAAATCATAAAGTACAGTGGGGGGGTATATAGAGAGAGGGTGACAGGAAGGAGAAAAACAATTTTCCCATCCCTGAAAGAAGAGATGAATGAATATTCTACCAGCTGGTGAGAATGGAGAGGATCGTTAAAATTATGACAAGATGCCTCTCACATTCTGCTTCTTTGTTGCTGTGATAAAACGCCAAGACCAAAAGCATCATTTAGGGAAGCCAGGGCAAATGCTCAGCACAGAAACTGAAGTGCATACCATGGAGGAGGGCTTCTTCCTGGCTTGCTCCCATGGCTTGCTCAGACTACTTTCTTAGACACCCCAGAACCAGCCTACAGGTCAGTTGGTGGATGCATTTTCCCAGTTAAGTTTTCCTTTTCCCAATGACCTTAGCTTGTATCAAGTTGACAAAACAAAGCAGTCTTGCTTCCCCCACCCCAATCCGAACTTTGAAGTCACCATAATGAGGATAAGAGCAGAGTTGCTTTTGGAAATACAAAAACCTCCTGGCTGTCGAGATGCACAGGTGGGAGATGGTGCTTGCTGCTAGACCAAATTGCCTGGGTTCTCTCCCCAGGATTCGCTGGTAGAGAGAAAGAACTGACCCCTGCAAGTTCTCCTCTGACCTCCACATGTGCACTACGCTACGAATGTGTGCATGAAGTAAACAAACAAATAAATACAAAGAGTAAACTCCAGTTTTGCATTTCTAACTGCCTATAGACATCTTGTGGGCGGGTTAGCCTGCAGCAGAGATGCTCTTGCCCAGCAGGCTTCCAGAACAAGGAAAGTGGAGCAAGTGAGGGGGACGACCTGAGGGTCCACAGGGGGAGAGACTTTATGCTTGGGCAGGCCTGTCCCATCTGCTGTCCACACACTGAGGAGCAGGCGCTCCAGCACACAGTGTTTGCTTTTTACTGTCAAGGAGACATATCCTCTGTGCCACTATTGTGGGTGTCTTTATTTTCCAAAGCAGTAAGCAGACATTGCACCCATTTCACAGACACAAAGCTGACACTTGGAATGTTCATAAAACTAGTATGTAATAAAATTTTATTTTATTTTTTTATTAATTACACTTTATTCACTTTGTATCCCCCCATAAGCCCCTCCCTCCTCCCCTCCTGATCCCACCCTCCCTCCTCCTTCTTTATGCATGCCCCTCCCCAAGTCCACTAATAGGAGAGGTCTTCCTCTCCTTCCTTCTCATCTTAGTCTATCAGATCTCATCAGGAGTGGCTGCATTGTCATCTTCTGTGGCCTGGTAAGGCTGCTCCCCCCTCGGGAGGAGGTGATCAAAGAGCAGGCCAATCAGATTATGTCAGAGGCAGTCCCTCTTACCATTACTATGGAACCCACTTGGACACTAAACTGCCATGGGCTACATCTTACATCTGTGCAGGGGTTCTAGGTTATCTCCATGCCTGGTACTTGGTTGGAGTATGAGTCTCTGGGAAGACCTCTGTGTTCAAATTTTCTGGTTCTGTTGCTCTCCTTGTGGGGTTCCTGTCCTCTCCAGCTCTTAATATTTACCATTTCTTACATAAGATTCCATGCATTCTGCCCAACAGTTGGCTGTAAGTCATTTTAAGGAAGAGTTAAGGCCCTTGGCTGCAAGAATGGGTGATGATTGCCATTCTGCTGCCTTGGGATTCTCTCCTGTTGGACAGGTTAAGCCACCAGGCTTTGAAAAGAAGCAACTAATGACAATGGCCAGTAAGGCTCTGATGTTACATTGTTTCTCTTGCCGTCTCTGACCCCACAGCCTGGCTCATAATTTTTTTTTTAAGAGCCAATTTTTAATTTGTTTATTTCTTGCACTTGAAGTTCTCTGGGGTTCTTTGCCTTGTTTCTTAACTACTGTGCAACTGCAACTAGCCTCGGGCAGGTGCTCTCTTTGACCAGTGTTGCCGATGCCTTCTGTTCTCCCAGTTTCTTGCTGTCATCATCCTTAATTAAGTTGATTTGGTCCTCAGCAGAAAGCATCTCTGCCAACATCACATTTACAGGGTCCTCACAATTGGATGCACACACAGAAACATTTGTGCAAGGGTCTGGCAGCTTCACATATGCCTTATGCTAGGCCATGGTAGATGAGGGCAGTCTTCACCAGTGAACAAGGACTAATAGTCTAGTTGTCATGCCTCCATTGGTAAGTACCTTCCTCAGCCGTTGCAGCTGGTTACAGGAGAAGCCGAATCTTAAACACAGAATTTCAAATTACCTCAGAGCGATTCAGTGGCATCAGGGTAAAAACAGCCCTGGGTCCTATTTTTAAAAACATCACTCTAGGGCTGGAGAGATGGCTCAGAGGTTAAGAGCACTGGCTGTTCTTCTAAAGGTCCTGAGTTTAATTCCCAGCAACCACATGGTGGCTCACAACTATCTATAGTGATACCTGGTGTCAGGCACATATGCAGACAGAACACTGTATACATAATAAATAAATCTTTTTGAAAAAAATCACTCTAAGATCTGAGTGTGGTGATGGATGCCTTTAATCCCAACACTCAGGAAGCAGAAGCAGGAGGATTTCTGTGAGCTCAAGGACAGGACAGACTGGTTTACAAAGCGACTCCAGAACAGCAGCCACTGCTGATGAGATCTGATAGACTAAGATCAGAAGGAAGGAGAGGAAGACCTCTCCTATTAGTGGACTTGGGGAGGGGCATGCATAAAGAAGGAGGAGGGAGGGTGGGATCAGGAGGGGAGGAGGGAGGGGCTTATGGGGGGATACAAAGTGAATAAAGTGTAAAGGAGAAAGAACACTCCTTTCCCAAAAAACAAAACCAAACAAATTTAACAAAACAAAACTCATCACTTTAGCCTGGCAGTGGTGGCCATACCTTTATCCCAGCACTCAGGAGTCAGAGAAAGGTGGATCTCTGTGAGTTTGAGGCCAGCCTGGTCTACAGAGCAAGTTTTATGACAGCCAAGGCTACACAAAGAAAACCTATCTTGAAAAAAAAAACCCACTTCACTCTAATATATAAAGTTGACAATATTTTTCAGTCTCTGTTGCTGTTTCTTGAAAAGATGCAACCCCTAAGTATCTCAAAACCTGCCTCTAGAAGTCCTTCTCTATTGCAAGATAACCCTCTCTTTCTCTAGATATTCTTCCAAGCACCTCATCCCCCACCAAGTATACATGAAAGTTAGCTCTTATTATGTCTTCTCTCTCCTACCTACCTTCTTGGGCCTCACTCTCTCTGTCTCTCTCAGTAGAGATGGCCCTTTGTTGTCTTGTTGGTTGGTTGTTTCCTGGCCCCTTACATTTCTATCTTTTGGGCACAGCCCTCTAGTAGAAACTCTAAGGCCTTGGAACAGACCCTCCTTAGAAGGTGTGTGTGTACATACAGGGTATGGGTATGGTACTTGGGCCATTACATTTTGTGTGAGTCTGTCCTAGTTTTGTTTGTTTGTTTGTTTGTTTGCCATCGTCAGCACCTGGTGAGGCTCCAAGCAAATACTGGGTCTTGCACATGAGTGCATGGAAGGGATGAGATGGGAGCAAGACAGTCAGCCTGCTACCCACATGTGAGCCTATGAGATCTGGATGGGGCCTAGAGAGATGGATTTCAAAGAAAGTGACAAATGTGGGGTTGACTGAGGAAAAGATTGAGAAGAAATGGCCTGAATAGTATCTGAATCTGATTGGCTCTAGAGTATGAGAGGGGAGAAAGGAATCAAAGATGCCCAACCATTAGTTTAGAACAAGCTGGGGAGGGGCAGTACTGGGCAAATGGAGGCAGGGCTGTCACACACAGCTAGACACACCTCAGAGGCACTCTTCACACTGTTCAAGCTGTGTGACAAAACTGTGACCTAGACTTATGCTGGGCACAGCTTTTTACACTGGCTGGAAGCAGAGGGCAGTCCTGGGAAACCAAGGCTTTGTCACAGCAGGCAATAAAACTCCCTAAAGAAGCCTTTTCCAGCCATCCATCCTGAGAAATGCTTCTGAGTGGCAGCAGCCCCAGCCTGTGTGGAGGTGTGAGCATCTCTGATGGGAAGCAGACTGAGGGCACATGTAGTTAGTTCTAAGAAGAACTATAGGTCTGCATTTATCCTACTGGTTCTCTTCTTTTTAGTGTAATTATGGCTTGTGTAATTATGGCGGCTGAAAAGCCCCAGGGAACTACCCTCTGCCTGCTAGTATAAGAGAGACAAGGTTAGTGGGGAGAGGGGGTACAGACCCTTTACTTCTCCCTGCTGTTTAGAGAAGATAGATTCTTTGGGGCTTATACCAATCTCTGTCAACAGCAAATACAGCAAGCAGTCTTCTCCAAGCCACCACGCTGTCTATCTCTGGTCTCTCCAAACTGCCACCCCTTCTCTTTCTGGGCTCTTGTATTTATATCCTCAGAGTCCTGTCTCCATGCTGCATGAGGAAGGCCATTACCAGCTGGCAAAGACCACACCCTGCACAGGCAATTATCAGCTGTGGACAAACTAAAGCCCAAGCTAAAATTCCACACTTGGAGTTAAAACAAAAACATATTTACATAACATAACTGAGTTTTTAAAGAAACCAAAACTTCCATTACAACAGAGGCCTTTCAAATTGAACCGAAAGTCAAGCCTCATTCTGAGAAGTTTGTCCCATGGAGAACAATGTGTATGAAGCTGACATTGGACAAAAGGGCCATCTTCATTCACCATCCACAAGTCACAGATGCAGTGTGGGACCTAACCAGCCCCAACTCTGGAAACCCCCAGTTATATGTGAATGGGAAGTCCAGAGCCTATGCAATGCAAGTACTAACAAGGAGGAACTGGCTTGCAAGAACTTAAGCCTGGAACCCACTTGGGTTCCATGCTTGGTGGCATGGCTCTCCCAGTAGCAAAACTGTTGCTTTGTAAGGCTCTTACCATTTCTGGGCACTGATGTGGCTTCAGATATTAAAGGCATCCTGATGCTTCTTTATGTGTTGCATCTCACTACTTTGGCTCTAGTTACCAGTGAGCTCAGGATGGGCTTTCACAAAATCTGGGGCCTTGAGGAGCTCCCCCGAGTATCTGCATCAGAGTTGGAAAGTCCTTTGCACTTGCTGTGAATATAAAGCAAAGGAGGACTGTTTCTACAGAGCCTTAAAAAGCATCTTCACCTGCTCCCCCCAACCCCCACCACATTTAACCTGGGCATGCTTTGTGCTCTAACCTACAGGGACAGCCTATGGAAGTGATTGCAGAGGGCACGCATTCTCATCTTGCTTGTTTTATAGCAGCATGGCTTGAGTTAATTATTGAACCTCTTAATACTTCAACTGAAGATGAGATAAAGTATTGACTATGCAGGTTACATGAGATTAATTGAATGTATAAAGAACAGTATGAGTGTCACAACTCAAATGAGTCTGCCCTTTTGAGAGGGCTGGAGTTGGGTAGTGAGGGGGGGCTGCGGCTTTGTCACATGAGGGCAGCACTGCTTCTGAGAGCAGGAAAGAGACTGGAACTATAAGGCAAAGTCTACAAGAGCTAAAACATGGAATGTTCAGTTGAAGATGATCCTGTGGAGTGCAGTCAGGAAAGCACACAGTAGATACTGCTTTAGAAAGCGAGACCACAGACTCATGGTTTGGATGACAGGCACTGTGTCTGCTTAGAGTCCCTCTGCCAAAGTTTACAGCAGAATGTCACTGTCTCCCCTACTTCCTGTCAGTTCTGACCTCTTCCTCTTCTTACAAACTCACTGCATTTCACTTAAGCTCCCCTGAGAACTCTGGCCCACTATGGGCTCCCATCAGCCACACAGATACAGTTTTTAGTCATAGTCATGACTTCCTGAACACTCCAAGAGGTGAGATGCCATCTTAGCCCTAGGGTTTCCTTATCGGTGCCAATGGAGTTACTCTGTCCTCAGAGTAAACAGACTCAGCCCCATAGGGAGCTCCCAGACCAGTGTGACTGTACCTGAGTGCTGGCTCAATCAAGGGGCAAGGTCATGAGAGCATGTGTGTCTATACACAGATATGAATATGGTGTGTGTGAGAGGGTGGGGGTGTATGTGTGTGTGGTATGTGGGTGGATGGAGTATCAGCCGGTATGAATGTGTATGTGGGATGTGGGTGTGGGTTTGTGGGGTGGGTGTGTCAGTGTGTGTGTATGTCAGTGGGTGTGTGTATGTGTGGTGTGGTATGTGTGTGTTGTAACCTGCTTAAATTCTATAGCTATTCTGTTAAGACCTACTTTATTTCTTAGCATAACTATGGCTCCTCTATTAACACCTGCTATAGCCTTTAGCACATCAGAAGCCATTTTGCCTCCAAGTCTCCATATTGACTATGTCTCTACGGTTTCATTTCTCAAACTTTGTATACTTTGTTACCTGGACACTCTACGAAGTCTCCCAACTGCAGAACCAATCAAATGAAAGGTCAGTTAGAAATGTTTTGTCTAGCTAGCCAAAATGATGTAACATTGCTTCCTGCACTTGGATACCTGGTTGTGTTTTTGTTACCTGGCTGTTACCTAGTTGTGGTTTGTTTCCTGTACTTGGTTACAGTTTTGTTACCTGATTTCATCTTTTTGTAGTAAAAACCTGCCTTAGGAATAATCCAGATTACGGCCCTGAGGGGTCAGTTTTTGTTTAGCATTCAATAAACCTCTGTTGAACTGAGTCTGCTGTCAGAGTGGTCAGTTAATGGCTATTCCTGAACCCATAACGTGTGTGTGTGTGTGTGTGTGTGTGTGTGTGTGTACATACCCCACACTAATCTGCTATGTGCTGAGGACTTGAACGCAAAGGAACTATGTGTAATTTGGAGGATCCTGGAGCAGGCCTCCTGCCAAGAGCCATAGTTACAGGCCACTGGAGTAAAAGCTGCTTCTGCAGTAGATAGTACTTAGCACAGAAACCCACTGGTCAGTGTGCAGGGAGTAAGCTTTGAATTTCAACCCTAAGTAGGCTGTCTATACCAAGCTCCTCCCCTCAAGCTTCAGGAATCTGTGCAGAAGAGGAGGCAGAAAGAGTGTGAGATCCAGAGGTGATGTATAACTTCAAGGAAACAGCATCATCCAGCTATATCAGGGCAGATGCACATAGGAACTGACATGCACAAGAACTGCACAAGTTTAAGCCAGACAAAATCCCAGGAGGGAAAAATGGGGAGGGGGGCATGAAGTCCCACCCCTAACCAAGGAGTTATTGGTGATGTATAGCTTCTGTGAGAGGAAAAGTCAGTTTTCTTCAGTGGCATGGTTGATGTCACCCACACTCCAGGGCTGCCCCATGTTGAGGAGCAGTGAACCAATAAAACAGGACCCATGGTTTTGTTTTTGTTTAGAGACCCAGAGAGAACACAAAGTTGAGTGGGTAGAGGTGGGAGAATATCTGGAGGGAGTTTGGACAGAGGAGAACGAATATGATAAAATAAGAGTGTCTACAATTCCCAAAGAATAAAATAGATATTTATTTTAAAAGGTCACAAAGCAAAAAAAATTTTAAAGGTTACAGAGCCAAATCTTGCTGTGTTGGGCCTACCCTTCAGGTTGCCTATCCAAGGCCAGAGGGACTGGCCAACAACAGGGCAAGCCTGCTCTGGGCTAGGGAAACAACCTCAGCATAATCACGAACTCCATTTTGGATCAAACAGAAGGCTGAGAGGAGCAGTAGACTAAATTAGGAAGACTGCATTGTGACTTGGCCTCACAATGCCAAACCCCAGTGAGTGGCGTGTGTGTGTGGGGGGGGGTAAATGATTCAAGGATGGTTCACATATAATTTTCATTTCATCCCCACTCTGTCCCCTAGGCCACAGGTGCAGCATCAGGAGGGACACAGCGTCAGTGGCCATTCACTTAGGTGAACAGTACTTTGATCCTTTGGTGGAATATTTTTCATGCCTAAGAAGAAACAAGATGGCAAGCTTCAAAAGGCATGGAGAAACACCTTGATGTTGCTAAGGGAACAAAGCCTAGTGACAAGGGTCAAAATGCTCATGAGTCCAAATGGAACATTCTGGGAAAGGTAAATTTTATGGAGAGTGTTGTATTATTAATATTTACTATTGGTTTATCTTCTGCTAATGCTGCTGTTAATCCTCAGCAGCTGTATAACCAAATCACCACATAGAGACTGGGTTTTTAGTTAATCTAGAACACAATGCTGGGCAATATTTACTCCCTCCTAAACCTCCAAGCCCTCAGTTTCCTAACATTTAGATTTCCCACATTATACTTGCTTTTTGTGAAATCTTAGGTCTGGTTCATGCTCCACGTCCTCCAAGATCTCTCCTCCAGCTCTGCTCTCCTCTAGCCCTTCTCCTCCTCCTCCTCCCACTCCTCTCCCACCTTCTGGCTCCTCCCCTCTTTCCTGTCTTCTGGGGGCTCAACATTGTGTCTAGTTGCTTTTATTTTGTTCCTGTTTACACAAGAGTTGAGACAGGATGCTTAGAATGAGAATCACAATGCAATATCCGGATTGAAACCAGAGAGTTGGGGGTGGGGTGGGGAGAAATCAGTATTTGAACAAGGGTAAGGTGTACTTAAAAAAAAAAAAAACAACAAAAAAAACCATTAAAACATTATACCAACAGGAGAGTATAGACAGGTCAGCAATCTCTAGAGGGTGGGGGACAAAGATGTGGCATGCAGGTTTCTTGAGCTATTTCTCATTATACTGTGGTGGTGGTATATACCATCTTGCTCCTTTCAAAGCCTGTAGAATATCCTCAAAGTGACTTCACTTGTCAGCTATCAAGAGGCCTACAGATAGTGCTAGATCATAATCTGTCAGGTGAACAAATGAAGAAGGGCCAGCAGACCCTGCTGCACTCAGCCAGCAGTAGGAGTGAATCAGGACTGAAAACACAGCACATCCCTAGGCAAAGTTTGGTCCAGGAATGCGTGTGGCCAATTCTTGGTAAAGACAGAAGATCAGGGCTGATGGGAACTAGAACACACTAGAACGGAGTTGTCATTGCAACAACTTTTGTGCCCAATGGCAGACACTGTCCTCTCTCTATCCCAGATCCCCTCCCACAATCCAACATCAACACCTAAAAGGTGACATCAGACCCAGAGGTTGCCTTCAAGGCTTTTCTCCACCGTGCAAGTAGCATGTGAGCTGTTCCCATTATCCAGAGTCCATGCCAGGTGAACTTGACTGCTAAGTCTCCCAGGGAGAATTCTAAGACCAGCTCCTGCCTGGTCTAAGGAGGGGAGGAGGTAATCGTAGCTTTTTGCTTGCTTCTTTTCTTCCTGTCTTAACAACATTGTGTGGTGCTGTGACAGCCATCTTGTGATGACGAGGTAACTATCCAGTGAGATGATAAATACAGTCTGTGTCGTTGATGATACTTCTACTTCTACACTGCACCAACCTAGAGCTGGCTTTTCTCTAGATGCTTTAGGACATGAGATGGTTAGGTACTATTAATGGAAGCCTTGATTTTCTTGTTACTTTGAATTAACACAAGCTTGAGGGGGTATTTGAAAAGGAAATGTACTCAAGCTGAGGAATGCACTCAAGCTCTGGAGAGAGGCAAGCAGGAGGCCCCAGCACAGGCTGGGTTCAGAGGAGACATTTCCCATCGGCCTTCTCTGTGCATGCTGACCCCTCTTCCCCACTGCTCACTGTCCCCTTATTCCCAGCCTTGATTGTGTGTGTGTGTGTGTGTTCATGTAGTGCATATACAGGTTTGTGTGGGTGTGTGCATGTGGGTATTTGTGCATGTATAGGAGCGGTTAACTTTGGGTACCCTCCTTTTCTATTTTATTTCAAAAAAATTTTTTAAATATTTGTCTCTGTCTTTCTGTCTCTCTGTTTCTCTCTTTCTCTGTCTCTCTCTGTCTCTCTGTCTCTCTGTGTGTATAAGCATGAGTACCTGAATTTGGATCTCCAATACCCATGTAAAATATGGGTGCTATTGTTATGCCAGGTTCACGGGACCCTCAGAGACCACCAGGAGATGACTCGATGCAATTGCAAGAGAGCTTTATTACGAGAGCAATCGAACTCGGGACCCAAGTCTCACTGGCGCAGCAGTAGAGAAGTGGAACCCTGAGCTCTGAGTGAACAGGATTTTTAAAGGGAAAGTCTGTGAGCAGGGGGTTTCCATGGCAGCAAGCAGGGGAGCACAAGCCTTGGCGTTACAGAATTGGGTGAAGTTTAGCAGGGCGGGGTGACCTTTTCTGAGGCACATAATCACAATGGCTAAGGCATATAATCACAATGCTATTTTTCTAAACCATATCTGAAACATTGGGGAGAATTTTCCCACCCGATTTTTAACTGATTCCCATTGATTATTGCCAGGGAGTTTGTCTCTATTTTCTATGAAGCATTTATTTTATTATATTTCCTGCAGGCTGTTGCTAGGAGGGTTAACTTTGTTTTCTGCCAGGTGTACACTCTGTGATATTTCCTGGTACCTGAATTCAGTTCCCAGTCAAAATCTTTATTTCAAAATGGAGTTATATTCTGGCTAAATTGAACTCTTCACTATGTCTGTGACTGTAACTCCAGCTTTGGGGAGGGCAGACACAATCCAATCCTTGGAGATCACTGACCAGCTTACCTAACCTAATCAATATGGTCCAGACTCAGTGAGGCCCTATCTCAAAATCTAAGGTTCAAGGGCAAATGAGATGGCTTAGCAGGTACAGACACATTGTTGGGGATTGGTCTGATACTTGTATTTTGATGCTAATTACTGGTCTTCAAGATCTGGTTACTGCCTGGATGTGCCTATCCTTGCTGTGTAAACCTGCCTAAGACATTATAACTGATTGTTTGATTAAAAGGCCTAAAACCTGGGCAGGGTAGAATGGGGTAGGCGTGGCTGAGGATCCCAGGCTTTGGGAACAGGAGAATCACAGACAGACAGAAAGAGAAGAGGAAGGAGGGTGCCATGATGGGTTAGTGTGGAGAAGAAACCATGTGGGCTGGGAGGAAGGACTCTAAGGATGGCATGAATGGAAAAAACACCAAATAAAACAAGATTGTGGATGGAAGGTAGCCCAGATAAGGATGATTAAGGGGGAGGGCATTGAATGGGGGCTGACACGTGGTTGGTGAGACAGCATAGGCAAAATATTTACCCAGCCCAAGGTAAATAAGGCAATTACAAAATCTAACACATGTCTATGTCTTATTATTTCTGATAGTAGTTTAAATAATACCACTGTGATAATCATAAGGCAAATAATAAACATTATTTAGCTCACCATCATTCTATTTACTACAACATGGTACCCAACTAAGTTTATGTATCCACATGCTTAAAATCATACTTTATCATAGTTTAGTGGGAGAATAAACTCCCAACAAGACAACCCAAGCTTAAAACCTCAAATCTCCTGGGTCAAGACTATCTCCTACATGTCTCTTTAAGAAAAACCCTTACACATGCCCACAAACAAAAGACAGCCTACTGCAGGCAGACAGGAGACAAACTAAACACTTAACAAAACATGACTGACTGCTGTTATGGTCTATCAGGGAGACACAAACCATTTTTAACCACAAAAAAGGTGGGGCATGGAGAAATGATTCTTTAGCAAAGATGGTTTTATTCCCCAATCATGCTAGCTTAGCACAACTGCTGCTGCAGTGTCACAAATGCAACTGCTACCTGCAAACTTTTAACACAAGGCAATTGCCACAGAGGAAGGATTTTTGATGAGCCAACAGGAAATATCTGGATCAGCTCACCCAGTGACATCTGAAGACAGCCTAGTTTGAGGAATAAAATGCAGGGAACTCAGACTAACACAAAATGAATGAATAATTAATTTATATCCTGAGTAGTCTAACAGTTTTCCAGTGTGGGGCTTCCACGGAAACTGAAAGGTAATTTAATCAGAGCTAAATAAATAGCACAAAATACTTAATTAATGCTCAGAATAGCCTACAGTTTAAAGAAACTGATAGGCACTCTAACTAACATAAAAATAATTAATTAATATCTTTATCTCCACCACTTAGGAAAGAGGCAGAGCCAGGGCTACACACACACAAACCCTGTCTCCATGAAAATATCACCTATAAAACAGTATATTTAAACTCCTTACAATCTTGTTCTAATTTATCAACATAAAGATGTTTCTATATTCAATAGTAATATTATTTGTCCCCTTTGGGGAAATTCAAAGTGTAACAGACCTAAATAAAAATTGGACTGCTAAGCTGGACCATTCTATGCTTACAATAACTTCATATATTATGAAGAGAGTATATTATATTAGAAGGAGAGCTTTAAATTTATGGCAACAAGAAAAGAAAAGGGCTTTGGACTCTACCCAAAATAATAAGGATCAGATATGACAGGGAGAGACCTCCAGAATACCTAGGCTACAATATCCTCAACTCTTAACATGCCATTCTTTTAAATGACATAGATATAATTGGTTTACAAACCAATCTGGCTTATGGAAAGATGCCTTTCTTCTGCTCATACAAAGAGCAGAAAATCATTCTTAATTGATCTGTGCATACTGCACATCTCATACATTTATAATCTGAGGACTGTATAATTCTTGTGAGAAATTATATGTTTTCAGAACAAAAGAATCCAATACTGGTGATGCTGAACCAGAAACTGGTGATGTTGGATCAAGCCTGACAGGAGTCATTCCTCCAGCATGCTGAGACGATGACAAATCTGTTCTAGCATCCTTCATGTTTCCAGCATTTTGCTTGTTCCAGCTTTAGCTGCTTCAGTTGCTGTTCCTCAGCAAAGCCTGCTCCCAAAACAGCTTCAAAGAAAGCTACCGATCTCAGTTGGTCCAGCATTTCAAACTGTTCCAAACAGGACTTCTATTAAGTCTAGAATTTCTCAACATTTAGAGACTGAACCACAAATGATATTGCTAGCTTGCTTAACCATTTTTACCAAGTTCCTTTGTGGTTGGGTAGGTTCTTGATTGTTTTCTTGGGCTATGGATGTTTATTGTCATTTTGGAGTTGGTTATAAGTTATTAATGGTCTTATTCAGAGAGAAAACAAGGTTAGACTCAAGGATTTCTCTTCTTTTTTCTTTTCTCTATCTTTCTTAGATAAGGAAAAAGGGTTGAAAGGAGAGAGAGGGGAATATTGGGATATCATATAAGAATGATAAAACAAAAGTTAGATTATGGAATCTACTCCTCAACTTATGGTTTTATTTGTTATTCTCAAACAAAGTTATTTTAAACTCATCGGTATAGGATTTTATATATTGGTGCAGATATAAGTAATTTTGATACTTTGGTATAAATATTGTTATGTTGATACAAATTTAAGGTTTACTTCTAATACTTTAAAAACTACTATTACAAACTGTTTAGGATACTAGGTGATGAAAGTTAATTGTTCGTAAATCAACTCATGGTCATGTCAGACACTAGTCTAATTTATCACAGGAATATACATCCTAGGTTTAACAGATAGATAACTCTTCAAAAACCTCAGAGACCTACAGAATATGGTGTTTACAATGTTCTTTTAAATAGTTTTAAAGATTCTTTAACAATGAGACATATTATCTCCTGGAAGTACCCAGCCTACCTCAAAGAAGATGATGAGCATTTAAGAACCTCCCTATGGTGATGGCTTCAAATGTGGCAAACCAGCCATTTGGACAAAGAAAATGCCCTCGCTTTATGACTACAGAATTCTGCCAAAAATTGGTAGGCCAAGTTGACTACCAAACTCTGCCAAGACAGAGTAAGCAAGTCCTAAATAGTTCCTTCACATATATGTCTGTCAATTATTCTGAGCCAGAAGGCTGAAGATGATGCTCCAATGCTATAAAGAATTTTGAGTGGCTGTTCAGGCAGCAAACTCTCTCTCTCTCTCTCTTTTTTTGGGGGGTACAAAACTGAAAAGAATTTATGAGGAGATTAAGATATATTTTGATATACATTTAACAATCACAGAAATAATTTGCAATTATAAGTTTCCTAAAGTAAATTCTTTTTTTATTTTTTATTTTTTTATTAATTACACTTTATTCACTTTGTATCCCCCTATATGCCCCCCCTCCTCCCCTCCTGATCCCACCCTCCCTCCCCCTTCCTCATGCATGCTCCTCTCCAAGTCCACTGATAGGAGAGGTCTTCCTCTCCTTCCTTCTGATCTTAGTCTATCAGATCTCATCAGGAGTGGCTCCATTGTCATCTTCTGTGGCCTGGTAAGGCTGCTCCCCCCTCAGGAGGAGGTGATCAAAGAGCAGGCCAATCAGTTAATGTCAGAGGTTTTGGAAGCTGTTAGCATGCACTTCTTATTTACTTAAGTAATTAATTTTATCTCTTTTCAAATCTCTGGTATTATCTGAACCAGATAATCATAGTTTAACAATTAGCTTAGTTGCTTAGGAATTGAAAAGATATTTTATGTCTAGATAGATGTTTTTAGATTAATAGATACAAACTGTAAAAACTGTAATAAATAACTTAGGTACAAAACTTTAAACTCTAATAGATAGGATGGATATTTTCTTCAAGATTGCCAAATACATTTACAGTAGACATTGTACAGTTAGTCTTACCTGTTGGTTTTTATAATTGCTTTATAATTATTCTTACTTTATAAAAATGGCTTTTTTATTTAGACAGAAAAGAGGAATTGTTGGGGGCTGGTCTGATGCTTGTATTTTGATGCTAATTACTGGCCCTCAATATCTGGTTGATATTGATATCTGGATACACCTATCCTTGTTGTGTAAACCTGCCTACGACAGAATACCTGATTGGTTGACTAAAAAGCCTAAAACCTGGCAGGGGTAGGCGTGGCTAAGGTTTCTAGGCTTCGGGAACAGGAGAATCACGGGAAATAAACAGACAGATGGGAATGAAGGAGGAAGGAAGATGCCAGGATGGGTTGGCATGGAGAAGAAACCACGTGGATCAGGAGGAAGAACTCCAAGGAGGGATAGCAGGTTACATAATACAACCATGATAATCATAGGGAAAATAATGAATAATATATAGCCAAACACCCACCTTTTAATTTACTGCAGCAGCACATGGTACCAAACCTGATAACATGACTTTGATCCCATGTGACTGAAGGAAAAAACTGATTACCACAAGTTGTCCTCTGCCCTTCACATGTGCTGTGGCGTGGGTGTGCACACATGCATGTGCACACATTCACAGTTTTGGCAACGCAAGTTGCCCTCTTTCCATTGCGGCAAAGGAAGCAATTACTTCAGTTGTCTCTAGTCTGTGGGTCAGGTCACTCCATTTGCATGCACTTTGACCTGCTGAGTTTGGAAGCTCAGAACCATCATTTTAAAAATTTATTTTCTCTTCCTCTCTGCATCCTTTTCTCCCTTCCTCCCATCTATCCTATATTTTTATAAATTATAAAGAGTTCTTTATGGATGATGATGTGTATGTGTGTGTGCACATGCTGAGTCAGAGGACAACTTGAGAGAGTCAGTTCTTTCCTTCTAATATGTGGTATCTGGAATTGAACTCAGCTGAGCCATCTCAATGGTCTTCTTTGAAGACCTCTGTTCCCCATCTTGAGAAACTCCCTTTCTCCCCATACTGCCCATGTTCACTGTGACTGAAACTCTTGGTTATAGATCTGCTTTAAGTCTAGAGAGCAGGCTGCTGAGGGGAAGAGGAGATGATCTGGAAAAAGCATTGACAATGTCAGTCACAGGTTTAAGCTGCAGACTCCATGGTGGTCTTGTTCCTGGTGGCCAGTTTCTCTCTGGTCATGATGTCTAGGATTGAGAGCCATGGAGCAGGTTTTAGAGGAAGGTGGAGGTACTGAGGCCTAGCTTCCTCACTTTACCAGCCAGATCGCCACAGATTCTAGGGGACGGGGTGCTGGGGAAATGTAGTCTGTCCTGGGTATGATGATCCTCTGCATTGGATCCTCTGCATCCAATGCTCACACTGCATCCAAAATGATCCTCTGCATCCAATGCTCACACTGCATCCAAAATGACCATGTGTCAGCTATTATTCTTAGCACTTTATGTGATCCTATGAGGTGGCTATTATTATTAATGGCCTTGTTTTACATATAGAAAACAGAGCAGGAAGCTAAGTTCCACAGCTGCATGGCAGTGCTGGCTTTGGACCCAGTGCTGGGCATCCCCACCCTGCTGTATGCACAGTACCTCCCCTACAGACAGCCACCTAGAAGTGAAGATGAAAGTTGTGGAAAAGCTGTACTTATTCATCAACTGGATTTTTGTTTGGCACTCCTTCAGCAGAAAAGGCCCCCATGACCTTTTAAAGTTATTATTATGTTTTTCATTGAGGAACCTGCATTTCCCTGGGGGAGGGAGGTTCTTATCCAGGCTGCATTGCAGCAGCTGCTGAGTCTACTGGACTGAAATAGCACTTAAAACTACATTTCTTAGAAGTTCTCAGCTTAGAAGCTATCTCTGCTAAAGGACCACACTTTGACTCTCACTACTGCCTGTCATATGAACTTCAGGGGCCTCTGGAATGCAGCATTGTTCCAATAGTGCTAAACTGTCACTGCCAGCTAAACTGGGATCAGCGCTGGGGCCATCAGTGCCCCCTTTGAGCTTGTGGCTGGTCAGGTCAGCAAAAGCTAGAGCTGGAAGACAGACACTGCAGAGACCAGAGTCCTCTGACTGCTGACACCAGTTCCCCACACAATGCCCTTGCTGTGCCTCAGAGTTGCTGACAATACCACCCTGTGTCAGTAGATAAAGGGAATCTTCAAAATTGTCACACCCATGGATTCCCAGCTCGGCATACTGGTGCAAGCACTCTCTGCCTTGACCTGCCAACCACCCAGTGTCACCTCTGGTAGGCCCCTATGTGATGAGGATGGCAAGAGGTCTAAGGAAGGTTTTCTATGCCTGCTAATGGCAAAGAGCCCATGGGCCCTGCAGATGAGGCACCAATGAAGAGCATCCAGAGCTCCTGCAGAGGTATAAGTCCTCGTGGCTTTCAAGAACTTGTTCCTTACATAGTATTGGAAAACAGACTGTGCTCTGGCTGCAGAGAAACTAGATGATGGTTAAGAATAAGAGTGTATGCAATGTGGGAGAATGCCTGGAGGCATTAGGACAGCCACACTTGAAAGAGAGTCCTACTCCCAGCCTCCCTGACCTTAGCCTCTAGGCAACTACTCTTTCTCCCTCTTTGGCACCCTCTTCCCCTCAATTTGATACTCTGTGGATAGAGGTGTCTGCATTTGAGGAGATGTACCAATGGCTTGTATCTAACCCTGGGATGTCTAATCATTGTTGTGAATGAAAATTGCTGGAAAGAAGCTGTGTCCAGTTGTGAACAAAACCTCCTGGGAGGAGCCTGCAGCTGCAGACACTGATGGACCCATTGGAATCTCAGTACTATAGAGAGACTGGAATTTTGTAGGTTCAGAGGCTAATTACTTTATTTTGGGCTAATTTCAGCTTCTAGAACAGCCATGTCTTGCCCCACCCTGTATCTGAACTAACACCTGTTATAACCAATAAAAATCCCTTAGAAGCTATTAACACTAGTTTCCACCTATCCAAAAGCTAAGAATGTCATTAGATAACATTTGAAGCCTATAGAAAAAAGTTCCCCCAACCTCAATGTACCAGCCTCTCTGGTGTACCCACCAACGCATTTTACTTTACTTTTTTAATGTACTTATTTTTATTTTGTGTGCATTGGTGTTTTGACTGCATGTGTGTTTGTATGAAGGTGTCAGATATTCTGGAACTGGAGTTACAGACACTTATGAGCTGTAACTGTTATGCCTGTAACTCCAGTTACAGGCACTTATGTGGGTGCTGGGAATTGAAGTTGGGTCCTCTGAAAAGCAGCCAGAGCTCTTAACCACTGAGCCATCTCTCCAGCTCCCAACCAATGTGTTTTAAACTTGCCTTGACTTCCTTTTTTCTCCAAAACTATAAAAACCCTGTGAAACTGCTTCTACATTGGCATATGAAATTTGGGGTAACCTAAATCTTATACCCAGACCATGAACACTCAAAATGCTTCCAGAATAAACAATCTCTTATTCCCTCTAAAATAAGACCAGTGGTTTTTACATGGGCAGTATCTGAGTCACAACCTTGAAATCAGGTATAAACCTAATTTATAGGTCCATAAGCACTGGGGTGTCTGCCTAAAGCATGTCCTCAAATAGCACAGAGTACACAGAAGGATAGTTCCTCCTCACACACATTCTCCTCACCAGGGCTCTTACCACCCAGTACTCCTGTCCTATCAGCACTTAATGCTGACTACTTGCTTTGCAGTCAGTGAAATTATGGGTTTCCTGACCACCAGAAATCAATAGCATATAATCTAGGTGTGGTTGTCTTTTAGTCTTTCTAAGCCACGGTCTCATGTAGCTGAGGCTAGTTTTGACTGCCTAGTTCTTTTCTTTCTCCACCTCTCAAGGGCTAGGATTACAGGAATATACTTCCATGCCTGATATTTTTGTTAGATATGATTTGCCATGTAGTTCTGAGTGGCCTGGAACTTACTGAGCTGCTCTGAGCTCTCAAGCATTCTGCCTTACCCTTTGTCCGGAGCACTGGAACTATAATATAAGCACACACTATCATGCCTGTTAGCCAGGGTCATGCCATTTTTTAAAACCCCTTCCATTTTAATTGGACTGTGCTGGCTCCCATTACTACAATAATTCGGTTTCCTGAGGTAAGGTAACTCATTTCTCTGGATTTTTGCCTTCCCTTCCCAGTGGATCCCAAGTAATAGCCAGGAAGGAAAGATGATTATGGGCCACCCAACACTCTTTAACTGGCAGCAACTGTGATTCCTGACCAAAAGAAGAGACTTTCTGCCTCCCCCTCTCCCCCATCACCCTTTTGCCCTATAACTACCCCAGCTTGTGAGAGGGTGGTGGGCTCTGATTCTTACAGAAATATCCTCTACAGGGTTTTCCCTAAAATTAAGGCCTACACTGGTTTTAGGTCATTCGTTCTCTTGTCTGTCTTTCCTTGCCACTGACCTTCAATGTCCATACAGCTAACTTTTAATAAATGGGCTCAGAAAATGTCATATATATAATAAACACTAATTTCAAATTATTTTTATTGACATATAATTAGTTCTGACATTACTAACAACAAATGACAACTTATTGCAGCTTGAAACAAATTGACCCTTTGAACATGCCATGAAGATGATGTTCAAGTTTTCTGGGTGAGGTGAACACTCACAGCTTTTGCAAAGTATCTTGGTCAAGGTTTTTATTGCTGCGATGAAACACCATGACCAAAAAGCAAGTTGGAGAGGTCAAGGGTTATTTGGCTTACACTTTCACATTGCTATTCATCACTGAAGGAAGTCAGGACAGCAACTCAAACAGGGCAGGAACCTGGAGGCAGGAGCCATGGAGGGTGCTGCTTACTTACTGACTTGCTCTACATGTCTTGCTTAGCCTGCTTTCTTATTGAACCCAGGACCATCAGCCCGAGCACCACCCACATGGGCTGTATCCTTCTCCATTGAACATGCTTTACACCTTCATCTCATGACTCTAGCTTGTGTCAAGTTGACAGAAAACCAGCCGGTACAACTGACCCCTTGTCAATTTGACACGAAAACACATCACTGTTAAGCCATGGCCCTTCATTTCTTATTCATCCCCAAGATCTCACATTAAAAACATAATTTTAAAAGTTCCATAGTCTTTACAAATTCAAACATTAAAATTTCAAATCCTTTAAAATAGCCAATCTCTTTTAAAATCCAAAATCTTTTAAAATTCAAACTCTCTCAACTGTGAGCTCCAGTAAAATACTTTCTTACTTCAAGAGAAAAACAAATCAGGGCACAGTCATAATCAAATCAAAGCAAAACAAAACTCCAATTATCCAGTGTCTGGAATCCATTCACCATCTTCTGGACTCCTCCAAAGGGCTTGGGTCACTTTTCAGCTTCTGCCCTCTGAATCTCACAGCTTGTCTTCTTGGTTCCAGCTGGCTTCTCTCTACTGCTGCTGCTGTTCTTGGTGGTCATCCCATGGTACTGGCATCTCCAAAATGCTGGAGTCTTCAGCTGCAGTTGGGCTGCATTTTTACCAATAGCCTCCCCTAGACTCTTTATGTGCCAAGCCTCAACTTCCCTGCATGACCCCTTCAGTTGTGGGCCTTCACCAGTGACCTCTCCTGACCCCTCACAGTGCCAGGTGTCAGCTGCATGAAGGCATGACCCCTTCATGCCTTCAATCCCAGTACCACCTCAGTGACTCTTACACATTATCAAGTCCAGCTGCCAGCATGAGGTACATACAACCTTGGCTGCCTCTGGAACACAGCCTCTCTATGGACTCAGGAAACACTTCCCAAGAGATTTTGTGTCCATGATGCTGGTCTCTTCTCAATCACCACTAACTGCTTAGCTCCAGCTAACCAGAATCAATTGTCCCAGTAGGTTATAAATTTCACTTTAGTAGTTCTGATAATCACAGCTGATTCTTCAGCCCCAGCAAACCAGAACCATAGAACCTTAAATCAAAGTAGCAAACAGCCCTGACAGAGTTTTTTAAACTTCCTTCTAAAACTTCACAATCCAGGCCTCCATCTTCTGCACTGCTCTTTACATTCTTATCTTCCAAACTTCTACAGAACATCCCACTGAGCTCCTAACACTCAATGTTCTTCTAGCCCAGAGGTCCAAAGTCCTCCCACAGTCCTCCCCAAAATATGGTCAGGGCTGTCTCAGGTACCAATTTGTCTTAGTTTTCAGAAGTTATAAACACCCCTGCCCCCCAGAAAAAGGTGGAGACACTGGCCTGAACAAACCTCAGAAGTCCCCGACATTCCCTTGACTCCTTTTCTTTCCTTTACCTAGCACCTCCGTTCTTGGTTCATGTGCCAATATGACACCCAGCTACACTGACTACCTGACATCACCAGTCACTAACCTCAGTATTCAAATAATACTAAGGAGGGGGCCAGCGAGCCAGCAGCAGGAACTTTATGATCCCAGTTTAAAAAAAAAAAAAAGGTTTGTTTGGGTTTGGTTTTTGCAGACAGGGCTTCTCTGTACTTCTGTATAGTCCTGGCTGTCCTGGAATTCACTCTCTAGACCAAGATGGCCTCAGACTCAGATATCTGTCTGCCTCTGCCTCTCAAGCCTTTGGACTAAAGGCCTGTGTCACCACACACAGCTTAAAAGTTGTATAACATTATACAAAGGCAAAGCTTTAAGGAAAAGGTAGGTGTGGAGCTTCACTGTCCTTCCATATTTGTGGGATACTGGATCCCTTCCGGTTTCACATGCGTTCAAGCATAGCCTTCCTGTGGTTTGGACTTGATGTGTCCTGGCAGTGCATGTGCTGATGGCTTGGTGGCAGTGACAGGCTTGGGGAAGTGGTCAGGTTATGAGGCTGTGGCTTCACAAGTGGAGTCACAAGCTGACATCATTGGGAAGCGATGGGGACATAACTAGCTGGAGGAGGCGGCTCACGGCAGTTTCTTTTGCAAGGCCTGTCTGATGGAACTGGCTGGTCATGGCTGAAGACATCTGAAGTCATGGGCCAAAATAACCCACTTCTCCCTCAGGTTGTTTTTACAAGTGTTTGGTTGCAGAAATGAGAAGTTAACAGAAGTAAACCTATAACATCTCAGATATGTTCCCTCTGGGGCAAAGCACAGCTGTGAACACAGCCCATCATAAAACTTCAAAATTATGACTGTGTGAGCGTGTGTGCATGTGAGCGTGTGTGCATGTGAGTGTATGAAGGTGTGTTTTAAACTCACGTGTCCATGAACTTTGTAAACAAAATGGTGTTGCAATGTCAGAAGGCTGGATATGCCTACAAGTTCTTTCTACTTTCGATCATCTCTAGTCATTTATAACCCTTAATTCAATGTGCACACTATGTAAGATCTTGTTATTTTGTATTGTTTCAGACAGTGGTTCCCAACCTTCCTTCCTAATGCTGTGACCTTTTAATACAGGTTCCAACCATAAAACTATATTTGTTACTACTTCATAACTGTAATTTTGCTACTGTTATGAATAACACAAATATCTTATATGCAGGATATCTGATATGTGACCCCTGTGAAAGGGTCATTCAACTCCCAAAGAGGTCTCAATCCATTGAGACTGAGAACCTCTGGTCTAGGGAAAAATGAGAAAAATGAAGTCTGTACATATTCCATACAGACACCACCATGATGGGTCTAACTACCCTTTCAACCCATGGCTGAGTCTGCAGCTGCAAACAGGACAGTATCAATTTCCTGACCCCAAACAGCCTAAACGAGGCTAGACACATCGTTAGTGAGCATGGCAGTGTCCTGTCTCACTCACCTTCATGCCAACTCAGGGAAGAAAACGTTTTCTCCTCACTGAGAAGGTTAGGCCGTCAAGTGACACAGGGCCTGAACTGGAGCTTCTCCTGGGATTTTCACGGGGCCACACTAATGCCCACTCTGTCCCAAGAGCCCTACTCAGCACACTGTGATACCAACTTACTTCATCTTTGTGACTAAGCCATGAAATAGATTTTAATTTTGTTGCCATTTCACAGAAGCCCAAACTGACATATGGAAAGATGACATCTTTGGCCCGGAGTCACACAGCTAGTAGCCACGGAGGCTGGCACTGAATCCAGACAATCTTATTGAGAGCTCATACTTGTAACCCTCCCACTGCAATGGTAAGATTTAAGGAGAATGTGAACTCTGTTTTGTTAAGATTCATAAACTTATAAACGATTACTTCATCAGCCTTTCTGGCCCTTTCTGTTAAACCCGTTCTTTCCACCAGACACTGAATATGTACCTACTGTGTGCAAACTGCTGGCCATAGATCTATGTGGGCAGAGCAAAGAATGGTGGGAGAAAACAGACTGGTGCCTTGAAAACAGACTGGTGTTCTCCCTGGGAGAATTCCACAGCTTTTCAGGCTGTAGGCAGGGTGCGGCTGCTGAAAGAAAGCTTTTTCAAGCTTTCGCTCTCTGCTGCTTCCACACCTGACAAGAGCTTGCGTTGGCCTCGGCATGCAGCTGGTCACATGCTCGAGGCAGCTGCTCTTTGTTTTCATCCTTCACCCGCCTCTCGGGGACAAATTCCGGGTTCTGCTTGGTCACCCAAGGACAGACCCTTCTCTTACTTCCAGTCAAATGCTAGGGACATCGCGTCCTGAGGGACCTTCTAATCATCACATCTCCCCAGTGGTGATTAACCGGGCCTTGTAAGCCAGCATTATGTAAAAGGATTATGAAACTGTAACCAGAGGGTCTGCGATCTGTCTGTATGGACACAAACCTCATTCCTGAGCCTCCGTGAGGTCCAGAGCCATCTAGCGGCAGAAAATATGGAGCTTTTGCAAATCCGCTCCGAAAATGATTCTTTTTTGTTACAAATTGTGACATTTGTACATAACCAGACCCGGAGCCTCTGGGTTAAACTACATTGAGAAAATGGTAGTACCTGTTTTTAACTTTTACCAGTATCATCCTTAATAAAAGAAGTCCCACAAGTTAGGACGTGTAACAGAGAACGTGGAGTGTGAGAACTGCGAGCCTCCTCTTCACATTCACGTGCTCAGACGCGGGGCTGTTGCGATGCTATTAGATCTGTCCCAATTTCACATTGACAGCAACTGATAAACATGTCCACGGAGCCCGAGAATATTCTGTAAACCTGAGCATGGCTGTCTCCTCCACCCCGCCCTCACATTGCTGTTTCCTGTTCTGCTTTTCCTTCCGGCTCAGTCAGAAGCTTGGGTGGGCCTGTTACTGAAGAGAAGAGACCACAGCAAGGCATTTGAGTGTCAACAGAGTTGATCTTTTAGGAACTATGAAGAATTTAAGACATAAACTAAGTGTGGTGTGTGTGCTCCTGTGTGTGTATGTATACATGTGTGTGCACGTGTGTGTAATAAACTTTGTGGAAATCTATAACATTCAGAGAAGTGCAGTTGTCATGAACTGTTCAACTTTGGTACACTCTGATACTATTTTCTGAAGATGGCAGATCAGGTTACACTTCCAGCTGTGTGAGTATATTCGTGTATGAATGTGTGTACATGTGCATTGTGTGTGTACCTGTGTATGTCTGTGTGTGCACGCACATGTGCATGCGTGTTGTTACACGTCTAGATTCAAAGAAAATTCCCTGACCAGATGGAACCCTGTCACTGTGCCCTGAAGCCAGAAATACCCCCTTGCTTAGTTAAAGAATGGGGGAGGAGAGAGACTAAATCCCAAACACACCTCTGTTCTACTTGGGGAGAGGGAATGAATGTGCAAAACAGAATTAAGTTATATGAGAATATGATAAATGTGTTATTTTTAGTGCTTGTATTTGTGGATGTACATACCTCCTAGTTAGTCACTGGAAAAAACGGGGACTTTTAAATATGATTTAAAACTGGACAGAGTGGAACACACCTTTAATCCCAGCACTTGGGAGGCAAAGACAGGTGGATCTCTGAGTTCCAGGCCAGCCTGATCTATAGAGAAGGTTCTAGAACACTCTGAAACCTACTACACAGAAACCCTGTCTTGAAAAACAACAACAATAAATAATATTACTGAAGGCCCTTTGAAGAAAAACATCACTCTCCACACAGAGTGGGGGACAAGAGAGGGGAAATACTTGTATAACTTGTACATTAGTGAGAATTATTGCTGGAAACAGATGGCAGTTTCAAATGGCTAATTTGAAAATGTGTAAGTAGAATTTATAGAAACTGGAAAGTCGTCATGAGGGAGGGAGGGAGCCTAGCCTGGAGTGTTGCAGGGACAGGGCCCTGGGCAGCAGCTATGCTTGCCACCAGCTATAACACATTCTTTCTCTTTTTCTTTTTTAAGGTTTATTTTTATTTCCTGTGAATGAGTGTTTTGGCTGCAAGTACAGATCCCCTGGAAATGAAATCGCAAGTGGTTGTGAGCCGCCATGTGGGTGCTGTGACTTGAGCCCAGGTCTTTCAGAAGGACAGTCAAAGTGTTCCTAACTGCTGAGCCAGCTCTCCAGGCCCTGCAACGTGGTTTTGGCATTGACCAGAGGGTGAGGGTTACCTATCTCACTCTCCCACAATCTCAGCTCTGCCAGCAAACATCGAACCCGTTATCAACACAGTGGGCGCCAAACTCCCCTTTCCTTGAAGAGGAACTATAGAGCAGGAATGATGGGAGGGATATCCCATTATTGGTTGGGAGGGCAGGGTAGAGGAGGGATATGAATCGGCATTACTGACACTAAACTTAGAAACACCATATGGGAACCTGTGCTATAAAAGTGTCCTAAATATATACATATGCAGGCTGAAGAGGAGCTTAAATTGAGTTACCCTTTAACTGGATGGTCAGGCCTCTCTCTCAAACAAGGAGTCCAGTGCCTGGTGTCAGGTCATCAGACTTGGGAGCAAAGCCCCTGACCTGCTCAGTGATCTTGCAGGTTTTTGAGAATCACCAGGGAACTTTCCAAAATGGCTGTATAATCTTCCTTCCCTTTATTGATGGAAGGCATTCTTCAAGCCCTTGCCATGCCTGTTGCTAAATCGTTTTGGTAGTAGCCCTTCTACAAACACGAGGTGATAGGTGCTGCAGCTGGGATTGTGATTTGTATTTACCTGATAGCCTGTGAGGCCGAACACTTTCTGGCTAAGTCACTGTTTGAGGAGGCTTCTAGCTGGTTTCTGGTGTTTCCCAATTGGAAACAACACTGGTAAATATTCCAGCATGGACTCTTGTTTCTTCATCCAATGACTCCTCTAACACTGGCTCTCGAGGTGTGTTACAGAAGTCTGGACAAGCTTCTTCAGGGATGAAGCATTTGAAGTGAAAGGCTGCCTCCACTGCTAACTACAGCAAGTCCAGCTTCCCTCCCTCTGTCCTAACTGGTGCAAAGAGAGAGTCATTGTAAGAACAGCTGGACATCTAGCACTTTGAGATATTAACCAAAGAATCTGCATCCTTAGGGATTTGATCCATACTAGCTGTGATGTGTTACTTGTCAGGTTGACAGAAATGAACCCCGTTGGTATGATGTGAGCAGCTGCTTCAAGCCTTTTCAGCTTGACCTCCCTATCATGATGAGTTGCATCTGTGAGGCAGAACAGACTGTTTCTCCCTTAAGTTGCTTTTGTTGAGTATTTTATTGCAGCATCAGGAAATAAACTACAGAGTCAGGCATGGAGATGCATGCCTGTAATCCTGGCACTTGGGAAGTAGAGGAGGATCAGGAGGTCAAGGCCATCCCATGCAACATGAGACCCTGTCTCAAAAACTAGAAAATAAGTAAGTAAATAAGTAAATAAGAAAAGATTTGAAGTGTGGCATAGTTACCCACACTTCTATCAGAAGTGAGCTGTGGAATCGATGGCTCTGGCACACTCCATTTACACTGTTGAAAAGGATGACTATCGTTCTTTTCTTTCTTCTTCTTATTAAAACTAGAAACTATATTAATGACCCATTACTGTTATACAGACTTCCACAAAGTTTGGGGTAAAAACAACAACAACAACAACAAAAAAAAAAAACCAAAGTCATTATCGTTACAGTCCTGGAGGTCAGAAGTCTAAAATGGCTCCGTAGGCACGAACTGGCGGCAGTGGTCCTAGAGTCCCAGTGCTCTGGAGCGCTGATTTCCTTCCAGCTTTCCAACCTGCATTCCTCCACTTGCATTTTGCATTTTGATCTCTCCAAAGTCCCATCTTTAATATATCCCTTTTGGGAGTAAAATTTTTCACATAATGATTTGGGAGTCACAAAAATTAACCTAGGTTTTCATGTGGTCAGATCTGTTTTTTTTTTTTTTAATTTTAATTTTTTTTATTTTAATTTCTCTCTTTAGTTAAACAATTCCAGACAGGGCTTAACTATTTACTTCAGCAGATAGGAAGCATGAGCAGTCAGGTCTATGCCAGAGCTTGGGTCAGGCCTGGGAGACAGAGATGAGCAGAGGCAGAGCTATCACACCAGGGTCAGGTGAAAGGCACAGTGGCTGGAGGCCTGCATATGGGGGTGGGGTTTCCAAATTCACCTCCGTTCACATCCTGTTGTTCCTGCTCCCTTCCCCTGACAGGAGTAAGCTTTCCCACCATTCCCTCCATCAGGAAAAACCTTGACCTTCCCTCATCCTTCCAGACTCTAATCTTCTAGTGAATGTATTCGGTCTCTGGCCATTGCCAGGCACCACCTGACACCTTCTCTTCCTTGTACTGACCTCAACTGGCTGACATTACAAGCAGAGATCAGCATGCTCCCTGAGGAAATGGGGAGTTCTTTTGGGCTGGCCTCAAAGGCCAACTGACCCAGATTCAAAGCTGTTGCCATGACCATGGACAAGGCCATTGTTTCTTGGGAGCCTCAGGATTTCTTTGTAAATGAGTATGACAGAGACCACTTCACTTCGGTGCTGGCCTAAATGAGCCACATGGGTAGAGCACTGGCCATTGTTGAGATACTACAAGCATCTGTGCTGACCCTGGGTCCAGCCCCAGCATGGTGGACAAGCATCTGTGCTGACCCTGGGTCCAGCCCCAGCATAGTGGGATCTGGTTGTTGACAAGGATGGAGTGAGCGTTCTAGGGTTTGGACAGACAAGAAGAAACTCAACTCTCTCCTGGGAGCTGCTGCCCAACTATAAATCCTCCCAACTCTGGATTGGGACCTGTCTCTGGGTCCCAAGCTTATCTGCCCCTCACCTTCTATGCTGCCAACAGAATCTCTGAGAAAGTCTCTGGAGTGGACACTGCCCTTTTGAGAGGGCTTCATGGAGCCTTTGGATTCATCTGGAGCCAAAATGACTCCTCTGACATCCTTTCCCTTCATAAAGTGTGTGCCTCAACCACTCTATGTCCTTTCATTGGATACCAGCATTGCCACCCTCTGCTGTCCTTCAGTGTCCCAAGATCCAAGCCAGTACACTAGTCGGATTGTCCTGTACCTGGTCCCCATCCACTGGTAGCTTGGTCATCTACCCCTATCCCATCATCTTCTAATGTTCCATCCTTTCCCTGCCCAGAATGCCTTCTCTCCATTTCTTGGCCTCGGCTTAATGGGCCCTCTTTCAGAAGGTGTGCTTACACCTTCAGAGCAGTGTGTGTTGTATGTGTGTGTGAATGAGTGTCCTTTCTTTGTACCAGATAATATGGGGCCCTTTTCTATAGACAGTTAGCACTGTTGTACCTTCTCAAGTGGACTGAGAAGTCTGAGCTTGAGAAAACCTAGAGGAGTGGCCAGATGCTTGGCATGGGCTTCCCAGAGAATGTAGAGTAAGACCTGTGGCCAACTGCCAGATCTGGGATGAGCTCAGGGAGGGTCCAGGCCTGATTATTCTTATATATGGGATGTCTAGTCTTGGTTTCCTGTGGACCTTGAATTTTAGGTCCTAACACACAATGATTTTCATTCTGCTCAAAATAGAAGGGGCTCTGTCATCTGCCACTATGTGCCCTAACCACAAAAATTCATCTCCCCAAAACTCCTCTACTTTTTGTATGATGAGACACAGAAAAGCACAGGTAAAGTACATCAAAGCCACATGCAGTCTTATACCTGGAGACCACGTCATTCATTGTTTGCTTATAGGCTTGATTTTTTTTTTTTGAGACAGGGTCTTTCTGTGTAGCCTTGGTTGTCCTGGACTTGCTTTGTAGACCAGGCTGGCCTCATACTCATAGAGATCCTCCTGAGTGCTGGGACTACAGGAGTGTGCCACCACTTTTTCTGTAGTGGAAATAACATAGTTGACACCATCTTAGGTCAACCTTGTTCACCTAGTATGTGTTAAAATAATGTTTCTCCCACCTGCCCTACGAAAATCAAGATGAGCTCCGCTTCAACCCTTCTAAAGCACTTTTCCACAGAACAGAATCCAAAATCTACCCACAGCACATGATACCTCTGGGATCTTGTAGTCGCCCACGACCACCAATAGTAACCGCCTGCACAAGGGTCTGGGAATTAAAAGAGACAGAGAACATGAAGAAACGACACCAAGACAGTGCTCTGATCAAGGTGCCATCTTTATTATAGAGTAAACCATTTATATAGGTTTCCAAGTAATCATATCCAAGCAAAACAGGAAACTTAACCAAGCAAAACAGGAGGCTTAACTAAGCAAAACAGGGGGCTTAATCAAGCAAAACAAGAGGCTTAACTAAGCAAAACCAGAAGTGTCTGCTGAAAACAACAAAAATAGCGAGCTAGCATGACTTGCACGCACATGACCATCTCAGGTCCAATGGAACGGCTACCTCAGGATCTGAACCTGCTTCTCCAGCTTCTGAGGTCTCTATTCCAGCTGGCTGCCTGTGGCCACCATATATCTTCCACTCATCCTCACAGAGATGAGCTGACTCCAGCAACTGGGAAGTTGCTCTTCCCTTCTTTGCCTGGGATAGTTGTGCCTGGCTGTTTTTCCTTTTAGGGTTCACATTTCACTTCACCACCTCCTGTGGTTTGAACAAGAATGGCCCTCATAGGCTCATAGATTTGAATGTTTGGAGAGTGGCACTATTTGAAAGGATTAGAAGATGTGGCCTTGTTGGGGGAAAGTGTGTCGCTGGAGGTAGGCTTTGAGGTTTCCAAAGTCCATGCCAAGTTCTGAGTCTTTCTGTCAGCCAGTGGATCAAAATATAGCTCTTAGTGTCTGCCTGTGTGTTGCCATGCTCCCCACCTAATAATGGACTAACCTCTGAAACTGTGAGCCAGCCCCAATTAAATGTTTTCTTTTATAAGAGTTGCCTGGTCATGGTGTCTCTTGGCAGTAATAGAAACCCTAAGATACCTCCCAAAACAGCACTCTCCTGGATCCACTGTTTAGAGTGATTATCCACTCATGTCCCCACGATGTTATCCCACTCTTCCTTCTGGCACAGGGTGCAGTGTGCAGTTGTGTTATTTGGTTTGCTTATTGTACGACTTTCTTGGTAGATGGTCAGCCCCAAGATGGCAGGCACTGTGTTAATCGTAATCTCCGTTTTAATTCTCTCCAGACTTCTAAAACATGGACAGGGCTGTTGGGATGACTCAGTGGGTAAAGCAAGAGTCCAGATTCCCAGGACTAGTAAAAGTTGGGTGAGCAAGGCAGTACCCCTGTAGTTGCAGTTGGGAAGGCAAAAAAGGGACTTCTGGAGCAAGCTGGCTAGCAGCACTACCAGCTGATAAGTTCTGCATCAAAAGAGATAATATAGAGGGCGATTCCCAATATCAACCTAAGGCCTTGCCACACACATACACGTGTACTCTGGCACCTGCACACACATGTCCACCCACACACATGCACACATACATACACATGAAAAGAAAAGGATAAAAATCCCAGTGCGCTGCAACACTTGGTGGCATGCCATGCTTGCCTTGCCCCTTCATACTTGAGGACTTGCATAAGTCTGTGAGCCATGATGCCTCCAGTCACTCCAGTTACTCCTGATGCTCATCACTTCAAGCTATGCTCTTGGCAAGACTGCACTCATCAGGCACTCAGCACGCACATTGAGCTTGTATATATTGGTTTCATTTTCTATCCAAATTCTAATCATTCTGGCATCTAGTTAGAGATGAATTATTACTTCGTTTCTACTTAAAATACTTGGTCACCATTTTATTCTTCTTTAAATCCAGCTTCCAATAGTCTCTAAGCATGTAAGCATCTGGAGCCCTGGATTTACCATCAGTGGAATATGTGCCTGTGGCAGCTCATTTGATCCCTTGTCTTTCTGGACTGGTTTTAGAAAACTATTTCTTTGTCTATCTGGAAAAGCCATTCATTTAATACAAACCAAAAACCAAAGCCAACCTTTTCCATTTTTAAAAGAAAAATGAATTTTCTTAATATTTCTGGTTTGAAAGGCTTTCCAGGCACAGCAGTTTATGACTGGCTATCTACTGCATTTATGGCCTTACATTCCTCTGAACACTAAAGCGATTTCATCTTTTAAGGAAATGGAGGAAAGTTCCTGTCCGTGGAAAAAAACCAACCCCATGCTTTGTTTATTGGGGCCACTAAGTGTGAGCACAGAGCCTGCACCAGGTACCTATGTCCAAGAGTAAAGAGATGAGATAGGGTCTTAAACTACACAAAGACACTGGGATTCAGACTCCGTAATCAGGAACTGTGCATGATACAGGCATCAACACACATAACTGTATCATCCTGTCTCACCCTGTCAGTCCTGGGACTACAGAAGTAAATCATCATACGAGATACCCAGCAACTCTCCCATAATCCCAAACCACGTGTATTTCCATGCAATATAAAGTGTGTGCGAAGGCCAGGAAGATCGTTCAGGTTGCAAAACCACTGCTACCAAGCCAGAGTTTGATCCCCAGGACAACATGGCAGAAGGAGAAAAACAACTTCTAAAAGTTGTTCTTTGGCCTCACATGTACACCATGCCAAGGTCATGCCTTTCCCCACATGCACAACAAATAATTTTAAAGTCAGTCACCTTTAATTCCAGCACTCAGGAGGCAGAAGCAGGTGGATCTCTTTGAGCTCAAGGCCAGCCTGATCTACCCCCAGGACAGCCAGGGCTGTTAGAGAAAACCTGTCTAAAAAACCAAAATACTATTACTGCTGCTGATAATAATAATAATAATAATAATAATAATTTTATTTTTAAATTTTTTCTTAATTTATTTTTTATTAATTACAATTTATTTACTTTGTATCCCAGTTGTACCTTTCTCCCTCATCCCCTCCCAATACCACTCTCCCTCCCTTTTCTCCCCCTATGCCCCTCCCCAAGTCCACTGATAGGGGAGGTCCTCCTCCCCTTCCATCTGACCCTAGTCTGTCAAGTCTCATCAGGACTGGCTGCATTGTCTTCCTCTGTGGCCTGGCAAGACTGCTCTCCCCTCAGGGGGAGGTAATCAAAGAGCAGGCCAATCAGTTCATGTCAGAGATAGTCCCTGTCCCCATTACTAGGGAACCCACTTGGAGACTGAGCTGCCATGGGCTACATCTGTGCAAGAGTTCTAAGTGGAATACTACTCAGCAATTAAAAACAAGGAAATCATGAAATTTGCAGGCAAATGGTGGGAACTAGAAAAGATCATCCTGAGTGAGGTATCCCAGAAGGAGAAAGACACACATGGTATATACTCACTTATAAGTGGATATTAGACAAATAATATAGAATAATAATATTTTTTAAAAATGTGTATGGCAAGAAAACAAATAATTCTGATGCAAATAATTTCAGTAGTCAAGACAAATGTATTAGTATAAAATGTATATGATTTAATATATTAAAATGTGTTCATATAAAATGTATATTATATAATATACTATACATATACTATATATGTATATAGTATATAATATATATAATATATATATTATACTATATATAATATACTATATTATACTATACTATATATACTATATATACTATATATATACTATATATAATATACTATACACACACACACATCCATAGAGTGGGAGATACTACTCACTATATGCTGAGAACTGAACTTATGGCTTAGTGCACACTTTGCCTCTGAGCTACACCTGAGCCATCAGACCTCAAAGCCAGCAGTTTCCAACCCACAAGTGTGCTGCACATCAAAAGTGTGTTTGCAGTCGGTGTTCAGAACTCAGAACTCATGTGTCAGCAGTGGTGGGGACCAGACACTGGATTTTGGTGTGGCTAACATCCTTTGTCGCTGACAGGCAGCTGGAAATCAAGCGCTGCTTCTGTGAGGGTGCTTCCCGCTGCTTCTGTCATGCCAACAGTGAAAGAGAAAAGCAATACAACTTGTAAGAAGCCATTATTTACCTGGATGATAAACCTTCTGGGATTTTAATGTCAGATACACATCTAATGACTTCTATGGAAATGAAGAATCAGTCTGGCGACCTTTTAAAGAGTTAGAGGTGGTGGCACAGGTTTGCGAGGTCGCTGGAGCTTAATGGTTTTTTGTGCAGTTGTATTTTTTGTTTGTTTGTTTGTTTGGGTTTGGTTTTAAGACAAGGTCTCTCTATATATGACTGTCAATAAAATTTATACAGAAGCCAACACTGTGACAACTCTCAATCGTCAATCCCGTCTCTTCCAAGATCCAGTGACCTGGGCCTGGGACCTTCCTTCAAGTTTCCTTTAGCAGTTTCCATGATTTTTGGCAACACTTGGCCAGCAGAGGGCACTGCAGGGACATCAGGAGGATGGGAGTCCTTCCAGGCTGCAGCATGTTTTGCTCCTAGGTTTTGGAGGCCAACAGTAAAAGGCATGAGAAGTGGTGTCACCCCTTCTGTCTGCAACATAGAGTTCCTTCAGCTCGACAATGCATGGCTTCTCTCCAATAGGAGTGACTTTGTCAGTCTGTCCTGGCCACAAGCTCACTCACCTGGACGCTAGAGCAGTCCTACAAAACTCCGGTCTGAGGCAGCTGTCCCTCTCTCAGCATCCTTTTTAGCCTCTAGGAGATTTCCCAGAGTTCTCTGTCTTCAGTGACACTGCTGTAGGATAACTAAGACTGCCATGTTATAGTTCTTTTGTAGTAAACACTGCCCTACAAATTACTGGTGGATTTTGTTTCCCAACAATGAATTATTGTCTAACCCCAATGGATGGAATTATCTGGGGAAATGAGGGAACATAAAAGGAAAGAAATATCTTTTCTTTTTAAAAAAATATTTATTTTTATTTTATGTACATTGGTGTTTTGTCTGCATGTGTAAGGAGATAGGATCCACTGGAACAGGAGTTATAGACAGTTGTGAGCTGCCATGTGGGGGCTAGGAATTGAACCCGGGTCCTTTGGAAGAGCAGCCAGTGCTCTTAACTCCTGAGCATCTCTCCACAAAAAAAAAAAAAAAAAAAAAAAAAAAAAAAAAAAGCTCTTGGTCCTTTCTCTCTTGGCCTCTCTTGGTCTCTCCTCTCTTGGTCCTTTCTCTATCAGGGTGCCCCCTATCTCTTCCCCCTTCTCTCTCTTTCCCTCTTTCTTTCCCCCATCATGTCCTGCTCCCTGCTCTCCCTTCTCTTTCTCTCTCCATATCCACCTAATAAACCTCTTATATATAAGATCTGTCATATGCCTAAGCGTCTTTATTTATTTAATTTTGTCCCATAACTTTACATTTGGTGCTTCCGCCCAGTTGGGTCCCGTAGCCTTGCCAGACCCTTTTGAACTCCTCTGGGACAAGATAAATTTCTGCACAGCTCTCTCTCTGCTCTGTATTTGTAAATCTGTGCACGGACCGCGAACGTAGCCTCCTGGCTCCCTGCGGGGTTGGCCAGAGCCCCAGAGACTCACACAAAGCGAAAAATCAGCTTGGGAAAATCTGGCACGCTGCTTTGGGTAAGAAATTTCTAAAACCCTACACAGCCACCAGAGCTCCCTTGAAGGAGATTTAAAATCTCCCTTGAGATTTTCTGATGCCATGTTGGTTTTGGGAGGAAATGGGTGGAACCATAGCCACCATAGATTACACGTGGTGTCGCCGCCATTTTGAGTTAGGGCAACGGGGCTCCGCCTTGCCATGTGCTCTCCCCTCCCCACCACGCCACTTTCGTCCCACTCTGGTTTTTAAAAGTCTGACTACCCTAAGAGGCTATTTCCAAGCTTTAAAAAATCTTTTTTTCCTGATTTCTGTACACTCTGCTCTTAAAATATATATGTGTGTGTATATATGTTTTAAATGCTTTAAATTCTTAATCTAATGATTTATATAATTTTCTCATTGGGTTTACATTTGCAAGGCTTCCGTTATCATAACTGTTTATTTTATCTCTTAGACTAGGCTACAACAACAAGCCTCATTTTAAATTGGGATGGACTTTTATAAAAATTCAAAGTTACATTTTACTATCTATGATTCAACCCTGGTTCAAAATAAATTTTATATGATAATAAAATTTCAAAGTTATAAATATCTATTCAAGTTAAGTTGGGCTAAAATGTAAATATAAATGCCTATGTCTTTTTCAATTCCTGGATTGATAAAGGCTGTTGCTGTTTCTTCTGCCATGGGCTGCCCGTAATCCAGATTTAGGTTTTCTGGCTAATGGGTTTGCTATAATAAATTCAAATACAATTTTAAAATCACTTTATACTGTTCTACTATATTGTTGGTTTTAAACTTATAGCTCAGGGGTTCGTAATTATTTACAAGTTGTTTACCAATATTCTAAATTAAGATCTATTAATTTTAGAGGATGTATTTATGTTAAAACTGGGTTGTTTTGCTGTATCTCTACTATCAAAAGGTTAAAATATGCTTGGTCTTGTTCTCTTAAAATTGTGTTATTATTAGTCTATAGTATAGCCTTAGACTATTACAAGCTATAAACTTTTATATACCAAATCATACAAAAAAACTCTTGTGCTCTCACTTTAATGGACTATATTTATGACATTTAAGGTTCCAACTTAGCAAGGACAAAACCTAAAGTCCTAATATTTAATGGTTAACAAATGCAAGTTAATAGTCATCTCATATATATCCAAATATATATTTATAGTCCTACAGATGCAAACATGGTCTCACTGCAATTTTTAATAAATAGCTGAGGATGGTCATTGAGTCACCATATAGGATTGGTAAAAATACTAAGAGCCCTCCCAACAGGCTCATCCAGAGCAATAACTCTACTCCAGACCATGGCTGCTGCTCTGAGGCTGCTGGCATTCCCACAAAAAAGACAAGAGGTCTGCAGTGCCCCATCCTGCTGGGGTATAGCCAAAAGTCAGTTCTGCCAGGTGACTGTTCAAATGCAGCCAAAGGGGACTGCATTTGGTCCTACAGCTGCCTCAACAAGCCACACACTGCCTGCTGGCAGACTGGCCTCTGGAAGTCAAAATGCTCCCATGCAGATTTGTTCTCTGTGCCCAGCCATGGAGGTTCAACCAGCACAAGAGCCACAGACACTCCCAGCCTTCTAGCTCTTTGGCCTGGCAGAGGACAGATATATGGCTCCTTGACTCAGCGACCTCTACCACTCTCACCCAGCCCAGAGTAACATTACAGGTCTGTTTTTGGCCTCACAATGGGGTCCTGTGGACATATTATCACCTTCTGTGTTGAGAGACTTCAGATGCCTTCTTAGTTCTCTTCATATGCAGGAGACCAGGCCTTATGCCTAAGTCATAGAGCTGCTATTGTCAGGCCTAGACACAATATGCCTTGTTGCCAGATTCAAAAAACAGGCCTAAATGTAATCTTTTACCACCATCCCTTTAGCTAAAGGACAATAAATGTTCATAGCAGTTTCAACTATGTCTCATGGTAAATAACTAGATACAAAGGCCTAAAAATTTTTTGAGAGTCTTAAAAAAGTGTTTTAAGGTTGGTAAACACAAGTTATACATGTTTGAGAGTCTAAGAATGTGTCTTAAGGTTGGTAAATCCAAGTTATAAATGAGGGTCTAAAAAAGTGTTTTAAGGTTGGTAAATGCAAGTTATAAAGGTTGCAAGGCCTAAGATGATTTAAGATATCCCAAATAGGTAAAACTGCTTAATAGTTTCTCCTGTTCCTATGCTACTGTTATATTGACTGTCCAGAGCTTTGACCTTTATCAATAAAGCTCTAATTTATTAATCTGACTCTAATACAAAAACATTCCACTATATCATGTACTATTATGGTTCTAAGCTCAAGATTGTAAGTCTCCACAATATGTACTTATACTAATGATTAAGATCAAGTGAGCTTTTGTCCCTTCTACATGAAAGGCTTGTGTCTTTCAGAGCTCACCTTAAAGAATGCTTGTGCTGTTAACACAAATATGTATGTCTACTGCTTTTTCTACAATGTGTATTTCAGTGCAGATTATAATTGTGATGCTAAGATGTCTAAAGTTTTATCTCCTTCTTAAAACTTAAAAGTAATTCTTGTAAGCTGCAGGAAATCACCTAAATCTCAGGTCAATTGGGCCCCAGATAAGTACTGTACTTATTGCCTATCTCAGAAAGTGAAACTTCTCCTCTTCCCTGGTTTTGGGACTTTCCTTTACTGGCTACTAGACTGCTATTTACTGCATGCAGCACTGGCTGGATTGGTGAATTCTCATTAGCCAGCCACTAGATTGGTGAGTTCACGTCATTTATCAGCATAAAACGCCTCTCTTGGTAGGGGAAGCTTGACTGCTGAGCTCTGGCAACTTCCTACTATCTTTTGAAATGGAGCCCCCCCCCCCCAGTCTTAATTGGCTACAGTTGACCCTCTCTGCTGACCTCCATTTTAGGGCTTCACCTTCCCTTGGGGGAGCCTCCCACTCACACACGGTCTGTTCTCCCCCTCTCTCACTCGTGGGAAGTCCTAGCACTAGGTGAACTGTCATACTCTTGGACCGTGCCCCCCGGGCATCTGCACCCCAGTCTCTGGCCAAAAGCTGATGAGCTATTGGGTCAGGTAGGACTTCTTGTTTGGGTCACACCTTGCCTTTGGGACACCGTTGGAAGGTCACTGACTTCTCTGCCTCCCAATGGGGAATGCCCAGATGCCTGTTCTTCCAGATTATCCTCTGGGATGTCTTCTGGAGAATTTCAGGTTTCTACATCTAGTGCCTGCTAGCACTAGGGCCTCTAAGTTTACACACTTCTGTAACCAAACCTAGCCTCAATGACAGATCCAAAACAAAGCCTTTTTAACTACTGCCAGTGATTGGGTAAACAAAGGTCCCCCCAGGTAAATGGAGGTTCCCATGCTCAAGTCTCTTTGATCCAAACCTTCCACATCTGTTCGCTCTCCCAAATGTTTTAAATGTATACCTGAAGGATTTTCTCCATAACCTACTTAATCTTTTGCATATATATATATATATATATATATATATATGTTTCAGTATCCTGCAGACACAGGTGTTTCCTATAGCCACAACATCGACAAAGCAGCTACCCTAAGTGTTCCAGTCTGACCTCACAGACTTCCAACAAGCTGGACCTGCACCTTCCCTCCCAGCCATGGATGTTTTTGCAGACCCTGGAGAGAGCATCAAAGCAACCTGTTCTTCCTGGAGTTGGCCAGCATTTCAGCCTTTTGACTTCCCTACAGCGCCCCCAAAGTCAGCAGGAAGTAGCCAGAAGGGAATCTACGCCCCTTATTTTTAACAAAAGGCTGAAATGGTGTGCTTCAGGACCAGGACAAGCAGCTCCAGGTTCTCCCAGTGTTCCTCAGTCCATACCTTCTGCCTTGCATGGCTGGCAACCTCTACTGACAACTTTCTACCCTAAATTTTCCAGGGCAGAGGCTTCTCTTCCTCCTCTTTACCATTTAATCTGACCATTTTGTTGCTATAATTTTTCTCTCTCTTAACCCCATGCATGACAACCAAGAGCCACCTCCAATGAACCTAAATTTATATACTTTAACTTACCTTACATAAAAAGCAGCCCAAGTTCCTCATTTTTTAATTATGGAAAAAGGGAGGAATGTTAGCATTTTGGAACAAAACCTGCTTCTGGGTTGCCTAGCAACTTATGATGTCATCACCAGCCAGGTGGCCACACCTGGAAGGCGTGGTTATCTTGCCCCTTAAAGAGACCAGCCGGCCATGTGGTCTCTCTCTTGGTCCTTCTCTCTTGGTCTCTCCTCTCTTGGTCCTTTCTCTATCGGGCACCCCCTCTCTCTTCCCCCTTTCTCTCTCTTTCCCTCTCTCTTTCTTTCCCCTATCATGTCCTGCTCTCCCTGCTCTCACTTCTCTCTCTCTCTCCATATCTACCTAATAAACCTCATATATATATATATATATATATATAATATTAACAAGGGTGAAAAAAGCACAAGTTGTTTAATGTACTTCCTGTTGTTTAATGTAATAAGAGACCAACCAGCAAGATGTGCCCTATGTGACTTTCCAACAGCCACGGAGAATAGTATGAATAAATAGAATGTATGTAATAGATTTCAGAGAAACTTGGAAATGGCATTGTTCTAACACAGTCATGAAAAGTGGCATGTACATGTAGCATCTTTCTCGTACTTGCTATCCTAATCTCTATGGGGGTGCCCCATAAAACTTGAAATAACCTATAACTTGTAGGAGTGTAGGATCAGTACTGACAGTTTTGTTATCTTTATTTTTTTTAATATATGGATATGAGTGTTTTGCCTACACACATGTCTGTGTACTGTGTGTGCTTGGTGCCCATGGAGGCCATAAGAGGGTGTCAGGTCCCCTGGGCCGGGAGTTACAGATGATAGTAAGCTGCCATGTGGATGCTGGGATCTGAACCCTGGTCCTCTGGAAGAACTGTGCCATCTTTCCAGCTCCTGCCATTATTTTTTAATGATTCCCAGTATTTAAAAGTAGAGCCACCTGCTCCTCCCACCCCACACACTGCTCTAGTTGCACCTCACTCTAACTGTGCTGTCTGGTAGCACAGCCGCCACCATGATCATCTACCGGGACCTCATCAGGCATGATGAGCTGTTCTCTGACTTCTACAAGATCTGAAAGATCCTGAAGATGGAGGGCAAGAAGGTCAGTAGAACAGATGGTAACACCAATGACTCGATCCGTGATGGAAATGCTTCCGCTGAAGGCCCAGAGGGTGAAGGTACTGGAAGCACCATAGTCACAAGGGCTGATATTGTCATGGACCATCACTTTCAAGCTTCACAAAAGATGCCTACAAAAAGCACATCAAAGATTATATGAAATCGCTCAAAGGCAAACTTGAAGAACAGAAACCAGAAAGAGTAAAGCCTTTTATGCCTGGGGTTGCACAGCAAATTAAGCACATCCTTGCTAATTTTGATAACTACCAGCTTTTTATTGGTGAAAACATGAATCCAGATGGTATGGTTGCCAGACTACCATGAAGACAGTGTGACTCCATTCATGATTTTCTTTAAGAATGGCTCAAAGATGGAAAAATGTTAACAATTGGACGTATCACTATTACCAGTCACCGTAACTGGCTGCTGCTTACCATCCATTCAACACCAGGACTTAGGACAAATGGAACTAATGTCATCTTGAGCTTTTATTTTGGCCATGATTTATTTGGAGTGGAGGCATTTTTGTTTTGTTTTTGTTCTTTTGCTTATTTTTATTTATTTATTAAGAAAAAAACATTTTATACCTTGTCTCAAAATAAAGTGCATTTAAATTCAAAAAGAAAAAAAAAGAAGAAAGAAAATAGAGCTATGACCGCAGTCAGCCTCAGGGATCAGGCCAGGAACAAAATCAAGGCAAGCAGGACAGCCCAGGCAGTGACTAAGAAGAATATGCACCCAGGGCTCATTTAGGGATCAGCATGTCCCCACTACATGAAAATGCAGCTCTCCTCATTTGGACTCTTCTGGGAACACACAGGGGCCCAGACCCTGAGTCTCCCTGAGTGTCTGTGCATAGCTTAGAAGCTCCCATCTCATACTATCCCACTCTGTTAACTGGCCACCACAGCTTTAAAGTTACATTTACTCGTGTGTGCGTGCGTGCATGTGTGTGTGTGTGTATGTGTAGGTTGTGGTGGTGTGTCTGGAGGTCAGAGGACAAGAGTTCACTGGATCCCTGAAATATATGGATCTCAAGAGTTAAACTCAGGTCATCCAGCTTGGTGGCAAGGGTCTTTACCAGCTGAGCCATCTTGCAGGCCCTCCCCAAGGTTCCTGCAGGCTGGGGTGATGAGATTTGCAATGTACTCTTGGACTCCCTTGCCCCTCTTGACCCTAGGATCACAGGAAGACCACATTTGAGGACCTCCCCTCCCACTTTCACTCTTTCCTTGATCCCTGTCTAGCTCTCTGGAAACTTCACTAAAAAAAGAGGCTCAGTGTTAATGGTTTAACAGCTCACCCTTCCCAAAGGGTGAGGCTAGAGTTTCAAAGCTAACAGTAAGAAAGACTACTGAACACGGAAACATGGGGATTTGGCCCCTCCCAGGAAGGAATATGTTTACTTCAAGGTCTTCCTTAGCTTTTCTGATCTTGCCAACAAAACAAAACCAAAGTCTCTCTTTGGAGAAAGGGGCAGATGGCTGAGCTCCAGGCTCTCTTCTGAGGCTCTCAGAAACCCAGGAGGGTGGGAAGGGTGAGGTCTGCTGTGATTGTGGCCTGTGGTGCCACTTGCTAACTTTCATTCACCACTCTTTCCATGTTCAACGGCTAGAAAGTATTCCTGAAACACACCCAAGCTGCACTCTAACCTGAAGAAGAGAACAGCCCCAACAGGTTGCTCAAGATTGCTATTTATAGATAAAAAAGAATGAGCAACCCTTTGTCCGTGACTCTATCCTAGAGGTTTTCTCCCTATTTAGGCAAAGGCTGCTTCTCTGCCATCGTCCGAGCAGGCCTTGCAGGTGAAGTGTGTGGCCACCAGGTGGCGAGAGCGTGCTGTGGCGGGGACAGCACCTAGGCAGCCCGTCTCACCAGGCACCTTAGAGCTCCGCTGCAGCCACAGCTGCCGCCATGAGTTAACAGAGAGGGCTGCCCTAGATAAACGGTCCGGTCCGTTGCTGACCCAGAGCAGCTATGTGGGCCAATCCCACCTCTCTGTCTCCATCTGAGAAATAAACTGAATCTGTCTTTAGGGGGAAAAAAAAAAGCCTTAAGAAAGGCCACTTTTCTTTTTAAAACTGTATTGTTTGTTTTGGTTGTATGTGTGTGCATGAGTGAGCATGTGTGCACGTGTGTGTGCTCCTGTATGTATGTACATATGTGCATGTATTTATTTGTGTGTGTGTGTGTGTGTGTGTGCCTGCTCAAATATGTACCTGTGCATGGTGGTCAGAGGACCACTAGCAGAAATCACTTCATTCTTTCTACTGTGTGGATTGCGGCGACCAAACTCAGGTTGTCAGGCTTGGAAGAAAGTATCTTTACCCACTTTGCGATAAGCATGCCTCTGCCGCCTTGCACTTTCTACCGGTCTTCTTGCAAGAGGAGACAACCTTACCCTCTTGTGGTATTTCTAGAAAAGAATTTGTACTCGGAAGGAACTGGCATCCAGCTTTCAGTTGTTACTGCCTGGGAAAGAGCCTAGAGCAGGTGTTCTCAACCTGTGGGCAGAGAAACCTTTGGGGTCAAATGACCCTTTCACAGGGGTCGCCTAAGACCATCAGAAAACACAGGTATTTACATTATGACAGGCCAAAGAAAAATTAGTTTTAAAGTAGCAATGAAATAATTTTATGGTTGGAGTCACCACAGTATGAGGAACTGTATTAAAGGATTGAGGTGTTAGAAAGACTGAGAACCACTGGCTTAAAGGAATGTGGTCAGGATGGAGCTCTGGCAGGGTGTTGGAGGTCAAAGATGCTGGTGTACCCCACCTACACTCTGCCCGCCCTGCTGGGACCTACAAGTTAGCTGGTGCCCTCCTCTCTCCTCACTTGTCCTTCTCTGATTTCCTTCCTGGTCCTTCCTCCAAACACAGCCAATTCCCTTTATTCAATGTCACCCCTCCACCCTGTGACATCACCACAAATACTTAATTAGCAAATCCTGAACTCACAAGGGGGTTGAATTCATAGGGAGCAGACAAATTAGGAGTCTTTCACAACATTTTTACCTTGATACAGAGCCTTTGAGGTCCTTATATCTGTAATCCCAGAAGAAGGAGTGAGTGAGTTTGTGGTCAGCATAGGTTACAGCGGGAGACAATCTTCACAGTAAGCATCTTTTCTGACTCATGCATTATGTGTTATGGGCCACAGTGTGCACTCCAGCCCTGTGCTCATCAACAATGTAAACAACCATTCAACAGCAAAAACAAAAAAACAAAACAAAACAAAGAAAAAACAAAAAAATGCTTTAGAAAAACAATGGGATGGGATGGCGGGGGACTAAGTAGTTTGAGAAGCTGGAGGAGCCTTGGAAACCCTGAGTTAGTAAGCCAGAGCCTCACCTGGCAGGACCTGTAGAAGCAGGCATGGAGGGGTACCCCTTTTCTTCCGCAAACAAATTAGTGAGGAAAACAAATGGACATTTGTTCACAGTTTTCTGTGACTGGAGCCTTCAGGCTGGGCCATCCACACTGGACTCTTGGTTCTAATGCTGATTCTTCAGGAAACAAGGACAGCCACCCGGAAAAAGATGGACACAGGAGCCCTGGGTTGAGGAGACCAAACAAGGCCTCCCAAGTCCCAAGCTTTCTTGGCTTTTTCACTGACACATTTCTTTTGCTTCCAAGGGTCAGAACCCTTCTTCTCTTTTCCTTTCTTTCTTCTCCTTTTTTTTTTGGGGGGGGGGTTCTCAAGAAAGGTCTCTCTGTGTAGCCCTGGCTGTCCTGGAACTTAATTGTAAACTAAGCTGGCCTAGAACTATCTGCCTGCCTCTGTCTTCCAAGTGCTGAAACTAAAGGCGTGGGCCACTGCTGCTCAGCTTCTTCATTTCTTTATGAACAGTTGGTACATAGAAAGATGGAAGAAATGTTAATGAAATATTAATTGGTTTTGTTTTGTTTTATAGCTGGTTTTGGGGGAAGGGGGTTCTGGCTTCTCTGGCCCACACTGGGGAAGAGGAACTTTGGATGAGGTTTTGGCTTGACTCAGGGGAGGAAAAGGGTAAGAGACAGAAGGCAGAGAGAAAGCTAGCTTCTAAGACCTGAACTTGAACTACTGTTTTCTGAGCCACCTCAACTGAAAATGTGCACATCATCCCTAGAAAGTCAGTGCAAAGCACATATCCAAATCTGTGACTGCTCTAAGCTAGCAATTCTTGAAGTAGAGCTATAAGATCCCACCCAGGAGGGAACATAAAGTCCACCTTTGAACATGCTGGCAAGATGTTTTGTGGATAAAGGCACTTTAGGCCAAGCCTGAAGATAGCAGGTGTGGACTTACATGGCTAACCTCCTGTGAGTTGTCCTCTGACCACACACAATATAGAGAGAGATAGGTAGATGATAGGTAGGGAGAGAGAGAGAGAGAGAGAGAGAGAGAGAGAGAGAGAGAGAGAGAGGCTTGCTCCTCCACCAGCAGCAGCTTTACAGGATCCATGAGGAGATGGGCTGCCCATCTTCCTTCTCCAGGCCACTGCATCTTTTAAAATATGGTGGATTACAATAAAGTTCTAGGTGTGGAGACACATGCCTCACCTCTCCTGAGGATTAAAAAAGGCAATTGGTGATAGAAACAGTAAAGACAGATTGAACGGTGGAGGAGAGGGCAGGTGATGCTCTCTGAACAGTTTTGAATTTGGCTTCTCTTTCTGGAAGTCAGATGAGGATTTGGGGGAACATTTTGGTGGAAGGGATTCATCTTTTGACTTCCATGAAGACCTATTGAAGGTTTTTTTTTTGAGAACCAAAGGGCAGAAGCCAAAATTCAAGGTGTTTTTCCTCTGTCTTCCATGATTTCCATCTTCTGGGGGTAGGACTTTCTCATAAAAGATGTACCTCATTTGGGTCACCTCACAGGGACATCATTTCATTCTTTCCCACATTATCTGGCAGCAGATAACATGGACAACTTCAAATTAATATCAACTTCTACCACATAGTTAATGGCAGAAAAATCAATACAAAAAGAATAGAAAAGAACCTTTAAGCAAAAGCTGAAGGTTGAACACGGCCAGCTAGTTCCCATCCTTAGTGATGAGTGGTAAGGAAGTCACTGCTGCACTTGGATCATCAGGAATTCAACTCATATTTAATAGGAACTTAAACAATAACAAGTGCTATTTGAGAATTAATAGAAACTTTTTTTTTTAAGATTTTAAGTGAGGGAGTTGAGCACTGGCTGTTCTCCCAAAGGTCCTGAGTTCAATCCCAGCAACCACATGGTGTCTCACACCCATCCAAGATGAGGTCTGGTGCCCACTTTTGGTGTGCAGGTGTACATGCAGGCAGAACATTGTATGCATGATAAATAAGTAAATAAATAAAATTTTAAAAATATTTTAAATGAAAACTTTGGGTATAACTGCATCTGAAGCATTTATAAATGGCTTGTTAGAGCCTTATTTGTCACAGAATTTTGAGTTGGTTGTTGGGAACACACAATAGGCCCCGTATAATTGTGTTTTTTTTTAATTGTTATAATCCAATGGATCTAAGATGGCAGCACTGAAAGAACACTGTGTCTGATGAGCAGGACAGCAGTGACTGCACAGCAACTAACAGACCGAACACTGGGCCCTAAAACACCAGTGATTGTGTTTTCCAGGTGAGAGGAAACCCCATGGTGTGGGAAGCAGTCAGGTGCATTCTCAGGTCACCCAGCTAAACCCCAGAAGAGTTCCCGGTTCCCAGCAGGTGCTCGGTTGCCAGCCCAGAGCCACATGCCTGCATGCTCTGATCACCACCCCAGACTGAAATGTCAGCCCCACAACACCAGAGACTGGGATTTCCAGTTGAGAGAAAACCCCACGGTGAAGGAAGCAATAGGGACCGACCTGAGGTCACCAAGACAATCTCTGGAAAAGGTCCCAGGGTCTGGTGGGCACTCAGCCACCAGCCCAGAGACTTGTCTGCCCACCATCCCAGACAGAACTGTGGGCCCTAAGGCACCTGAGATTGGGATTCTAGTTGGGAGGAAACACCACTGTGAAGGAAACAGCAGGTCTGACCTCGGGACAAACAGCTGAACCTCCCTCCGCACCCCTCCTCCCCCGTTGGGAACTCAGGTTTCTGCAGGCTCCCAGCTGCCAGTGCCTGCATGCTCTACTCACCATCCCAGACTGAACTGTGGACCCCAAAACACCACAGACTGGGTCTCCCTGTTGGGAAGAAACCCCATGGTGGGGGAAACATCAGGTCCATCTTTAGAACACCAAGCTCTGGAAAAGTTTCTGGGCTCCTGGAGGCTCCTGGCTCTAGTCTCCTGCCACACCCAGGACTGCTGCACTCACCTGCCACCGATTACCACTTGGATACTGGGGCACAGGGCTCCAACCTTAGACCTACAGAAGTCTGGGATCCATGGAATCAACCCCAGACACTTTACCAAGGCACAACCTGTCTCCTTAGCTAAACTGACCAAACCGTGGGACTCCCTGCTTCGTCAAGAGGGCTGTGCCTAGCAAACACAGTTTAAGAGAGCAGCAGCAGCCCACTAAATTCAGAGCAAGAAACCAGGGCAGGGCAGCTGTCTCCAGGACTTCTCCTGGTGAGAGGAGAGCCTCCCTGACTACCAATGATCACAGTTACCACACAGAGCCATACACGTGAGGTGGGAGGTAGAAATTCCTGAGAAGCACGGGCCATTTGGTGACCATACCCAAAAAGTTGAGGAGGCCTCCTTCAGGAACAACCATATTCCTGCCAAGGGGATTCTCCACACCCTAGGATTCCAGGAGGTACCAGAAACTAACAGCCAATACCTGAGACAGCCAGATGGGTATAGAGGCCAGCATAAAAGCACAACGAACAAAAGCCAAAACAATATGGCTCCATAACCCAGTTATCCAGGGGCAAGCATCCCTGGACACCCTATCATAAGTGAAATCTAAGAAGATGACCTTATATCTATGCTTATTAAGAGGATAATGGAGGAAACAAATAAAATGCATAATGAATTAGAGGAAAATAAAGTCAAACAATTATGGCCATCTGTAAAAAAAAAAATAAAAAAATACAGGAAGATGCAGCCAAACAGTTTGTGGCCTTCAGAGAGGAAATAATTAAGTCACTGAAAGAAATAAACAGAGGAAAATTCAAACAAACAGGTGAAGGAATTGAAGACAGGTGAAGGAAATCAACAAAATGAAGGTTCAAGATCTGAAGATAAAGGAAGGAGATGAGGGAGGGAGGAGATAATGGAGGGAGGAGATGAGGGAGGGAGGGTGGGATTGGGGATACAGAATTAACAAAATGTAACTAATGAGAAAAATGAAATTAAAAAAAGATCTAAAGATAGAACTAGAAAATTAAAGAAAACACAAACGGAGGAAATCATGGAGAAGAACTTAGGGAAGAAAACAGGAACTACAGAGGTAAGCATAACCAACAGACTACAAGAGATGGAAGAAAGAATCTCAGGTGTGGAAGATATAATGGAAGAAATCGATGTATCCATCAAAGAAAATGTTAAATCTAAAAAATTCCTGACACAAACCGTACAAGAAATCCAAGACAACATGAAAAGACAAAACCTAAGACTAATAGGAATAGAGGAAAAAGAAGATTCCCGCCTCCAAGGCCCAGAAAATATTTTCAACAAAATCATAGATGAAAATTTCCCCAACTTAAAGAAGAGGCCTAGAAGCATACAAGAGGCATACAGAATACCTAATAGATTAGACCTGAAAAGAAAATCCTCCCATCACATAATAAGCAAAACAGAACAAAGAAAAAATACTAAAGGCTGCAAGGGAAAAAGGCCAAGTAATATATAATAACAAATTCATCAGAATCACACCTGACTTCTCAACAGAGACTATGAAAGCCAGAAGGACCTGAACAGATATCATGCAGAACCTAAAAGAGCACAGATGTCAGCCCAGACTACTATACCCAGCAAAACTCTCAGTCATCATAGATGGAGAAAACAAGATATTAGACAACAAAAACAAATTTAAACAATACCTACCCACAAATCCAGCCTTACAGAAGATACTAGAAGGAAAAATACAACCCAGGAAAGCTAACTACAGTCAGGAAAACACAGGAAATAAATAACCTTACTACAGTAAAACTAAAAGTAACCAAGCACACAAACACACTAATAGAACCATCAGCAAAATCAAAGGATCTAACAGCCACTGGTCATTAATCTCTCTCAACATCAGTGGACTCAATTCTCCAATAAAAAGACACAGACTAACAGAATGGATGCATAAACAAGACCCACAATCTGTTGCATACAAGAAATACACCTAAGTCACAAAGATAGACATTACCTGAGAGTAAAGGGCTGGAAGACAGTTTTCCAAGCAAATGGACCCAAGAAGCAAGCAGGAGTAGCCATTCTAATATCTAATAAAATAGACTTTCAACAAAAATTAACCAAAAGAGATGGGGAAGGTCACTTCATACTCATCAAAGAAAAATTCCACCAAGAACACATCACAATTCTCAACATGCCCCAAATACAAGGGCACCCACATTTGTAAAAGAAACATTAATAAAACTTAAACCGCACATAGATCCCCACACATTAATAGTGGGAAACTTCAACACACCACTTTCAACAAAGGACAGGTCAACAAAACAGAAATTAAACAGAGAAACAATGACTCTAACAGAGGTCATGAATCAAATGGACCTAACAGACATCTACAGAACCTTTCACCCAAACATAAAAGAATTTACCTTCTTCTCAGCACCTCATGGAACCTTCTCCAAAATGCATCCTATAGTTGATCGTGAAACAAGCCTCAAAAGATACAAGAAGATTGAAATAATCCCTTGTATCTTGTCTGATCATCATGGAATAAAGTTGGACTTCAACAACAACAGAAATAGCAAAAAGCCTACACACACATGGAAACTGAACAACTTGCTACTCAATGACAGCTGGGTCAAGGAAGAAATAAAGAAAGAAATTAAAGACTTCCTAGAATTCAATGAAAATGAAGGCACAACATACCCAAACTTGTGGGACACAATGAAAGCAGTGCTAAGAGGAAAATTCATAGCACTAAGTGTCTTCAAGAAGAAATTTGAAACATCTCATACAAGCAACTTAATGGCTCACCTGAAAGCCCTAGAAAAAAAAAGAAGCAGACACACCCAAGAGGAGTAGATGGCTGGAAATAATCAAACTCAGGGCTGAAGTCAATAAATTAGAAACAAATAAAACAATTCAAAGAATCAATGAAATCAAGAGCTGGTTCTTTGAAAAAATGAACAAGATAGACAAACCCTTAGTGAAACTAACTAAAAGGCAGAGAGACACTATCTAAATCAACAAATCATAAATGAAAAGGGGGACATAACAACAAACACTGAGGAAATCCAAACAATCATTAGGTTTAACTTCAAAGCCTGTATGCCACAACATTTGAAAATGTAAATGAAATGGACAATTTTCTTGACCAATTCCACTTACCAAAGCTGAATCAAGATCAGGTAAGTAAGTTAAATAGTTCTATATCCCCTAAGGAAATGGAAGCAGTTATCAAAAGTCTCACATCCAAAAAAAAAGCCCAGAGCCAGATGGTTTCAGCACAGAATTCTCTACCAGACCTTCAAAGAAGAATTAACACCAATACTCTTCAAACTCTTCCACAAAATAGAAACAGAAGGAACATTACCAAACTCATTCTATGAAGCCACAGTCACCTTGATACCTAAACCTCATAAAGACCCAAGAAAGAAAGAGAATTTCAGGCCAATCTGCCTTATGAACATTGATGCAAAAATACTCAACAAAATATTCAGAAACTGAACCCAAGAACACATCAAAAATTGATCCACTATGACCAAGTAGACTTCATCCCAACTATGCAAGGGTGGTTCAATATACAGAAATCCATCAATGTAATTCATCACATAAACAAACTGAAAGAAAAAGAACTATGCTGAAAAAGCATTTGATAAAATTCAACACTCGTTTATGTTTAAAGTCCTGGAGAGATCAAGGATACAAGGCACCTACCTAAACATAGTAAAGGCAATATACAGCAAGCCTATAGCCAACATCAAACTAAATGCAGAGAAACTTAAGTCAATCCCACTGAAATCAGGGACAAGGCTAGGCTGTCATATCTCTTCAACATAGTTCTTGAAGTCCTTGCTAGAGCAATAAGACAATTAAAGGAGATCAAGGGGATTCAGTTTAGAAAGGAAGAAGTCAAAGTATCACTATTTGCAGATGATATGATAGTATACCTGTGTGACCCCAAATTCTACCAAGGAACTCCTACAGCTGATAAACACCTTCAGCAAAGTGGCTGGATACAAAATTAACTAAAAAAAAAAAAAAATCAGTAGCCCTCCTGTATACAAAAGACAAATGGGCTGAGAAAGAAATTAGGGAAACAACACCTTTCACAACAGCCACAAAAGACATAATGTACCTTGGTGTAACCATAATATATAAAGAACTCAAGAAGTTAAAAAGCAACAAATCAAATAATCCAATTTTAAAAATGGGA